>NC_137878.1:7507334-7518450 GCF_963924005.1 Protomyctophum bolini
TGCATACACCTATCTATAGCTATGATACACAGACACAAGTACTGCACAAAGCTATATGCACGTATACATACCTTGTGTGCATATATATATTGTAAAGTATAAGACAGGGATGTGCACATGCAAAGATGTCATAGAACAGGAATTATATAAGCCCCGTAGCCATTCGTGAAGTTTATACCCATACCCAGCCATGTATAGAAGTGCCGACATTCAGTAATTGCTCTAAACCTGATTATGGGCCGTATATAGCTATAGTATCATTAAAGCAGTAGCTTTCTTTCATCGTCATGCTATTATACGGAAGATGTCAAATTCTATGGATTCCACGGATTCGGTCCATTCTGTTGCCGTTCTATAGGCCTACAGCAGTGGGTCTCAAAGTTTTTCATGTCAAGGACCCCCAAATTGATACTCATTATAGCCTACGGACCCCCCCCCCCCCCCCCATTAGAAAATATATGCCAAGGACCCCCATAAGAGAAGATTGTTACGGCTCTATAGCAAGTGATTCTCAACCATTTTCATTTCAACGACCCCCCCCCCCCAGGTTTGACCTGCATCAGGCTATACGGACGGACCCCCATTTGTACACTCTCTGAGTTACAGACCCATAAGGGTCCATTTGGTTCCATATTTGTGCACTCTCTGAGTTACAGACCCATAAGGGTCCATTTGGTTCCATTTATTTTGTACACTCTCTGAGTTACAGACCCATAAGGGTCCATTTGGTTCCATATTTGTACACTCTCTGAGTTACAGACCCATAAGGGTCCATTTGGTTCCATATTTGTACACTCTCTGAGTTACAGACCCATAAGGGTCCATTTGGTTCCATTTGTACACTCTCTGAGTTACAGACCCATAAGGGTCCATTTGGTTCCATATTTGTACACTCTCTGAGTTACAGACCCATAAGGCTCCATTTGGTTCCATATTTTTTACACTCTCTGAGTTACAGACCCATAAGGGTCCATTTGGTTCCATATTTGTACACTCTCTGAGTTACAGACCCATAAGGGTCCAATTGGTTCCATTTGTACACTGAGTTACAGACCCATAAGGGTCCATTTGGTTCCATATTTGTACACTCTCTGAGTTACAGACCCATAAGGGTCCATTTGGTTCCATATTTGTACACTCTCTGAGTTACAGACCCATAAGGGTCCATTTGGTTCCATATTTGTGCACTCTCAGAGTTACAGACCCATAAGGGTCCATTTGGTTCCATTTGTGCACTCTCTGAGTTACAGACCCATAAGGGTCCATTTGGTTCCATATTTGTACACTCTCTGAGTTACAGACCCATAAGGGCCCATTTGGTTATTCCTAACTATCATTTTTAGCTGGGGGAAACCCTGGAAGTCCCTCAAGGACCCCTGCATGGGGGTCCCTGGACCCCACTTTGGGAACCACTGCTATACAGGACCCTCATGCTGCATGGCATGGCATTCAAAAGTGTGGGAATAAGCTTGTGTTTCTGTTCTCTCTCTCTCTCTCTCTCTCTCTCTCTCTCTCTCTCTCTCTCTCTCTCCCTCCCTCTCCATTCTCTGGGAAAGAGAGGATCGGGGGTATACAACTTTTCATGTCGCCATCACCAGCCACCCAAACCGCCATCGCCGAAACAGTATAAAGCTGGGCCAGCCCAGCCCACTATAGTTGCTGTATAAAATAAAATGAGGTGTGGAAAGAATTGGACCGGGTTCTCGCACAAAGCCATTGGGGCTGCAGCCAAGTGGGTCGTAAAATAATAACACTCTGTCGTAAAGCGTGCGAGTGCTTATTAAATCATTTTCAACAATATCTCACGATCCGGAGCGCTGCATCATGCAACGCGTGAACTGTTCCACAAAACAAAAAGATGTCATGGTGGAACAATCAAATGATTTTTATACAACTTTGATCATCATCGGAGTGCTGCTGAATAAGACTTTGGGGAGAGACCCTTCTCACTGCCATGGCTGAGCTCCTTCTTGACAACTATATGTATATAGCCACTATAGTCCTTTATACCCGTTCGATAATATGAACACCAAATTATGTACAGTATAGTGTGGGTAATGCGGTTTAATATATATCATTATTATTGATGTATGTATTTTTTTGAGGTGTATACTCAGTCTGGGGGCTATATATATGGGGGAGGGAGTGGTTAAAGGGGGTGTCAGTGATTTCAGTCAAAAACCCTTAGGTTTCGTTTTTGCCTTGGGACACAAAGCTTTCATCCAATCAGGATAGAGAACAAAAACGAAACCTAAGGTTTTTTGACCCCCAGGGGTTAACTGGGGACAGGGAGGAACTCCTTATATGTTCAGCACACTCTATAGTAGAGGATTATCACAACAAAACAAAAAAATTAGTGATATTTGAATTAAGTGAAATCACTGACTCTACCTTTAAGGAATGAGCTTTGGGAAGTTGGGATGCAGGGCACAACATTGATGTTATATATATAGGCAGGTGGTCCGTGAATATGTCTCTCTCACACACACACACACACACACACACACACACACACACACACACACACACACACACACACACATGCACGCGCACTCTCCCTCCAGTGTCCCAATGTCCTTGTATTTGCAGTTATAATACTTCCCAAAGCCAGCCAGTGAAATAAAACTCTCGCGGCATCGATCTGCAAGTGAACTGATTTCTCCGGCTATCAGTGGAGGGCCGATAAAGGACTTGGGCAGGACCTTATGAGCATTATCACTCAAACGCGAGATTCCATATGGATTTCTGCCCTCATTATACAAGCTGCGAGAGGATGGAGAGTGATGCAGCAGAGCAGTGTACAGCAAAGCCACCGTAGCCACGGTGTGGGAAGGCCCACACTATAGCCAGGACGGAGGGGCTCAGGCAATGCATCGCTATCGTGGTAATCCAGTGGTGTAAAGTAACTTATAGATAGCATTTTATGTACACATAGCACTATATAGTATAGTTACATTATATATAGATATTCCACTGTTAACGTACTTGGCTTATATACGTATATCATGATAACTATTTGTCATGTTTGTATTGCCATGTTTTTGTTCTTGCTTAATGTAAATCGCTCTGGATTTAACCCATTTTGACCTGAGATCAGATTCTAAAAATGTCTTCTACATCCTGACATGCAGTTTTTCTGAAAAAGCTATATGTTTCTATGTCAGTCGTTCTTCGATAAAAAAAAGCAGACCTACAAGCTCGTATAGCGCGCCACTCGGTGGCGCGCTATGAGCTTGTAGATCTGCTATTTTCCACCAAAAGGGGTTCCCGCCCCAAAATAGGTTAAGAGCGTCTGCTAAATGAGTACAATTTTGAGGCATTTGTACAATTATACTTGAGCCAATTTCCGATACTTATACTTCTACTCCACTACATCTCAGAGCCAATATTTGTACTTTACACTTTACAAATATTGTACACTTTACACTACAACCAGTAAGACGCCTGAGGGTGAGGAGGTCGCCCTTCATGCACGCATCCGCCTGCAGGGTGACAGCAGACTGCTGGGCAAGCGCTGGCGCTTTGGCATGGGGGTCAGATCAACATTATACTGGCCATATATGGAGCGTGTCTTGAGTGTACAGGGTTTGATGAGGTCAGATCAACATAATGGAATGTCAGAACATGGTCAGCTCCATATACGGATCTAAGGGTGGCAGCTGGGGCAGTGTCTTGAGTGTGCAGGGTTTGACGAGGGCCCAGATAGGGGCCGGAGCCTTAATTTCCGGGCCTGTTGAGAACTCTAGTTTTCGCCGGCTGCCGGGCGCGGCAGCACTATACCGGTAATAACTTTGGGGCGGGCCTGTCTATAGAGTTTAAATGGACAGGTATCAGTCAAAAGGGAGTCATCGAAGAGGAAGGATGCATGCAGCTGGGGAAGGATCAACATATGGAATGTCAGAACAGGTCAGCTCCATATATGGAGATCTATAAGGGTTTGGTTTGAGGTCAGATGTAGAGTTGCTGGCCAATATTGATGACATCAGGGGTCCCTCAGTAAAAGGTCATTCTAGACATATAAAACCACCTGGGTTCCGCCACCTCATGATTCTCAGCTCATGAATAATTTCACACAGTTGTTGTATATATATGCGGTATGTCTGCTGTATATATACTGTATATGAAGCATGTACTCTGATTCAAATTACACTTATCCAAGCTCCTCTGGCATGTGATCCAATATGGATCCAAGTCACTGACAGAAAGGAAGAAATAAGCTGTCATTGACAATCAAAACCTTATGGTGACCGTTCTGTTTTTGAGGGGCTCTATAGTCCCTCCTATATACAGTATGTCCACCTTTTGGTGTATATTATGTAACCCAATTTTTGTCCCAACACAAACAACATGAAATGCCATTGACAATGAATGGACAATGTTGAGTGTTTTTGTGTGAACACAAACATTGCGCGACACAAACATTGATGACGAAGGTGAGGACGCAGATTGTGACTGGCCTGAATGAGATGATGTATATACGATGATAAGAGCGCCCCTCGCTTCACGCAGGTGTGATGTTTCTTTACAAATTAACACGGAGTCCGCCAGAAACGAGGAACACGAAGGGTTAAATTAGTACCCTATATAGCCCGCCAAACCCGAGATTCTCGGGTTTGAGGGCTTGTATTCTTTAATCCATTTTTTTATTTGATCGTATCGCTATAGCTGATGTTGCTACCCGCATCAACACAGAGTGCATGGGACACTTGCCGCGGCCATTTTGAACATGCGCGCGCATCCACTTCCAGTCTATAAGACCACCATTCACAGCTCTGTATCTCAGAAAGGACATTGAGGGGGCCGTTTCTATGGTGAATACAAGGGTTTTCAACGGGCTGTAGCAGGCATGGGCTGACACTCGCGCTCTGCTTTTTCCGGCTTTTTCCGACCCAACAACATCCGGGCATGTCACCACCACACACAGCAGTTTGTCATTGTGACTTTCCGTTACGTATATTTGGAAGTAAAAACCTTGGCAATTAATACGCTATCGAGGGATTCATTAATGCTGGCGCGAATTATACTTGTTTACAATAGGGCCCACCATTTTCAATTCATCAAAACATTTAGAGACGTACGAATATACACAACTATATAGTCAAAAGGAAATCATCATAGGAGGTCAAATCACACCCGTGTGAAGTGAGTGGTGCAATTAACGGGGACCCCCACACGGTAACTCTGTCATTTCTCAACCGTTTCGGACGCGGGGTGGCTCGCCGGAATCGGGCCGGCACCTCATGGGTGCGTTCCAGTCTACTGTACTGTACTGTAACTGTACTGTACTGGCACACCCGAAATCACGATATATACAGTTACTATGTGCGTGTCTGTTTGTGTGTGCAGGTTGCACACAGGTGGTGAAAAACAACCATGCTGTTTTCGTGCTCAGACGCACCCAGCCACCCACACACATAGCTCCGTATAAGGGAGTGGTTGCACCACTCAAAAAGGGAAAAGAAACATATACAGTGAAGGAGAACAGGGGTGGGTGGGGGAAAGTCACTGACTGAAGTCATGATTTAGACCATTGTGTAACCCAATGTTGTCCCACGTTCGGTTTTTTAGCTTCACCCAGCTGATGGCTGCTCAGACGGTTATGATGAGCACTCAAGGGGGGGGGATCAGTTATAGGGGTCAAGTGTCTATAACGCAGGGACACTTCAACACAGACATGGGGTCTGGGAGGAGGTGAACCGGTGACCTTTGTGTGATTACTGCTTGTCTTGCCTTTTCCTTGAGGGAGGGAAGCTCAGCTCTCACTATACTATACACAGTATGTCGACTATATTATATGACATTATAACTGAGAATGTATATGATTTGCTATTCTTTGCCTATATGCAACTCAAAGGCGCTGAGCTGGCAGCATTGGACATTGCGCTTCTCTGTGCAGCCCACTCGCTTGGGAGCAGCTCTCAGGACTCAGTCAAACCCCCTATATTATACACTGACAGCGTGCCTGCCTTGAAACATTGAGATGTATAGTATCAGTGGTTTGCAGACACATATACAATGGCAACGTTTTTTTTTTTTCCTCTGGCAGTTGTGTTGGCAAGGAATATAATAGTCAATGTCACATTGCAGGATAACACCCAGAAATGGATGTGTCCTAAAACACCAAATGTTTTTCCTATAATCTCTGCCAGCTCAAGACATGCTCAAGACACCTCTAAAAAAGGAGAAGACCAGTTTAAGCTTTTACAATTCCCAGTTTGAAGATGCCATGGAGGAAACTATATATATGTCAATTCACATCGGGAACCAGTTGAAGCCACTCCTGATCTTTAGGCCTATCATTTTTGTGTGGCCTGAATAAAAAAGTATAAGTTCCTAAATTGGGAAATTCAAATGAAATGTATAAGCATTGGTCTATGCAAAGTCAGTAAAGTAAGTCACGCATGCACATGCGGACAGGTGTTTGACTCTTAGCCAATGGTCTGTCAAAGGTGCAAGAGAGTGCATGACCCAAATCCTATCAGACAACTAAACACTTTGTTCATGTCAGAATCAAACTCTACTTTTGCAGCTGTTATGTCCTATAGTTTGCAATATTATAGGTCAATATAGCTTCTACTTATATTAAATTATAATGTATTTTATATTAAACTTTATATCTTGTTTTGTTTTTGCTTTGATATTTTTTTGGAAGCCTTCTTACAGAATTTCCCCGTGGCTAATTCTGGCATTTTGTTTTAACATGTATTCATTTGCACTGTCCCTATAAATAAACTGAAACTGAGAAACATAAGATTGATGAAATTAATGAATGAATTAGTAAATGGCTAATCCATGGCTTTTATTATCAAATTAAGTTTGTCCTATGGCAGTTGCCATTGAAAATGCCGGCCCAGCCACGCCCAGGCATAACATGACGTAGCTCATGAATTATTCATAGTTTGTCTACAAAAAAGTAGACACAAAAGTGTCTACGACCACATTCATTTAATTGTATTATTATTTTTTCGTTATCAAGTCGAAAATGTAGCAATATTGTATTGACAAGTCGCTTACTTTGACAAAAGATATGGAGGACTGCAATAGCCTATAATAGTGGGTGTGGCCAATGAGTTTATATTGATCGGAAACCGGAAATGTTCCATTTCCGCAAAGTGCGATGAACCGGTGACTGGAGGAAGCCGCAATGTTTGAAAGCTGTTTCTAGTTAACTTGAAATCCGTGGAAACACCTAATGATGAAGATGTTACCTTTATGAATCTGATACCGTCCGGCATCCGACACTGCAGGACAGCCTGCATTGTTTAAGGAGGGTTCACGGCACGCTATACGTCTGTCATTGAAGAATGAGTCTTGGTAAGTGGTCAGCTGCTCTCTCACCACCACAGAACGCACCCAATGAACTGAACTGTATACAGGGCAGGCCTATGAGTTATCATGCCATATGTCCATATCATATATTATGACACAAAACTATAGCCTATTATGCCACAGCCAAATAAGCAACAGGACCGTGTTTGGCTGCCACACTTGAACGTATAGAACGCAGTTTTATTTCAGCAGCTTAATGTTTTTGTTTGTGTTTGATTGGCTGTTTTTGCTTTTTTTTGTATTGACGTCACGTCACCAAGCATTTAACTAGACCTGCTATCGCTCCCATTTGCACCGATATGCTTGGCCGCCTGGCTTCGAAGACAGCTATGGCGTAAACGAGCATTAAGCTCCCCACTTAGAAACAAAATTGTAGCCTCACCACAAAAATCAATAAAATGTGACTCGAGACATTTTTCATTTTTGAAATTGATTGACAAAGCCCTTTTTTACGATACTGTGCACACTGAAGGTTTTATGTCTGCATTGTTTGTAAACGTTGGATACAAAATAACTATTTAAATGTGAATGGAAAGTAAAACATCTTCTATATATCAGCGCATTTTGTTCAGGGCTCCACACTTCCACAGTCAGTCCACATATAGGGTCTTTGAAAAGTGGGTAAGCCAAGGTCGTTGCATGCAAACGGAATACTTTATGTTAATGAATACATTTAAAAATATAAATAAGATTGATTTTTTTTTTTACCATTTTTTTTAACCATTCCGTATTTCCACAATGCATGACTATAGCCTAACTATACTGTCTGTATATATTCTAATGATGTGTCCTTATGACATATGAGATGACCAATTCCCCAAACACCTTGCTCTTGTGTCATTGACTCTTTGGGAAAGCCCAATTGCATCATGCAATTTTGACACTTTCCATCCACCTTTAAAATAAACCAGAAAGAATAACTTTATGCTATAAATACATGTGTTCAGACAGTCAATCACTATACATTTGGCATGAAGAAAATAATTCCACCCGTGAATTAGAAATGTAATTAATTTGTGCATACCGGTATTTAGCAATTGTTTTGTATACGACATATTTGCATGATCAAGAATTTGGACCGGCTTAGACTTTTTCATAATAAAATAAAAAATCTCCATCCTTCAATCGTCAATCAAGCATCAATCCGTATAAAAGACCTTCACCCCAAATCATAATGGTTTATATTTTCTGCACATATTGAATGGCGTTGGGACCCCGAGGTTGACGGTTTGAATATCATGGGAAATGTCACACATGCTGACAGCAGTCAGGAGGGTTTGACGCATCCAGGAATATGAACGAATCAGTGGTGGAAACTCCAATGTGTTATAGGCTATACTTATAAGTAAAAGTATCAATACTGCAAAATGGAAATACTCTTAAGTAAAAGTCCGGAATCAAACATGTATACATAGCCTATACTTGAGTGAAAGTATACAGGCATGCAGTATATAGGCTACAAAAGTATTGGCACCAACATGTATACTTCAAGTAACAACAGTACAAAAATATATATATCTCATTGTGCAGATTGTGCCATTTCAAATGTATATAAAACATATTTTGAAAATGGTGAGCATGTTAGATCGGCGATATTGAAATAACCGAATATGGGCTGCAATAATGTATATACGTTTTGTAATAATAATAATCAAAATATAAGTGGAGTAAAAGTACAATTAGGATCCAAGATATAGGAAAACTATTGGAAATACTGAAGTATAAGGCTATAGAAATAGGCTACCTCAAAATTGGATACTTAAGTATAGGCACATGCACTTACATTAGTTTCCACCACAACTATACAAAATATCATGATACATTACAGTGCAGACAGTCACAGAACGAGCTCCCATTTTTTTTGCACTGACAAATGGCCTATATATATACTGATCTCTTTGAAATATAATGACTGTGGTCCTTGACCAAGGAAGGCACTCCAACCCCGTGCTGTGGCAGCATACTGATGTAGGCGATATGGTTAATATATTTATCAATAAATAATATATTTGAGCAATTTCACGTTCAAAGGGGCAATGCAACAAATGCTATTAAGTCAGATTCCAAATTACACGCAGTGTCCACTACTGTCTGTCCTTTATGTCCACATTAGAGGTTGAACACAAGTTATGTCTAAAACGGGGCCAAAGATTATTTCTGTTCACCTTAACAAGTTGACAACTCAAGTGTGTCTGCATGTATAGCAGCCCCCTTTGAATGAAAGCGATTCAGGTTGGATTCGAGGAGGAATAATGTATCCACTTGGCAAACGTGGCGCACCGCACTTGATTTAAACGACCAAACTAAAGAGGATTGAAGAGGAGGCTTCATATAGCATCAAGTCAACCCAATTCTCCCTTCCTTTTTGTGGCTCTTGTATGTCACATAACCACGTAGCCATACCAGCCGGGCCATTTTCTCAGGCCGGGCTGCAGCGCATAGCTGTCTCCCGTGCACCGTAAATAATGTTGATAAAGACGCCACTGAAAACGACTTTCACGCGTCCCCCCCGATTGATTTAACGTGACCTCCGTTTCCAAATGATATTGGAAGCCTATTTAAACAGATGAAGGCTTAAATTGTCTTGCTTGTATGCGCATTAATCTCCCATTCATCATCATTACGCCGTGATTGGTCCGTCCACGCCTTCGCCAGCTCTGCGTTACGACAAGTGCCTGTAAATTAGATTGTAATACAATTTAAACAGCGGTAGCAGCAGCCACGGATCCAATTGGCGTGCGCGCGGACACACACGCACACACACTGCACACCGGTGGACAGCTGCACTGCACCGCCCCTATCAAAACGCTTTGTGTGACTGGGGGGAGCTGGGGAGCCCTGAGCCAATTCTCACTAATAGGATCTTATAAGGCTGCGGTAATTGCTGTTATGGGCGCAATCTATGAAGCCATCATATATCTATGTGGCTCGGTCATTCACAGTCTTCCCAGCGATTAAATGGCGTGTTGATGTTGGATTAGGCAATTGAGGATTCGTGCTGTACACTACAGCAAGAAAGGAAAGAGAGAGCCGAGGATCCATATGCGTCGCGGGGTAATTTGCCCCAGTTTTATAGTATCATTCTGGCACTGTGCACGACGAGGATTTAGAAGAATATCATATGGTGTTGCTGAGGCTGCTACCGTAATCAAACTCGGCACCAACACCCTGTGCCTGTTAAGGATATATAACGCATAATGGGAATGCCCAATGAAAACAACAACGTTCGGTTCGCCCGCATGCATGCACTGACGCACGCTTTAACATTCAAGGCCCGATTCGTTCATCTTTATTTTATGTTATCGTTTGATTATGCATGCATATACACAGAGACCAAAAAACCAGTTTCCTCCATGTCTCCCGTATCCCATATCAGACTAAAGACATTGCCTGATAGCTTACATAAATCTGCCTCGTATAGTTTTCACCCCGACCCGCGCCGGGCTTAAACGGTGTATTATTCCAAACATATGCATTTTAATCAGCTCGGTCACACTTACAAGAACTCCAGTTAATAAGGCCATCAATCAAACGAGCGTGGGGCGGAAGGAGGGTGTGTGTGTGTGTGTGTGTGTGTGTGTGTGTGTGTGTGTGTGTGTGTGTGTGGGGGGGGGGGGGTCTCTGAGGAGCGGTGTGTGTTCATTGGGGGCCTGTCTGATTAGGATGAACCTTTTTACCTATAGTCGCTATACAAGCACCCGCGAGGAAGCTATATATGTGAGCATCTCCACCGACGCTGACTCAAAAGGACGTTTTGTTCCGTCACCTCTCTCCGTTGCATTTGGTA
>NC_137878.1:7518650-7621150 GCF_963924005.1 Protomyctophum bolini
GTAAAGGCCTATTCATACTCCAACTTTAGGTCATAAGGTTATCCATATTACTCCATGTTACTCCAGCTTTATCACCTAAAGCTGGAGTATATGAATAGGTTTAAAGTAACTTTGTGCTTACTTATAGTACCTGCAAGAATTCCAACACGCAAGAATGCGCGTGCGTCCCATTGGCGCGATGGAATGTCCGGTGTATTACATGAAAACTCTTATAAACAGCTTAAAAGAAGCGCGCAGAACAGTGTGTTATAGGACAGACAGACATTTCCTTATGCATAATAATATTATAGGCCTAATAATAATATAGCATGTGGTTAGCTAGAATGATTGAAAGGTGAGCTAAAATAAAGAATATAATTGCATCAAATAAGCAGTAAAAAAACTGCAGTATGAACTGAGGATTATGTGGTGACTGAGTATAACATGCCCGACAGTCTGAAAACTATCCTCTTCAGACTCACCTATTTCTTTCTCAGTCTATTTATAGGTGCTACAGTTATGTTAATGTTGGTTGCCTTTTCACATATTGTGATGTGGTTGTCATGGTTACTAACATGGTGTGTGTGTGTGTGTGTGTGTGTTTCAGATAATGATTGGAGGGCGGAGTGTGCCATCATCAGTGGAGATGTGTCCCACCTGGTTCTTCCTCTATATAAGAGGCTGCAGGGGCCGGTCTACTCGGTCTAGTCTCCCACTCTCTCTCTCTCTCTCTCACAACGCAGCTCACTGGGAGCACTCCAACCTTTTAGTTTTGATTCTGACCTGAGATCAGATTCTAAAACTGTCTTCTACACATCCTGACAGTTTTCATTCTGACCTGAGATCAGATTCTAAAAATGTCAGTCGCTCTTCGATTTTTCAAAAATAGCAGACCTATACAAGCTCGTAGCGCGCCACTCGGTTGGCGCGCTACGAGCTTGTAGATCTGCTATTTTTAAATAATTCTTAATTCTACTGACATGGTTACTATTGAGTTTCTTTGCCATGTTATAATAAATCAAATAATTTAAAATGTTCCTTGTTTGTGTGGGCTTCCTCCTTAACAAGCTGAGCCATTTGTAACAAATTACAATATGCCAGTTGTTTGCTTGTCCACAGATGCTATTAGTCTGTTATGTTTTCATATTTAGACCGATGCTGGAGTTGATATTTTCCTGATATATACGAGTCAATTTGTGTCGCAAATGACTCATTTTCTTGGCACTCCGTTTACTATAGTCGACCGCTTATATATCCCCCGTCGTTGGCTGATTAGATTTCATGATGTTTATAAAATTGTTGTGGAAAAAAAAAGTTACACAAACGGAATGTCAAACGGAATGTTTCATTTTCGCGAGTATGTTGATCATGTCACCCCAACCACAGGAACCGGTCAGCATGCCTTTGCAGACGGTGTCGTTTGGGACGTGTGTGTGTGTGTGTGTGTGTGTGTGTGTGTGTGTGGTGTGTGTGTGGTGTGAAGGGTCGAGGCATATTGTAGGGGAGTCGGAGGTGGAGGGGGTGGATCTGGATCTCAGGGAAAGCCCGGACAGGACACCCCGGTTCCCCCAGGAGAGGGTCCAGTGGGGCTGGGTGTGACGGTCACGCCACGGGGACATAATGAGGATACATCACCCTGGCACGGAGGTGCTCCATCACCAACAACGCCACTGTGTGCACCTATATACGGACACGGTCCTGTGTGTGCAGGCAGGAGTAAGCGGACACTTATACGCACAGACACACGCGCACACACACACACACACACACACACGCCCATATCTGCATACACCTATCTATAGCTATGATACACAGACACAAGTACTGCACAAAGCTATATGCACGTATACATACCTTGTGTGCATATATTGTAAAGTATAAGACAGGGATGTGCACATGCAAAGATGTCATATAGAACAGGAATTATATAAGCCCCGTAGCCATTCGTGAAGTGTATATATACCCATACCCAGCCATGTATAGAAGCGCCGACGTTCAGTAATTGCTCTAAACCTGATTATGGGCCGTATATAGCTATAGTATCATTAAAGCAGTATAGCTTTCTTTCATCATCATGCTATTATGCGGAAGATGTCAAATTCTATGGATTCCACGGATTCGGTCCATTCTGTTGCCGTTCTATACAGCAGTGGGTCTCAAAGTTCTTCATGTCAAGGACCCCCCAAATTGATACTCATTATAGCCTACGGACCCCCCCCCCCCCCCCATTAGAAAATATAAGCCAAGGACCCCCATAAGAGAAGATTGTTACGGCTCCATAGCAAGTGATTCTCAACCATTTTCATTTCAAGGACCCCCCCCCCCCCCCAGGTTTGACCTGCATCAGGCTATACGGACGGACCCCCATTTCTATCTCTGGGACCCTGCCAATGTACTGTATATTGTAAAATCAAAGTGATTTAACTCTGAGAGTGTACCAAACGGGTCCATTTGGTTCTATATTTGTACACTCTCAGAGTTACAGACCCATAAGGGTCCATTTGGTTCCATTTGTACTCTCTGAGTTACAGACCCATAAGGGTCCATTTGGTTCCATTTGTACACTCTCTGGGTTACAGACCCATAAGGGTCCATTTGGTTCCATTTGTACACTCTCTGAGTTACAGACCCATAAGGGTCCATTTGGTTCCAGTTGTACACTCTCTGAGTTACAGACCCATAAGGGTCCATTTGGTTCCATTTGTGCACTCTCTGAGTTACAGACCCATAAGGGTCCATTTGGTTCCATTTGTGCACTCTCTGAGTTACAGACCCATAAGGGTCCATTTGGTTCCATATTTGTACACTCTCTGAGTTACAGACCCATAAGGGTCCATTTGGTTCCATATTTGTACACTCTCTGAGTTGCAGACCCATAAGGGTCCATTTGGTTCCTAACTATCATTTTTAGCTGGGGGAAACCCTGGAAGTCCCTCAAGGACCCCTGCATGGGACCCCACTTTGGGACCCCCATGCTGCATGGCATGGCATTCAAAAGTGTGGGAATAAGCTTGTGTTTCTGTTCTCTCTCTCTCTCTCTCTCTCTCTCTCTCTCTCTCTCTCTCTCTCTCTCCCTCCCTCTCCATTCTCTGGGAAAGAGAGGAGGGGGTATACAACTTTTCATGTCGCCATCACCAGCCACCCAAACCGCCATCGCCGAAACAGTAGAAAGCTGGGCCAGCCCAGCCCACATATAGTTGCTGTATAAAAAATAAAATGAGGTGTGGAAAGAATTGGACCGGGTCTCTCACACAAAGCCATCAGGGCTCTCATGCCAAGTGGGTCGTAAAATAATAACACTCTGTCGTAAAGCGTGCGAGTGCTTATTAAATCATTTTCAACAATATCTCACGATCCGGCGCGCTGCGTGCGTGCAACGCATGAACTGTTCCACAAAACAAAAGATGTCATGGTGGAACAATCAAATGATTTTTATACAACTTTGATCATCATCGGAGTGCTGAATAAGACTTTGGGGAGAGACCCTTCTCACTGCCATGGCTGAGCTCCTTCTTGACAACTGTAGGCTATAGCCACTATAGTCCTTATACCCGTTCGATAATATGAACACCAAATTATGTACAGTTGTGTGGGTATAATGCGGTTTAATATAGATCATTATTATTGATGTATGTATATTTTTGAGGTGTACTCAGTCTGGGGGCTATATATATGGGGGAGGGAGTGGTTAAAGGGGGTGTCAGTGATTTCAGTCAAAAACCCTTAGGTTTCGTTTTTGCCATGGGACACAAGCTTTCATCCAATCAGGATAGAGAACCTAAGGTTTTTTGACCCCCAGGGGTTAACTGGGGACAGGGAGGAACTCCTTATATGGTCAGCACACTCTATAGTAGAGAGGATTATCACAACAAAACAAAAAAATTAGTGATATTTGAATTAAGTGAAATAAATCACTGACTCTACCTTTAAGGAATGAGCTTTGGGAAGTTGGGATGCAGGGCACAACATTGATGTTATATTATAGGCAGGTGGTCCGCGAATCCACAGACGTCTCTCTCACACACACACACACACACACACACACACACACACGTACGTGACACACACACACACACACACACACATGCACGCGCACTCTCCCTCCAGTGTCCCAATGTCCTTGTATTTGCAGTTATATACTTCCCAAAGCCATGCAGCCAGTGAAATAAAACTCTCGCGGCATCGATCTGCAAGTGAACTGATTTCTCCGGCTATCAGTGGAGGGCCGATAAAGGACTTGGGCGGACCTTATGAGCATTATCACTCAAACGCGAGATTCCATATGGATTTCTGCCCTCATTATACAAGCGGCGAGAGGATGGAGAGTGATGCAGCAGAGCAGTGTACAGCAAAGCCACCGTAGCCACGGTGTGGGAAGGCCCACACTATAGCCAGGACGGAGGGGCTCAGGCAATGCACCGCATATCGTGGTAATCCAGTGGTGTAAAGTAACTTAGATAGCATTTTATGTACACATAAAAGCACTATATAGTATAGTTACATTATATATAGATATTCCACTGTTACGTATACTTGGCTTATACGTATATATCATGATAACTATTTGTCATGTTTGTATTGCCATGTTTTTGTTCTTGCTTAATGTAGCCTAAATCGCTCTGGATTTAACCCATTTTGACCTGAGATCAGATTCTAAAAATGTTCTTCTACATCCTGACATGCAGTTTTCTGAAAAAGCTATATGTTTCTATATGTCAGTCGTTCTTCGATAAAAAAAAGCAGACCTACAAGCAGACCTACAACCTGGCGCGCTATGAGCTTGTAGATCTGCTATTTTTCACCAAAAGGGGTTCCCGCCCCAAAATAGGTTAAGAGCGTCTGCTAAATGCAGAAGTACAATTTTGAGGCATTTGTACAATTACTTGAACCAATTTCAGATACTTTGACTTCTACTCCACTACATCTCAGAGCCAATATTTGTACTTTTACTCCACTACAACCAGTATAGGACGCCTGAGGGTGAGAAGGTCGCCCTTCATGCATGCATCCGCCTGCAGGGTGACAGCAGACTGCTGGGCGAGCGCTGGCGCTTTGGCATGGGGGTCAGATCAACATTATACTGGCCATATGTGGAGCGTGTCTTGAGTGTACAGGGTTTGATGAGGTCAGATCAACATAATGGAATGTCAGAACATGGTCAGCTCCATATATGGATCTATGGGTGGCAGCTGGGGCAGTGTCTTGAGTGTGCAGGGTTTGACGAGGGCCCAGATAGGGCCGGGCCTTAATTTCCGGGCCTGTTGAGAACTCTAGTTTTATAACTTTGGGGCGGGCCTGTCTAGAGTTTAAATGGACAGGTATCAGTCAAAAGGGAGACATCGAAGAGGAAGGATGCATGCAGGGGAAGGATCAACATATGGAATGTCAGAACAGGTCAGCTCCATATATGGAGATCTAAGGGTTTGGTTTGAGGTCAGATGTATAGAGTTGCTGGCCAATATTGATGACATCAGGGGTCCCTCAGTAAAAGGTCAATCTAGACATAAAACAAACTGGGTTCCACCACCTCATGATTCTCAGCTCATGAATAATTTCACACAGTTGTTGTATATATGCAGTATGTCTGCTGTATTTACTGTATGAAGCATGTACTCTGATTCAAATGACACTTATCCAAGCTCCTCTGGCATGTGATCCTGCAAGTCACTGACAGAAAGGAAGAAATAAGCTGTCATTGACAATCAAAACCTTATGGTGACCGTTCTGTTTTTGAGGGGCTCTATAGTCCCTCCTAGACAGTATGTCCACCTTTTGGTGTATATTATGTAACCCAATTTTTGTCCCAACACAAACAACATGAAATGCCATTGACAATGAATGGACAATGTTGAGTGTTTTTGTGTAAACACAAACATTGCGCGACACAAACATTGATGACGAAGGTGAGGACGCAGATTGTGACTGGCCTGAATGAGACGATGTATACGACGATAAGAGCGCCCCTCGCTTCACGCAGGTGTGATGTTTCTTTACAAATTAACACGGAGTCCGCCAGAAACGAGGAACACGAAGGGTTAAATTAGTACCCTATAGCCCGCCAAACCCGAGATTCTCGGGTTTTTAGGGCTTGTATTCTTTAATCAATTTTTTGATTTGATCGTATCGCTATAGCTGATGTTACTATACCCGCATCAACACAGAGTGGGACACTGGCCGCGGCCATTTTGAACATGCGCGCGCATCCACTTCCAGTCTAAGCCCACCATTCACAGCTATATAGTTACTATGTGCATGTCTGTTTGTGTGTGTGTTAGGTTGCACAAACCATGCTGTTTTCGTCCTCAGACGCACCCAGCCACCCACACACATAGCTCCGTAAGGGAGTGGTTGCACCACTCAAAAAGGGAAAAGAATTGAAGGAGAACAGGGGTGGGTGGGGGAAAGTCACTGACTGAAGTCATGATTTAGACCATTGTGTAACCCAATGTTGTCCCACGTTCGGTTTTTAGCTTCACCCAGCTGATGGCTGCTCAGACGGTTATGATGAGCACGCAAGGGGGGGGGATCAGTTATAGGGGTCAAGTGTCTATAACGCAGGGACACTTCAACACAGACATGGGGGCTGGGAGGAGGTGAACCGGTGACCTTTGTGTGATTACTGCTTGTCTTGCCTTTTCCTTGAGGGAGGGAAGCTCAGCTCTCACTATACTATACACAGTATGTCGACTATATTATGACATTATAACTGAGAATGTATATGATTTGCTATTCTTTGCCTATATATTGCAACTCAAAGGCGCTGAGTTGGCAGCGTTGGACATTGCGCTTCTCTGTGCATGCGGCCACTCGCTTGGGAGCAGCTCTCAGGACTCAGTCAAAACCCCCATATATACACTGACAGCGTGCCTGCCTTGAAACATTGAGATGTATAGTATCAGTTGGTTTGCAGACACATATACAATGGCAACGTTTTTTTTTCCCTCTGGCAGTTGTGTTGGCAAGGAATATAATAGTCAATGTCACATTGCAGGATAACACCCAGAAATGGATGTGTCCGAAAAACACCAAATGTTTTTCCCTATAATCTCTGCCAGCTCAAGACATGCTCAAGACACCTCTAAAAAGGAGAAGACCATAGTTTAGCTTTTACAATTCCGCAGTTTGAAGATGCCATGGAGGAAACTATATTATGTCAATTCACATCGGGAACCAGTTGAAGCCACTCCTATAATCTTTAGGCCTATCATTTTTGTGGTGGCCTGAATAAAAAAAGTATAAGTTCCTAAATTGGGATATTCAAATGAAATGTATAAGCATTGGTCTATGCAAAGTCAGTAAGTCACCCATGCGGACAGGTGTTTGACTCTTAGCCAATGGTCTGTCAAAGGTGCAAGAGAGTGGACCCAAATCCTATCAGACTAACACTTTGTTCATGTCAGAATCAAACTCTACTTTTGCAGCTTATGTCCTATAGTTTGCAATATTATAGGTCACTATAGCTTCTATACTTATATTAAATTATAATGTATTTTATATTAAACTTTATAT
Organism: Protomyctophum bolini; assembly: GCF_963924005.1. Classification (NCBI taxonomy): domain Eukaryota; kingdom Metazoa; phylum Chordata; class Actinopteri; order Myctophiformes; family Myctophidae; genus Protomyctophum; species Protomyctophum bolini. The sequence goes on from NC_137878.1 coordinate 7,526,139, forward strand.
CTTGTTTTGTTTTTGCTTTGATATTTTTTTGGAAGCCTTCTTACAGAATTTCCCCGTGGCTAATTCTGGCATTTTGTTTTAACATGTATTAATTTGCACTGTCCCTATAAATAAACTGAAACTGAGAAACATAAGATTGATGAAATGAATGAATGAATTAGTAAATGGCTAATCCATGGCTTTTATTATCAAATTAAGTTTGTCCTATGGCAGTTGCCATTGAAAATGCCGGCCCAGCCACGCCCAGGCATAACATGACGTAGCTCATGAATTATTCATAGTTTGTCTACAGAAAAGTAGACACAAAAGTGTCTACGACCACATTCATTTAATTGTATTATTATTTTTTCGTTATCAAGTCGAAAATGTAGCAATATTGTATTGACAAGTCGCTTACTTTGACAAAAGATATGGAGGACTGCAATAGCGGATAGCCTATAATAGTGGGTGTGGCCAATGAGTTTATATTGATCGGAAACCGGAAATGTTCCATTTCCGCAAGTGCGATGAACCGGTGACTGGAGGAAGCCGCAATGTTTGAAAGCCGTTTCTAGTTAACTTGAAATCCGTGGAAACACCTAATGATGAAGATGTTACCTTTATGAATCTGATACCGTCCGGCATCCGACACTGCAGGACAGCATGCATTGTTTAAGGAGGGTTCACGGCACGCTATACGTCTGTCATTGAAGAATGAGTCTTGGTAAGTGGTCAGCTGCTCTCTCACCACCACAGAACGCACCCAATGAACTGAACTGTATACAGGGCAGGCCTATGAGTTATCCTGCCGTAGGCCTATGTCCATATCATATATTATGACACAAATCTATAGCCTATTATGCCACAGCCAAATAAGCAACAGGACCGTGTTTGGCTGCCACACTTGAACGTATAGAACGCAGTTTTATTTCAGCAGCTTAATGTTTTTGTTTGTGTTTGATTGGTTGTTTTTGCTTTTTTTTGTATTGACGTCACGTCACCAAGCATTTAACTAGGCCTGCTATCGCTCCCATTTGCACCGATATGCTTGGCCGCCTGGCTTCGAAGACAGCTATGGCGTAAACGAGCATTAAGCTCCCCACTTAGAAACAAAATTGTAGCCTCACCACAAAAATCAATAAAATGTGACTCGAGACATTTTTCATTTTTGAAATTGATTGACAAAGCCCTTTTTTACGATACTGTGCACACTGAAGGTTTTATGTCTGCATTGTTTGTAAACGTTGGATACAAAATAACTATTTAAATGTGAATGGAAAGTAAAACATCTTCTATATATCAGCGCATTTTGTTCAGGGCTCCACACTTCCACAGTCAGTCCACATATAGGGTCTTTGAAAAGTGGGTAAGCCAAGGTCGTTGCATGCAAACGGAATACTTTATGTTAATGAATACATTTAAAAATATAAATAAGATTGATTTTTTTTTTTACCATTTTTTTTAACCATTCCGTATTTCCACAATGCATGACTATAGCCTAACTATACTGTCTGTATATATTCTAATGATGTGTCCTTATGACATATGAGATGACCAATTCCCCAAACACCTTGCTCTTATATGAATGTGTCATTGACTCTTTGGGAAAGCCCAATTGCATCATGCAATTTTGACACTTTCCATCCACCTTTAAAATAAACCAGAAAGTCTAACTTTATGCTAAATACATGTGTTCAGACAGTCTGTCAATCACTATACATTTGGCATGAAGAAATTAATTCCACCCGTGAATTAGAAATGTAATTAATTTGTGCATACCGGTATATATTTAACAATTGTTTTGTATACGACATATTTACATGATCAAGAATTTGGACCGGCTTAGACTTTTTCATAATAAAATAAAAAAATCTCCATCCTTCAATCGTCAATCAAGCATCAATCCGTATAAAAGACCTTCACCCCAAATCATAATGGTTTATATTTTCTGCACATATTGAATGGCGTTGCAGGGACCCCGAGGTTGACGGTTTGAATATCTGGGAAATGTCACACATGCTGACAGCAGTCAGGAGGGTTTGACACATCCAGGAATATGAACGAATCAGTGGTGGAAACTCCAATGTGTTATAGGCTAGCTATACTTATAAGTAAAAGTATCAATACTGCAAAATGGAAATACTCTTAAGTAAAAGTCCGGAATCCAACATGTATACATAGCCTATACTTGAGTGAAAGTATACAGGCATGCACAAAATTTGCACCAACATGTATATACTTAAAGTAACAACAGTAAAAATAAAAAATAAATCTCATTGTGCAGATTGTGCCATTTCAAATGTATATAAAACATATTTTGAAAATGGTGAGCATGTTAGATCGGGCGATATTGAAATAACCGAATATGGGCTGCAAGGTTAATAATGTATATACGTTTTTTAATAATAATAATCTAAATACAAAGTGGAGTAAAAGTACAATTAGGATCCGAGATATAGGAAAACTATTGGAAATACTGAAGTAAAGTATAAGGCTATAGAAATAGGCTACCTCAAAATTGGATACTTAAGTATATAGGCACATGCACTTACATTAGTTTCCACCACTGGAACTATATACAAAATATCATGATACATTACAGTGCAGACAGTCACAGAACGAGCTCCATTTTCTTTGCACTGACAAATGGCCTATACTGATCTCTTTGAAATATAATGACTGTGGTCCTTGACCAAGGAAGGCACTCCAACCCCGTGCTGTGGCAGCATACTGATGTAGGCGATATGGTTAATATATTTATCAATAAATAATATATTTGAGCAATTTCACGTTCAAAGGGGCAATGCAACAAATGCTATTAAGTCAGATTCCAAATTACACGCAGTGTCCACTATACTGTCTGTCCTTTACGTCCACATTAGAGGTTAAACACAAGTTATGTCTAAAACGGGGCCAAAGATTATTTCTGTTCACCTTAACAAGTTGACAACTCAAGTGTGTCTGCATGTATAGCAGCCCCCTTTGAATGAAAGCGATTCAGGTTGGATTCGAGGAGGAATAATGTATCCACTTGGCAAACGTGGCGCACCGCACTTGATTTAAACGACCAAACTAAAGAGGATTGAAGAGGAGGCTTCATATAGCATCAAGTCAACCCAATTCTCCCTTCCTTTTTGTGGCTCTTGTATGTCACATAACCACGTAGCCATACCAGCCGGGCCATTTTCTCAGGCCGGGCTGCAGCGCATAGCTGTCTCCCGTGCACCGTAAATAATGTTGATAAAGACGCCACTGAAAACGACTTTCACGCGTCCCCCCCGATTGATTTAACGTGACCTCCGTTTCCAAATGATATTGGAAGCCTATTTAAACAGATGAAGGCTTAAATTGTCTTGCTTGTATGCGCATTAATCTCCCATTCATCATCATTACGCCGTGATTGGTCCGTCCACGCCTTCGCCAGCTCTGCGTTACGACAAGTGCCTGTAAATTAGATTGTAATACAATTTAAACAGCGGTAGCAGCAGCCACGGATCCAATTGGCGTGCGCGCGGACACACACACACACACGCGCGCGCGTGCGCGCGCACACGCACACACACACTGCACACCGGTGGACAGCTGCACTGCACCGCCCCTATCAAAACGCTTTGTGTGACTGGGGGGAGCTGGGGAGCCCTGAGCCAATTCTCACTAATAGGATCTTATAAGGCTGCGGTAATTGCTGTTATGGGCGCAATCTATGAAGCCATCATATATCTATGTGGCTCGGTCATTCACAGTCTTCCAGCGATTAAATGGCGTGTTGATGTTGGATTAGGCAATTGAGGATTCGTGCTGTACACTACAGCAAGAAAGGAAAGAGAGAGCCGAGGATCCATATGCGTCGCGGGGTAATTTGCCCCTGTTTTATAGTATCATTCTGGCACTGTAGCCTATACGACGAGGATTTAGAAGAATATCATATGGTGTTGCTGAGGCTGCTACCGTAATCAAACTCGGCACCAACACCCTGTGCCTGTTAAGGATATATAACGCATAATGGGAATGCCCAATGAAAACAACAACGTTCGGTTCGCCCTGCATCCATGCACTGACGCACGCTTTAACATTCAAGGCCCGATTCGTTCATCTTTATTTTATGTTATCGTTTGATTATGCATGCATACACAACACAGACCAAAAAACCAGTTTCCTCTCCATGTCTCCCGTATCCCATATCAGACTAAAGACATTGCCTGATAGCTTACATAAATCTGCCTCGTATAGTTTTCACCCCGACCCGCGCCGGGCTTAAACGGTGTATTATTCCAAACATATGCATTTTAATCAGCTCGGTCACACTTACAAGAACTCCAGTTAATAAGGCCATCAATCAAACGAGTGTGGGGCGGAAGGAGGGTGGGTGGGTGTGTGTGTGTGTGTGTGTGTGTGTGTGTGTGTGTGTGTGTGTGGGGGGGTCTCTGAGGAGCGGTGTGTGTTCATTGGGGGCCTGTCTGATTAGGATGAACCTTTTTACCTATAGTCGCTACAAGCACCCGCGAGGAAGCTATATGTGAGCATCTCCACCGACGCTGACTCAAAAGGACGTTTTGTTCCGTCACCTCTCTCCGTTGCATTTGGTAATAAATAAGAATATATATATATATATAGGCTAAACTATACACAGAGCGGTGCTGTTGTCATTAAATGAGACAACTCTATATGCTTCTCTCGTGTATTTATTCGTCACTATACTGGAAAATGCACATAATTCGATTCATAAAAAGGCATGCCTTATACATTACATGCTGTCGAAATAAGCTCGTTTAATGCAAAGCAGTGTTATAGGTGCATGGTTTATAGGTTGCTTAAATGCCTGTATACAATATAGCTATATACACCTTATACTTTTCACTTTATATTTGTTTAAATCACTGAAATAACATGCATCTTTGGATATCCATTCTCAGAAAATGTATTAAACGTGCTTTTAAATTGCCTCTCTCTCTGTGTAGCGTGCACCTTACCCAGCCAGCCTATTAAAGCCAGAAAGCTCTAATTTGCGCATGCATGGCGCCGCGCGTGCGTGCCAGTCAAACGCGGCCAATTAAGATCTCGCTGATTGTTGGTGGGGCTGCTGCTGTATCATTGATCTTTTCACGTTTCAGTATCTTCAGACAACTAATCCTGTCGTGTCTATTAAGTAGAGAAAACATGAGTGGCGTTAAGGACCACTAGGTTTCATGGTCAACCTCGCGTGCTCCCAAAAAATATAGCTGTGTTCTGTGATACTGAATCCACAACATTCTGTGGTATTATAGCTGTTAACTGCAGGTGCTTGATGAAGGTGTATATGAAGGCAAATGACATGAAGCAAACGAGATGCATATTTTCAGGTTTATTGTCACTTTCGTCGTTTTGACATCATTGTCAATTCTGTGATATAAATTGGTTTCTTTTAGGCATATAGTCTTGCTTTTCCCCCCCATATCATATAATCATAAAGGTTGTTTTTCTTTTAAATGAAAAGACTCCGTGGATGATTTGACAGTGTTATTTATTGCAAATAGATGTCGAGAACAATCCAGCAAAAAAAAATAATTAACTAATAATAAAACAATCAGCGCATAAATATCAGTCACTTGTGAATCCGCTCTCTCCTCGAGATATGCCAATAGAGCAGTGCAAAGCGAAATAGTAAAAATAACAAATAAAATAATGAATAATATGACATGAACACTATAGGCTACATGGGGAAACGGACTTTAATTTGACTTGTAAAATTAGAACTCATGAGCACACACACGCACACAGTGACACACACAAGTGAACTGAGAAGAAGGGAGGTCTGCATGGGTGGAAGTCAAGAGAGCTGGGGTTTATAACTATGGCAAGCTTGCCAAAGCTTTGCGTGATTGTCCAGTGTCTTGTCTGTCTGTCTGTCTGTCTGCCTCCCCCCCCCCCCTCTCTCTCTCTCTCTGAGGCTCTCTCTCAATCCCGCTCTCTCCATCCTCTTCTGAGGCCCGTCGCCTCCTCGTCTTCCTTCTCTCTTCTTCTCCCGTCAAGCCGTGCAAGCTTAATCCGTTCCCTCGGCGCCTTGTTACCGTTTGGCAGAAACGATCCCTTCCCAGGCAGGCGCGAGAAAAAAAGGCCCCGGCATTATATCATTAATTCAACACTCAAAATTCATCCGTACACGCCGCGCGTACATATACATCATTTACTAATTTTTCACCAGCATCTGCACATTTCGGCCCGAGGAGGCCCGTCAGGGCCCGGTGGAGAGGGGAGGAAGGCTATAATGAGGCGCAGCAGTCTGTTAACAAATCCCCTTGTTAAAAAAAAAAAAGAGAGATGGAAGGCATCATTCTCATACAATACATGTAGGTCAATTTGGACGCATATAGAGGACTACAAATAATGATAAAACGTTAACGTCATCCATCACAGAGATTTAAACGTTCCTTCTGTATATCTTCTCACTCCGCCCATGTATACGTCGCACTCCCTGCACATGTGGCTGCACCATATTAATCTTCTATATATGAATGAAATTTGCAGGTTTCATCTCATGGTCATCATATTTCAGGCCTCGTTCTGCGCTGGCATTATAGGGTTGTTTTATGTTTTCAGTGGACTGTACTGTCTGTAGCCTATAGTGAGATCCATTGTGCGTCAAAGCTGAAGATGTGGATAATGATCTTGCCCCAAGTTAATCATCTCCTTGGGTGCGGATAACAACGACGTGTGCCAAGAAGTGACTTTCATACTGTTCCTTCTGACATGTATAGCTCTTCACAGGAGCAAGATGTCTCTCATGCTGATAGGGGGTCCCGATAATGTTTTTATTTTTCTTCATTTGCTTAAACGCTATTATGTCAAAAAGCTTATGGTATGCCACTCGTATATACGTACTGTATATATGTTCATCCCGCAGCTATACAGTCTTAATAGCCTATTATGACTATAGCTCTTCTTCGTTTTATCTGGTCAGAGGCACCTCTTCTCTCTGGTCTAATGTCACCGGCGAGGACTTGCTGAGCACCGACGGGGCGAACGTTAGAAAAGCCTCAGTCCTGCTGGCGGGGGAGCAACCGAAGTCCGAGGCGCCGCCGGGCGGCCTCGTCGAAATGCCATTCGACTGGCCGGAGGAGTGACAGGCGAGGCAGGAGCAGGGGCTCCCCCCGGGCCCCAGGCCATGGTGGGCCGCCGGGTGGTGCCCCGGGGCGGTGTACAGCGACGGGTGTCTGAAGGCGCAGAGCAGCTCCGGCCTCTGGTAGGGATGGGACAGCATCCGGAAGCTGTCCAGGGACCGCTGCAGCGGGTTGGAGAAGGGCGCGGCGCTCGGCACGGCGGCCCCGTGCACGCCCAGGTGGGAGTAGTAGGGCAGGGGCAGGTGCGTCGGGAAGGGGTAGGGCAGGTTCCCCGTGGCGGCGGCGTGGCTCATCATGTAGGTGTAGAAGGCGGGGTCGGCCGGGTGAGGCCACGTCATGGCCAGACGCTGGCGCTTGTCCTTCATCCTGCGGTTCTGGAACCACACCTGTAAACGGAGACACGCCGGGTCAAATATTAAACCACCACACACAACACACAAGCTCTCTCTCTCTCTCTCTCTCTCTCTCTCTCTCTCTCTCTCTCTCTCTCTGAAACCGCACAACAACAAAAGGAGGAACTTTGAGCGACATTGTGAGATTTATACAGCATCTGAAATGAAATGTGCATTTAGAAAATATATACATAAATTGTTGGTCGTGGAAAATCGAAATGGGGAAATTGTGAGGAATATTAATTCCCCATGCTGTATAGAGCTTTAAATGTTTAGAACTAGGAATGTAGCCTATATATGAATTTAGGACAAGGCCTCTGGCTGCAATTTATACCCTCAAAATCATATAGCATATATAGCGTCGTCGATGCTATATCACATTCCTCCCCGTGTTTTAGTTTGTTATAAGGTCAAAGATCCCAGACAGTGCATCTTACTTTGATGGTGGTCTCGGGCAGGTTAAGGGCCGCGGCCAGTTCACATCTCCGCGGTCTTGAGACGTAATTCTCCCGATAAAATTCCTTCTCCAGCCGCCCGATCTGCTCCCGCGTGAACGCCGTCCGGTACCGTCGCATCTGGTCCGCCGCATAGGACAGGGATCCCGGAGGGCCCGGCACAGACTTCCCCGTGTCTGCATTGTTCTCGCTCTGATGGCTTGGGGAATCACTTCTTAGACCTGGAATAAGTGGAATTATATATATGACAAGTGAATTAATGAATTATTATAATGAATACAGTATTCGCTATATACATTAAAGCACACCGAGGACATAGACAGCACAAAATTATTACAATACACACGCTGGCTTTGTTGTGTTAACATGCATGGTCACCGTTTATGCATTTGATTGAAAATGGAATATATTGTTTTGCTTTAAAAAAACCATGGTATACCTTCCATTACATGACTTTAATAAAATTGAGTAGCATAATTTAACGTTAAATATAGCTAAGTGTCAAATTAGTAATATAGTAGTAGCCTAATATGTTATTATATATTTATTATTGTAATAATTATTATTCTCGTGGGGAAAGAAATAGCTGGAATTTGCTTATAGGCCTATAGATAGATTCCTTTAATGTTATGAAATTGACAATGTGGATGTCATACAATGTATATTTAGCTTAATATGAATTAGTCTGCGATCGAGGCTATATGTAATTTTTAATGACAGGTTTTTAAAGAATGGTATTGTATGATCAATAGGCCTATATCAGTCCTTTTGCTCCTCGGGATATATAGTACTGCCAACTCAACCCACCAAAGAATTCCTCTGGCGGTTGCCCTTAATTCCCTTCCTTTTTTCACTGTGGTTCTTATAAAAAAAAAAACCCACATTCTTCCTTGAGGAGTAAATATAAATAAAGGGTGATTTGTGTGAGGGGTCTCTCTAAGGAAGTGGCGCCGAGGTGACTCGTTTTAAAGCTGGCTGGGTATAATAACGTGTGGGTGTCACCGCAGCATGGATCCAGCCACACTTGACATAACAGCTGTGCAGAGCGAATACAATTCCAAGTAGCATTTTTTTTGTTGCTTTGTTGCAGTGAGACAAAAATGCATTTAATCAGGCATTCCGCATTGGATTCCGATGTTGTATATACAACGAAATTAACATGGGCTATAATATAGAAATCCGACCCTCATCAATGGTTGAAGACATGAGTCCTGTATAGCCTATTTATAATTGGCTCAGTGCATATAGCTCAGTTGCAATGTTGCATTCAATCAAGCCTATAAGCACAGTCGATATGACTTCATGCAACACGAGCAAACAAGAAAAGCATGGGAGTTGAAGTATTTTTTGCCTATATACCTTTAGCTGTCGGGTAATCCATGCTTTCTGGGGTGCAGCTGACATCGATTTCCTCGTAGAAATCAGACTCCGTGTCTGAACTGCTGCCGTCTTTATGGGGGTGATGATGTCCATGAGACCGGTGTCTCTCGGTGGGGGCGCTGGACACGCCGACCGGCCTCATGTCGGGATACATGCCCCTTATACGTGCACTCTCGTCCGCCTCCTCCGCTCTTCTGTCCCGGGAGTAAGGCGCCGCAGAGCCGGGACTCACACAGTTCCTATTAGTCTGCACCGCCTTCCCCTGCTGCGGTTCTCCTCGCACGGGGCTTCCGACCGCCTCGGATAAATTGGCGCCGTTCTTGCCTGCATGGTGAAGCTGACCTGCCTCCGCGAGCATCAGCATCTCCTTTCTGCTTTCCATCACCGACCGAGGAACGAGCGCGCGACGAGAACGGCACGAGCGAACACGGCGACCACTCCTGCTAAACCTCGAGTGTATAAACGGCGGGCAGGGGAGCGCGAGCCGCGACTGCTGTGGGCAAGGCGACGATTTTGTGACGGGGGCTCGTGTCGAAGGGAAAAGGGGAGAGGCGCGCGACACAAGAGGGGATGCAGTCCGTTCTGACCCTGAGTGGCGAGCGCTCCTGAGTGCGGCACGAGCTCTGGGAGGGATCACCATTTGCCCTGTCTCTCTCTCTCTCTCTTCTTCGAGCTGTCATTCTTAATAGTGTAGTCGTCATGATGGTACCCCCTGATGACGACACGCAATTGATTGGATGTGGATAAACAGAAGGAGCAATCACAGTGGCGAGAGAGAGATGAAGGGTGGGTGGTGGGTTGGTTGATATATAGGAAAACAAGGGACATGAGTACATAACGCCAAGCATGGAGGGGAGGATGGAGCAGAGCATGCATGCAGACCACTGTCTGGTCTATAGAGGATGTCTTAAATTTGTGCACATTAACAATATTGGTTCATATATTGTATAGTAACGCGTGGTCTAATCTCCCCCACATGTTTCTAATATATATATGTTTCGTATAGCATTGTGAAACACATGGCCTGCATGATTAGCAATAGTACATTTCTGTATAAGGCAGAAGTGCAAGGGCTTTCACATAATTTTCTATAAACGAGGGAGCAAATAAAAAACAAAAACAAACAAACAAACACATTGACGATATAGCTTTATTTGCATTGAGGCTGCAGCCAAATAGGCTATAGCCTACTTTGTAATATTGCAGAGTGGAAATGATATGCTATATATACATGGTACGTTTTATATAACAAAGATTGTATAGCCTTATATTTTTGACTTGACATCGATTAGCCTATACATGTAGAAAAGAGAGCGATAAGGCCAGTGCACATTATTGCTTTTATATACGTTGTTGCATGTCCATTTTAGCAGACAGAGGCCCCGTCCTGCTCTGCTCCTCCCATCATTCTCATCCTCCCCTAAAGTGGTGTCAAACAAAGCACTCTAAGGTCAAATCGTGTGGTCAGAGTTAAGATAACAGACCATTTGACATTAGTCTAAGAGCAACACAAGACAACAGGACTTTAACCACTTCCCCACTGACTATATAGGCTATATCGTTGTCATATATGACGAATATAAATGGCGATAGCTATAATGAGCTCGTTTTTTTAGATGTGGTATATTTTCGCTTATGACATCAAGCATGACCCAAAATCGGGACGGTAAAAAAAAAATCGAATCTAATCCTATATTCTTTTGACTATATAATAAATCCCGGTTAGATTAATTGGTGTTAATTTAGGGGAAATTTGGAATCGAAACATGACTCATGCGCACGCGCGTCAGGGTCATGTTTCGCAATAACACGGGCACGAATCATGACATTATTCCAATTGGCACACACACCACTGACGCCAGTGTCCTGACATAATATGCGCAGTGATAGACGGCTCTTTGCATGCTTTCAGGGTGGGGGCCGTTTTCGCGAAGATCTCTTTGATGTAGGATGTGCTCTCGCGCAGTAAAAAGCCACTAACCAGCAATAAATGAGAGAGGCTTTTAACCCTGGGTTTGAACTTGATATTAGACTATACTAACGTTACTCATTTTCAGTGCTTATGGGTGCACGTGCACAATTGTCTGTTAACAGAAGCAAGCACAATGTGGATTTTAAGAACACGTGTGTCACTTTGATCTGATCCGTGTATATAGGCTATGGGATGGGCATAGGCGTAATTTGGTGCTTCCAATGGATCCCCCAAGGCGGCCTGTGTCATTTTAGCTCTGTAGCTCATTACATAGGCCTACATGCATATCCAATTCAAAGGAGCTGTATATTGGCATGAGAAAACATACCAAACAAAACTAAAAAAACTGAAATCATCTCGCATAGGTTACCACCATGCAGGGGCCAGAGCTCTACTTGTTTATTATAGCTCCAAAGTGATGATAGCCCTATGTATGTATATATGCACTTATACACAGAAATTGAAGTGCGTGCATGCCATCATCACATAATAGGCTATTCATGCTTGCAGGTATATACAACAGCATCATCAAGTGGGACATAATTTTGTCGTAGGATTTCCACATTAACTGAGTTTTATTTATGCCTGGCTGCAGGTTATATGCTCCCACAGTGAGGATGGCCGTTGGTGTGGGTGACGTGACGTCACGTGCTGGTGGAAAGAGGAGCGTGACGCAGGGGACTGTCAGCTGCGGAGCCTCGATATTCTCCGCTGTCCTTGTGCGCCCTCGCCTGTTGAAAAGAGGCACGGCGCCCCGGTCACCGCAGACCCCCCTCCCCCAGCTGCGAGCAAGCAGAGAAGTGAGTGAAAATTCCTTCGCGCTCTCTCCGGTGTGTGTGCATGTGGAAAATCTCTCTCTCTCTCTCTCTCTCTCTCTCTCTCTCTGTCTCTGTGTCTCTCTCTCTCTGTCTGTCTGTCTCTCTCTCTGTCTGTCTGTATGTCTGTCTCTCTGTGTTACATTAACACTTGACTTGGGTAATGCTATCTTTTGAAAACTATAAAAAGATTGTGAATTTTCTGGCAGAGATAGTTATACATCCATACAGAATAGACAGCATTTGCGACAAGTAGCAGCAATTTATAAAAATGTAATTGAATTAATGTTAGTTGCTCATATAACAGTATACTTTTATTTGCTGTATAGTGTTATAGGGTATAACAATGTACACACAATGATTTGTATTTATTCCATAAGGTGCTTGTATTCATGTGCACACTGTCTGTCTGTCTGTCTGTCTGTCTGTCTGTCTGTCTGTCTGTCTGTCTGTCTGTCTGTCTGTCTGTCCATGCTCCCATATACACATACATACATTGTGTTGTATACTGTATATACGTATATGGAACATAACCTATACTGTTCACAAAAAGTTTAGCTAACTTTGCTATACTACAGGGAAAACATGCACATACGTACATATATGTTACTATTATTTTTACACTCTGATTGCGCTTTCTTGCACTCTTTATTTGTGTTTGCTGTGCTTTGTTGTTTTGAGTGTCATGCTATCTATATGCTGCTGCATTGTCTGTAAGGAAGCCAAAACAAAAATAAATTTCACTCTTATGTGTACCTGTACACAAGATGTAATACATACATACATACATACATACATAGGTAGGTATGCGGTCTATAGCCTAACTTGGACTCAGGGGGGTGGACGCCTCTGCCTTGCATAGTCCCCAGTGAATAGGCATTTTGCCCTTCACTGGTAACCCTATTTTGGAGTAGTTTTAACTAAATTAAGGTATGGTGGGCTGGGCTTTTTACAAAAAAGCCCCCCTTTTAAATACTACACACATACATACATACATGCATACATACATATCTACATGCATACATTTCAGAAGTTTTAGCAGTTTTTAAGGACCCACTTTTAGGCCAGTGCACCAGAGCAAACTCTTGCCTTTTTTTAAACCCTATACCCATTTTAACCAAATACATACATACATACATACATACATGGGTGGACGCCTCTGCCTTGCATAGTCCCCAGTGAATAGGCATTGCCCTTCACTGGTAACCTTATTTTGGATTTGTTTTAAATATATGAAGGTTTTGTGGGCTGGGCTTTTTACTAAAAAGCCCCCCCTTTTAAATACTACACACATACATACATACATACATACCTACATACATACATTTCAGACGTTTTAGCAGTTTTTAAGGACCCACTTTTAGGCCAGTGCACCAGAGCAAGCTCTTGCCTTTTTTTAAACCCCACCCATTTTAACCAAATACATACATACATACATACATACATCCATCTCAGAAGTTGAAGCAGTTTTTAAGGACTCACTTTTAGGCCTGCAGTGCAACAGAGCATGCTTTTGCACCTTTATTTTAAAAACCCTTATACATTTTAACCACACACACACACACACACACACACACACACACACACACACACACACACACACACACACACACACAAGCCTGCTGCTATACCCTCATGTGATGGACATTTAGGCTAATAGGCCTATAATATTATGTCTTTCTTCCTTTTGTTCTGTAGTCAATCTTTGTCTCTCAGTCTACAGTATACTTTCTGAACCTAAATTCCCCTTTAAAGAGTCAGAAAATGAAAGGTTATGTGTATTTCACATTTTTCTCGTATATATGGCAGTGTTTATACAATGTACGTGCTTGTGCAAACCATGCCTTTAACAGTATTGAACGTTTATAATGTGCCTCTTTCTCAGATGTCAAACATCTGGCTTGATTCAACCAACAGTTGAATGAAATAAATCTGCCACGTTCTTGTCCATAATTTCCATCTGATGACTTAAATGCTGTGCCTAAAGTCACTCCAAATACACTGCATGTTTAGTTTGTGTATAATATACCGAGCCCAAAGAGTAAGTTAGGCTACATTGTATTCCCATTGTGGACCACCATGGGGGTCTGAGATAAGAGACCATTGCATTGCTTGAGGGTTATTATTGTTGGAGACTGAACGACCACAACCGAATGGTTGGCCATGCACGTATAATAGAATCAGAGGCAACAGCCTAAATGCTGTCAGAATGAAATGGCATCTGTCCGATTAGGTGAAGTTCATTATAGTTAAACCCTATCCTAGAACATATTTTTTAATATGGACCCTTGGTCATTTGATAGCCCCCCCCCCCCAATACATGGCTTTCGTACATTCCGCCATATAGTTATAGGCCATGGATTGTTTTCATTTTTGTGGTAAATTATGGTGTATATAGCCTTATTCGTGCCAGCCAAGTCTATGGACTTTAATGTTTAGGAATATAACGTATAGGTGACTGGCTGTCATTTCGCTGCCCCTCACTTCACACCTGTGTGATTCATTTTTATTTTATTGTATTTTTTTTTTAACACTATAGGGTTAAGAAATTACAGATTATTTTTGTTATAGCCAATACAATGTGTGCCTGTATAGTCTAATATCACTTACAAATGTATTATATGGCCATGGAGATCCATGCGTCTACTTGTGTACTGTGAACACACTCTCAATTCGTCATATAAACACAAATCTACTACTACTTACACTCCATATATTAGGCTTTTCAGAGAAACATGATATGACCGCATAATGCCATGACCAAAGTATAAGAGTTTGTTTTGTCAAAGTGGATGCTTATATAAGCTATATCAAAATATACGGTTTTATTATTAACCTATAACTATAGGCCTATAGCAGAGCAGATGTGTTGACCAGGGTCGAAATGTTTGAATGTATTTTAACAAAGTGGTAGTGCACATGTAGGCGATAATAACCACTTTTCTAATACCTTTCGATTAGTCTTTTCCCCCATATAAGGCCCTTTTAAAATAATCATATGAGAAAGTATACGGGCTATATGGAGGTGTTTGTGGAAGGCCCTTAGGCCACCGAAGAACGTCTCAGATTGTGTTGATCGCAGCATGTTGACAGTACTATCCAGGGGTTATGCAATGGGTCGTGGCCAACACGGGTAGTATCTTGTGATCTGTCCAGAGATAACGCTTACAATGTCTTTTTTTGCGCAATCCAGAAATGACCTTGTGCGTTTACAGTAGTGTCACTTTATATGGTGTGTATTTTAGATAGTGAAGGACACCGGATGGGATTGGAAAGCTTGGCTTTAATATGCCTTTTCTTCTTAAGGTGATGTTTGCTAAACCAAGTGCATCACTAATGGTGCAGTTCTTGTTCATAAAATGCACTATATACACGCCAGAATTAATGTTAAAGCTCTGTGCACAGTGCTGTCACAAAGCACTGTCCTGTTCTGTAAGAAAGTATATAGCCTATAGGCTACCGAAAAGTGGACTTCAACGTGTTGTAGTGGCTTCGCTCTGGTGTCTCCATGGCGGAGATCAAAGAAAAGGGAGCTCCCCCCACGGCAGACATTGCAGAATGCGCCCCTCAGTTTTACTAGCGAGTCCAACTTGAACTTGACCATGGAGTCTGCGCAGTACGCATGTAATCCAATCCCAGGTCCTTGCAGTGGGCTATTGGAATATTTGGTTTGCGGGAGCAAAAACAAACAAAAAAAAACCCGACTAAAAGAAAACAATCAGTATTGGCTATATAGAACCATGCATGGATTTATTCCAGCATGTGTGTTCTGTCTTGGGCTGGAGGAAGAGACATTAGCCTTTTATATTGTATCTATATCCTGCCCCTCCCGTCTCCTCGTGCTTCAACTTGGCCTTGAAACGGGATGACACTACCAGAACGTTAAGTCGTTGACCTTGGGACCACGGCACATATATATATGTCTTGAGAATGCAAGGTGACTATGGAAATCTGCCCTGTTTTATCTCCATTTGCAGCACCATTCGGCACTATCCCTGCACAATCCCGGTATATGACACGTCACGAACGGCTTAGAAGAAGGCTACTGAGATGCAGGGCTATATTACCCTATTAAAGTGCACACATCACGGGGTATATGGCTTACCAGTTACCAATCCAACAGTAGCAAAGCAACGCGAGATATATATATATATAGGCGAGCGCGCAAGAAATATCTAACGTCTCCACAGTTTGTAGGTTCTATTTTAATTTCTTATATAGCTTCTCATCTCGATTATTTGGAGGTGAGGCTGATATTATACGATTTCGTCTTGTTGCCATGCTTTTTCGAGATGGACTGTGTGCTCTTTCGCTTATTCTGCATTCCGTTATTCTTTAACTTAACCCAGTAATTGTCTCTCTTGGTGCACATTGCCTTGGCATTTTGTCTATTCAACTATATCCCCACTCCCACATGGGCAGGGTTTGGAGTGGACTGTCGTATCTCGTGATCCACCATAGGCCAATCACTGTTATTCACGGTCCAGAAGTAAATATTGACATAGGCTACCCTCAATACTAAAACTATAGCATAGAATGGGCTACTATACTTCACCAAATTGTTGGCTTGCTTAAATGAACTTATAGGGTCCAATATATTTGTAGCAGGACAAACTATTATCTCAACCCATATGTCGTGCTTTTACATGTATAGGCCTATATGTGATCTTCACATTCCCCTTTCCTCCAACAACGTCTGCGTAAATTGGCGAGCGAGGCCTAAATGCATTACATTTGCAGCACAAAATCAGTGCTTATACAGATAAGCCACGGCCTTTTTATATAGCTTAATTTGGAATACGATCGTCAAAATATACCCCGTGAGTGTGGTTATTCAAGAAGCGAGGTTTATTATTATTATTTATATTAATAATAATAATAATTAATTTGTCACTCATGACCATGGGAACATTCAAAACGATTTATCACGAATCATTTTTAAATAAATTAAACTATAGGCCTGCATGAAAAAACAAACAAACCTTGAATTAAACTTTTAACGAGCGAAATCAAATAAATGTTCACATGTATTTCAATCAATATAGGCAAACAAGAAACTGGTGAATCTAAAGATTTGATAACCTGAAAGGGGAACTTTTCTGTGTCGCGTGCGGCGTGCAGAAGCCTATTTATTGTAAAAGTAGGCTACACAAGAAAAAAAAGGGCGTGCGGTCTTTGTTTGACTTTTTATTTATTCAGCAAGGATATTTTCATAACGAATCGGAGACGCTATTGGCCCAAGATAGCCCATGCGCATGTCAACACAATGCATTGAACAATGCTAGGCCTATAACACACCCAAAGTAGTTTATTATAGAGATAATATTAACCATATTCGATGCAATCAAAGTGTCGATGCTTGAAAGGAAAAATCTGATTTCTACAATTGTAGCCCTTGGGGTGAATCATAATAACAATAGCCTGCAAATTATAGACAATTTGAATGATTGGTGCAATTATGCTATAACGGGGATGGGCCTTATAATGAACTGTATGGAAAATGTTATATATCCAAATTATTCCAAAAATATATAAATACATATACGTCCTCCTAATAGGTAGGCTAAATTGTATGAAATTACAACCATATAGCTTCCACATGTCCTTATGAGTCTTGTTTTGCCGCCAATTGATACAATAGCTTATTAAAAGATGTGGGAATGGGCGGCAGTTGACGTTTCATTGAAATTAACTGTATAGACCTATAACGGTTATTCCTTTGTGCCAATAAATGCTTGCACGTGCTGCTTAGCCTTCCATAGTTTAGCACGCCATTAACGCAATATTTAAGAGATATATACTTCGGAACAAGACCGACCTACTGGTCATATAAGGCACACATCAAGTTCACCTTGTGATTGTAAATGTCCGCCTATAGCTCTCGGGGCCTATGGCTTCCAATGCTGCATGCATGTGCATCGGGCGAAAAAAAGTTTTGAGCTTTGTGCAGTTCTTATGCTGCCCTTTTATACATTTGAGCTAGAGAGAACATGGAAATGTTAACTTTGACCGCCCTGACCACAGAAACATATTGGGCTGTTATGGCTTTGGCAACTCGTTTGACAGCCATCTAACTTTATCTCCCTGAAACAGCACGTCGGCCGCGAGCGGATTGAAATTTATATATGTCTGCACTTCGTATAAGAGCTTATGGCAGCACATTATACATCACAACCATACGCTATTAAGTATAGACTACGAAGTTATTGCAAAGCATAACTTTATACAGCTTTCCTCGAGTTTCTGAATGCCCCTGTTTCATGGCCTTTTATGTGTTGTGTCGTTATGTTCAAGCTGGGGGGTGAAGTGAAATTGTTCCTGAAAGCGCGTTCGCCACGTAATTTGAACGTCCGTCAGTGCTGGGCTAAATGACTATACAGAAGCGGGCGGAATGTCTGTGGCCATTGTTTTGACGCTCAGCGGTGGTCTGTGGTGCAGGTCTGCTGCGTGGTCTTGTTGTCGTCTCAGCCGTCCTATATACAGTGTCTGGGGCCTGACCACTGGCCTCAACACACTGCATGCGTGACGTGATGACGGCTCTCTTGTGTTGAGTGTTGTGTGATGGCAAGATGTAAAAACGTGTTTTGGACAGTGAAAAGTATGTGTCTGTCCTGTGACAAAACCACGGCTTATAAGGACAATAGAGCACGAGGCCCGTTGATCCATCCGTCTCCTAAGACATGAATCATAATATTATCAATTTCTGATCCAGGAATTGAGCCTATATCATCAGACTCGGAATCATATATCTTCAGGTTATTCTTTTCAGCGAATCCCATTTTAAAACGAGGAACTACAAGCACTGTCTGCAGGCTAAATGCAAACATCATATAGGCTACACACATATAGCGCATTTGATATAATAGGAAGACGGAAAAATTATGTGTGTATTTGAAAATATAAAAGGATAATAATCACCCAAGCTAATTTTATATCACTTATGGTATTCTAATTAAATAAAAACAACTTGCTATAGGTCTATATTATGCAGTGGTAAAATGGCCACAACAGGTATGGTTTTCATTCTATTGATGAAGATGAAATGTTTTGAAAGTTGCGGCTTATATGCAATCGTAGCACTACACTAACTTAATATGCCTATTGACTTTTAGCTAATAGATTTTTAGATGTTAATCAGTTGTTTGGGGGATTATACAATGGCGTGAAGTATGCATAATTGATTTATGGCATGCGTTTGATCATTTAGTCATGTATTAAGGGCATCACCAGTTCCCAGCTGACAAAAATATAACACACCCCTGATGTTCTGGCATTTTTACGAATATTCCTGTAACTGTTGTGTTTTGATATTGGCTAGTACTCTCAATCGTATTTTGTATACACATGTAAGAATGTAGACGCCCCCCATCACTGCTGTCTGTAGCATCAAATGCCAAAAATTAGCTAAAGCCCAGGCTAGCTATATAGCACGTGAACTATACGGTTGTAACGTTTTAACGCCTATACAATGGTGTTGAGAATAGCCTAGGCCTACATGAACAAATACCACCTGTCAGCAATATAGCTGTAGATATGGTTGGTTAATTAACATTGGCCTATACTCTCACAAGAGGTTATCGTTGATCAGTGCGTATTTGTTCGTGCAGCTTAAAAGTATAGGAATTTAAATGATGCATCCCTGCATGCTATTTTAATATATAGACCTATATCTTGTGTATTTCTGTCGTTATAGTTGTGGTGGTAGTGGTGCACGTCATGCAAATTAATTTTGCATATCATTGTTATTGCTAGATGTATAGGAAAATAACTGGGTTTGACTTTTACGCATTGCATCGGCGTATATCTGCTACTGGTCCCGTCAAAGATCAACCTCTCAGAACCACACATTTGTGCAAGGGTATCTGGCATCTGAACAAGCCCAATCCCATGTTGCATTTTGACAACAGACAAGGTATATCACAAACCCAGGCAAAGATATAGGCTAGCAGTTCCCGTTTTCGTCAACACGGTGCGGTCACATGCAGAGCCACTGGTCGTAAACACCAACACGCAGCAGACAGCCACACAACGGCGCGTCTATCCCGCTCCCTTCTCTTCACAGATCACATCATTTTCACACGTATTCGCCAAACCTCCTCTAAAAGCCTGCAAATGCAAAACAAAACAAAAAACAAAAAAACATCTCGGTTATATATATGAACGCGGAGACACAAAGGTGTGCAGCACCACCACCCAAGTGCAAGGTTAGCATGGTTTGTGAGAATAAAACGGCTATAGGAGAAAACAAAATGCCTGTAAAATTTTATGTCTTCCAAAGCAGGAATTCTCACCCTTCTTCCGTCCTTTTCAAGCACTCAGACGTCTCTTCAAAGACTGAATAGCCCAACAGGCTTGATGGCGAGACAGCAACTTTCAACTTGACCTTGGCCTCTAGCCGCGACTACCTCGTATGTAAAAAAAAAAAGAAAAAACAGCACGCAGTGCCAAGCTCTGGGCTGTTTTCTGTCTGTACATATTGTAAACATGTCGGAAGTTGCTGGGCGTCTGGAATATTCACTAAACCATGACGTTATATCCGAATTCACTAATTTTGTTCGATATAGCCTGCCATTTGAAAGTATACGCCCTTTTACTACGAATGTTTACTTTGTTACATTTCCCATCTTATAAGGACTGCAGCTATTATACGAGAAATACGCAAGCGTTATGGACACTGCAATATACAAATAGATTTTTTTTGGTCTGTAGTATAGGCATATACATCTGCATGATTACAAATATTGTATATACATTTTGTTTTTAGAGAAAGCACCTGGTTATTGTGTGTATACTGCGTCTATATTGTTTGTCATGCAAGAATAACATTTGCATGATGTTATGCTTTGGGGAAAGTGTAGAAAATATCATGGACAGAGTAGAAGAATAGGCCTATATGTAAACAAAGCATTGTCAATTTGTCACTGCAGCAACAGACATTTCCCATAAGAAATGCCCATAGGCTATTTTGATTTGTGAATAGCAGAGTCGACCATTTTGGGTGAATTGTAGCCAGGCTATTGTCTGCATTTCATTCAATATGAATATAGTCCCAACATGCAGTCCTGTGGAGTTATGATCTTATGGATATGTTGACGTTTAATTACGCTTTTCCCCCTCTCAAATGCACGCGGTGTGTCATTTGACATGCACAAGGAAAACTAATTGCCTCGATAGGTATGTTCACCTTACTACGCCGCATTTTTCTACATTTAATTATCTGCTGTGGGGAGATGTTTATCGTCCTCTTTGCATAGCCCCCGTCACGTGGGCACGCCTTGTCCAATGAGGAACGCAATCTTCGGTGCTCCCGTGCGCGTCAGAGTAAGCTTACTCTCTCGGAATCGGTATCTCCTTTTTTCAGTCTCTGCTGGGGCTTTTTAAAAAAGAAGCCAGAAGCCTCAATGTTGGATGTCGTGCTATGACAACGTCACTGCTCCTCCGTCCTCGCTGGGTCGACCCGTCGGTGATGTTCCTCTACGACAACCACGGCGTCGGTTCCGATGAAGTGAGCATGAAGAACATGGAGGGCTTCGCCGGCGGCAACTTTGCGGCGAACCAGTGCAGGAATCTGATGGCGCACCCTGCCTCCCTGGCACCGAGCACCGCGTACTCCTCGTCCGGCGACGTGCCCACCTCTCATGGCATGGGCGAGCCGGTGAAGCAGTGCAGCCCTTGCTCGGCGGCCCAGAGCTCGTCGAGCGCCTCCCTGCCCTATGGATACTTTGGCAGCGGCTATTACCCGTGCAGAATGTCGCATCACACCAGCAGCATAAAGTCTTGCGGAACGCAGCCCCCCTCCTCCGCGTACGGGGAGAAATACATGGACACGTCCGCCGGGTCGGGTGACGACTTCACCTCTCGGGCAAAGGAGTTCGCCTTCTACCCGACCTACCCCTCGGGCCCGTACCAGCCTCATGTGCCGAGTTACCTGGACGTCCCCGTGGTGCCGACCATCAGTGGGCCCGGGGCGGAGGCCAGACACGAGCCGCTGCTGCCCATGGAAAGCTATCAGCCGTGGACTCTCACCACAAATGGATGGAACAGCCAGGTCTATTGCGCCAAGGAGCAGCCCCAGCCGAGCCACATGTGGAAGACCTCGTTACCAGGTATATACGGCTACTTTAATCACAATCCAAGCTTTTACCTGGTTGCAACCACAAATAATAGATATACTGTCAAATAAATGGAGTAATTAAAATATATACTATTATATGCTAAAATTACATCTATTCATGTATAGACCTGCGGTATATAGTTATGTTACGTTAAATTACTTACCGGTATTTGTATGTATTATATTTTTGTTTGTTTTTATTTTGTTTTATCGCTATAACAACTTTATCTTGTCGTTTAACCCATTCAGACGCGGTGTCTCACGTCGGAGGCGACGGTGGTTCGTACCGACGTGGAAGAAAGAAGCGCGTGCCATACACCAAGGTGCAACTGAAGGAACTTGAGCGCGAGTACGCCGCCAATAAATTTATCACGAAGGACAAACGGAGGAGGATATCGGCCGGGACCAACCTGTCCGAGAGACAGGTCACAATATGGTTTCAAAACAGACGCGTAAAGGAGAAGAAAGTTGTCCAGAAAGTGAAACCGATCAGCTAGTTTCTTTTCTTTCTTTTTTTTAAGGACAACATTGGTGGAAAATAAACAATTTCACACACACACACACACACACACACACACACACACACACACACACACACACACACACACACACACACACACACCAATAATAATTCTGGATTGAAACAACGAACTGTTTCCTGAATCCATGACTGAACATGATTCATATGTGTATGTTGCCAAATGAGTTCCCGGAGCTTTTTGGAACAAAGTGTTGAGCCTGTATAAATGCTTGGGGAGCCCACCATTTCACCCATTGTTGTAAAATATTGTTCACGGAGTCCTCATCAAGTGGGGGAGGAAAAAAAAGAGAATTTTGTGACTGTTTTTCCCCTTTTTTGCATGCTCACTACTATCGGCTCAGGAAAAAAAAATCTGAAAAGGAGATTCAAAAGAAGTCAGTGAAAGAAAGTGTGTTGGAATTGTTAAATATTAATCCATTCCACTTTCTTTTTAAGAGCTAATCACATGCTTATATGCAGTTTAGACTCATCGGATCCATGCATATAATTCTTCTCAGCCATATACCAAATCCCATGGTGCAATTCGTATTATTATAACGCTTAGATAATCGTCCTGGATATGTGTGTTCATATCAATCATAGCTTCTTTTTTATGTGTGCGTATTAATGTGGTTGTATATAGAGTAAATTTTCCGGCATGATATCAAGACCATTTATGTGTGTCACTTAATATGTCGGTGTTAATGCCCATCTCTTAATAAAAATATGGACTTGGTTGACTCTAATCTGTATAGCCTATATATATAGCCTACTATTAGTACAGAAATTACCAATTTATTTCACATTTGACATTTAATCAGACCAATTTAGGCTATATATGATTTGCGACAAAATCGGCTAACTTAATTGCTCCACCCTCAGACGTTAATATTGGCTTTCACTCCAGCAGGCGTGCAGTGGAAGTAACGATAGCCTATAGATGTTTGTTTGATACACAAAATACTGTTTGGGGATTATGGTTGTGAATTATTAATACTGAATGTGGCCTTGCATTCCAGTCGAGTGAAAAGTGTTAGTCAGCTCCAGGCTGACTTGTTGGAAATGTAAGCCGACATCGCCATCTAGCGACGAGTTTGTGTCAAACTCTCGTTCCACTGATAAACATTCCCTACTGTAATAATAATAGCATAATAATAACAATAATAATATATAATGCTGACAATTCTACAAATTATGATGGTGGGATGAATGATGGCATTTGTAGAATGTATAAATCATTGTTTTTTTTTAGCCTGCCCTATATGGAATGGACGCATCATCTTAAACATGCAAGATTATTACACCAATGTCTCTCCCAACATTTATTTTTCTACCTATTTGTTCCTTTTATACATCAGAATATGTAATTACTGTCTGCAGGTCTGAGCTATATACTATTTTTGTTATTTTCTTAATTTTCTTTTTAGGTCAAACCCTTCCCTTCTGACGAATTATGTTATGTGACTTAAGGCCAAGTTGATTGTTTGAATTCTCTAACACGGGTCAAAATAAATAGGTATAGTTTATAATGCATTATACAACTTTCTGAAATAAAAAGAATAGTCACCGAGCACCGACTCAAAATATAAACAAATTCAAAATAAAAATAAAAAAAATCAGCAGACCGTTGGACGATTAAAAAGAGCTCGAATGTCCAGCGAAATTAATGGCAATAAACGCAATTTTGCGTGACATGTTGTAGGCTATGCTAAAACATAGCCTATATAATTTTTTTATAGGCTGTATATATACTTCATAACATTTCAAAGTTCAGAAAGCCAATTTAATACATGTTCTATAGGCATGTACTGTAAACTGTCCAGTTAGGGAGGCTGCATTGTTTCGAATATTGAAATAAATAATCGTAAATTGGATTAAGCTATTGCGTCTATATATATTAAAATACGACATGGAGCACCGTGATATTTCACTTATAGAAAGCATATTGCTGCAGATCAACATTTAGGCCTATACACTCTTTCATAAATGTGAGAAAATACCCCCACAGCCACATATATAGCCTAATGTGCCTTCTAAACCGAGCAGGTAATTTTAAAACAACCTCTGTAATTTAACAACTTCACGGGTTCTTCGACTTCTCCCGAAATAAAATCGGCACCAGGACACTTGGTAAATTTGCTATTGTATTACTCCGGAATCTGTGGAATCTATATGAATAAATACATTTGTCATTATTTGACCTATTAAACGAGGCCTATATAGCCTATAGTTTGAACTTCGAAATTGGGAAATGAATGAATATTCAGCCATATAATTATAATTTAACACATTCAATATTATAATATATTACACACACCCACACACCGCACAATTAATCTCTATTAATCTAATTAAAATTAAGGAAGAAAGTGATGGACATTCAAAGTGTCCTCAACTGTTTCCATTAACCCGTTATGCGTTATCGCAGGACGAACCTGTGACTACTTAAAATGAAATATTAAGGATGACATTTGTTGCCGGTAATATTAAAAGTACAGGCCATAGCCTATAGACCGCCGAAATGTAAATGGCCGACTGCAGTCAAAAGATGGCATTTTTGACAATAGTGTTTTTATTTTATTTATTTTATATAAACGGTATATAATAATCAAAATTGCATTGTACCATGGTCGTGTTGAAAGTCAAACATGCGAACATATTAACCAGTCACCCCGGCCCTATCGTATATCTGTGTTGTTTTGGCCTTGGTTGAGGCCCATATTGTTTTTGTCTTAGCCTATCAATTGTTAACTCTATAGGTACTGTTAACTATAGCATTATAAGTCTACGTTGCACACTTGCACTTGTGCAGTAATATTCTATACATTCAAACCCAACACCAGCTTGGGTGTGGGTTCTTTGGACCCTGCAGGCTTCACATATATAGCCTTAAAATGTTCACGCTAATGCTAATTCGTCTGTTTATGCTGCATGCAGCTCAAATGCTCATGATGTTAAACCATAATTCCATATAGTATACACCCGTTCGATCACAGATATTCCTGTATTTTCACATAATTCAAACAGCCTATAATCTCAAAGTCACAACTAGCTTACTGTCTCTACCATTTCATGCTAACAGCAAGGCCTTGTTTATAGCACCCGGCCTATAGCCAAGTTAAACATTGATTTGATTGAATATTTTATTAATCAAAAATGTAAACAGCACGGAGGTATACAGGACAACACAAAGGTCCCGGGGACTTGTTGTGGTCCTATATGTAGGCTATTACAAGTCCTATATGTAGGCCTATTACATGATGTAATAGACCTATAGGACATTCTGGACACAGCAACACAGGGCCACAATACTTGTATTAGGCCTAGCCTACACATATAGGCACTATAGGCACACTATAGGCACACTATAACCAACATGCATGGTCTTTAGATAGGCTATAGGGGGGGGGGGTAGTTTTTTAAGCAATGCCTAATTGCTATAGCAGCTGTATAGGCATGGGAGGATAATAGTGACAGTTTCTACTTTCTCAAAGGAACAAAATGTTTTTCAGTTTTCACTGTGCAGGCTGTATCAGCACCTTGACCGTTACTTCAATTATGTTCAACGTGCTTATAAGAGCATGAGGCAACATTAATGTTTTTGTATAGTGAATGTAAATATTTAAATCAACTGGGGGGAAAAAACACTATACAGTAGTAGACTGCCTGAAATCACCTTACAGTCAAAAAAACAGCATGCTGCCTGAAATAGTCCTGCACTAAATCACAGCTATAAACTTTGGATTTGTAAATGTAGTTTTCAGCATGTCAGGATGGAATGGATGTCCGTCTGTAGCCTACATGATATCGCTCAGATTCTGACCATGTAAATGGCAGACTGTGACCAATTTAAGCCATCCACAAGCGATATCCGAGACATTTCCTATACGCAGGCGGGCGGTGGGTGTGTAACGTCGCTGCGTCCTCCTCTGACGTTGCCTCGGCGGCGCGCGCACGTGTTGTAGAATGCAGACGCGAGATTGTCTGCGAGATTGGCAACCACACTTCCTGTAATCCGAACGGCCTGACCTTGTTGGCGTGTAGTGAAAGGGCTCGCAGCCCATTGGCTGCAAGAAAGCAAAGCAGCGCTTCATTGGCTTGCTGCAGACCAAAACAAACCTGAAAAGGCCGCCCCCCTCCTCTATGGTCTGTACAATGGCCATGGCCATAGCCATTGTACAAGGGCTGTAATGCGCACAATAACATTCCCCCGCCCAGCCGACGGTCTTCGCAAAAAAAGACCATCTTTGTCTAGATCGGCTTTCCAGCCTCTGATTGGTAGAAAACTGTAGTAGGTTGGATAAGATTTCATTATGGTGTATGTTTACCTCTTTGGCAGATAAGGTTTTGCTGCCACCTTAAGGCAAAATATGGAACGACGCTCTTTCAAATGCTGCTAAAATGATGAATGAAGTTGTAAAATTATAATTATTCATTTCGCATTTCCCCTTACACGAAAAGAAAGAAAGGACCCACGTACACTTTAGGGAGCTCCGTACATTACTTCATGCGGGCTTGCTGATTTGAAGTTAATGGGAAATGGGAAAATGAAGGAGGAAGTATATAGGCTATAGTACATGTTCACTTGTGAATCTTTTTGCTGCACTTTCAAATCATCCTGACATTTTTAAAGGGCTGTGCCATTTCACGATTCCATTTAATTTCATAACTTGAATGAAATTGGCCAGATTTGATTAAACCTCCTGGAAAGGTCATTGTTTTATGCAAATTTGGTTGAATGGGGTTTGCATTCTCTCCCACAAACAACACAACACCACTTTGTTCCTGGCTATATATTCATGTGAAGAAACTTTACCATGCTGACATATTTTGTATTATTTTCTAACTTTTCCTTCTGATCTTGTAAATGGTCTGTGCAGGCCCGGGGTCCATCTCCCAGTCTGTCACATGCATAAATAAAACCCGCGGCCATGCTCTTTACATTGACCTTCGCTGTCTCTTGGCGTACCGTATAGGCTAATGAGTGCCAGCCTTCAGGCGGTCGGCAATATATACCTGGAACTTTTCTCCGAGCCTGATCAGAGGGGAGCGTGCAGGACATCATCTTATATGCACCAGAGAGACCTTAGACAGAATCTGATCCAAGGTCATAAACAGCGGTCAAATAGAAGCACTTGACCGAGATTACATGAAAGCCGCCTCCGCGTCGCTGATGACATACCTTTGTCTGAGCCAGTTCATTGCAGTTTAGCTTGAAAGTATATAGCCTGGTTTTGATTTGATGGATTGTTATATTGATATTATGTAAAAAAAAAATTACAAGCATAATTGTTAAGATTATATTATTTTAGAGGGATATCACGCAAAACTCGAATTTTATGTGACGATAAGCAAACTAATTAAACCACAAACCAGTGCAGCCTAAAGTGCCCTTTTCGATATACGCAAATTACTGCTTATATGTGCTTTTGGCCGTAACCAGAAGAATGAGGGAAACAATGGCATTTCAAACTGTTCAACGTTTACGATTCACGCGAATCTAGTTATATTCTAGGCTCTATATGTTGTCGAGGATAAGGAAAGCTCCATGGCTGAAGATAAATTAGTAACATTGTAGTCTATGTGTAGGCCTACTGCCTTTTGTCCAGCACCTGGGCTATAGAGTGAAGGTGCATGCATGCTCTATTACTTTTGTGGGCTAAAGAATTAGAGACCACTAAACTGTGATCAAGGGAAATGTTATATTCTTATTATAGACTAAAGGATTTTCTTATCTGCCATGTTTTTATCGGCCACCACGGTCTGATGGTCTACAGTTTCGTATACTCGTCCGAATGCTATATACAGATGGTGGGCTAAATAAGAGACCACGAAACTGTGATCATATAGGGACACGGACATGTTATATTCTTAATATATACTATAAGATTTTCTTACGTTTTATCGGCCATGCACCACCACGGTCTGATGCAGTTTCGTATACTCGTCCGACGGAATCACCTTCGACTGGGTTTTAGAATGATAGCCTATATATTGGGTTGAATGACTATTTGTCAATATTTCGCCACTTTGCTTTTCTAATTCAATGTACAGCCACTGTATACCGCACTTCATAACAAATGTAAGCATATATATATATATATAGGTGATTGTTGTTGTTTATTTTCAAACGGCTTAAACGGCTTTCTTGCAGAATATTTTCATCACGCATATATAGACTGTTCGAGGTTCATCAA
Source organism: Protomyctophum bolini (assembly GCF_963924005.1). Lineage (NCBI taxonomy): Eukaryota > Metazoa > Chordata > Actinopteri > Myctophiformes > Myctophidae > Protomyctophum > Protomyctophum bolini. The sequence goes on from NC_137878.1 coordinate 7,555,060, forward strand.
AAGCTATAGGTCCATCCTATCTTTGTCGAGGGTATGATCCGGTGTAGCCTATAGGTGTATAGGGCCTACACTAATGCTACATGTTTTTTAACCAAACTATATGCAAGCAATGACAATAAAGATCTATCTAAAACAAAAACAGTTGCGCTGATATCAAATTATTAGAAATTGAAGGCTATATGAACGTATACTCCAGTGGCATCACATTTTATTGAAAATGTGTAGTTTGAATTGTCAATTAATTAAAAACAAAAAAATATATTAACCCAGTAGCCTAATTGATAAATATCCTTCCATCCATTATGCTCTTTTCTTCCCCGTATAGCCTAAAGCGACTTTGAGTAGAAGAGAGCGCTATATAAATCAGATGTAAATCAGTGTTATTATTGTCTTTTGTAAGCTCATATAGTCACATTCAACACTCAATCGACCAAGCTTTAAAATCCAGAGATGGACAGTATTATCTTTTTGTTTGTCGACATTGGCCTAATGCCATCCTCAAACAAAAACCACATTGAGAAAGCATGTTAAGTGCATCACTTGGAAAGGCTTTTATTTACACAAATATTATCCTGGAATATCCTTTCTTTATTAAAATTGCACAGAAGAGGGTGGAGTTGTTGCATGGAGCACTGATTTGGCTTTATATTTGTATTATTATTATCTGAGATGATGATAATATAATGAATAATATTCATCTGTGATGAATTCCTGTTCTGTTCTTTGACTATATATATAAGTGTCTATTTGTACGTCTCTAAATGTTTTGATGAATTGAACAAGGTGGACCCTCTTGTGTAATGCTTAATCGGGTCGTCCACTCACAGTTAAAGTGATCAATCAATCAATCAATCAATGAGTAGAAAAACGCACCGCTTGCAAATCCTCGCTTATAATATAGCAAGACGTCGTTCCAAATGTTCACCGTTCTTGATGAGATATCTAAATACAGCTATATCTCGTGCCACCCTTTACCCCTTATCCCTGAACCTATTTGCCATTTTTTACTATTTTAAAACATTTTTAAATAGTTCAAATAACTGATCTACAAGCTCACACCGTGTCAATGTAGATTGGCTAGTTGAGTTATTTTAAAATAGTATTGGCAATTGCAAATACATTTAGGGATATGGGGTGAGGGGCGGCGCTGCATGGCGCAAGATAGTGCCCATATATAGTGTTAACTTAAAACAAAAAAGAATTCAGTTCTTTGAGCTTATCCCTTCCAAAAAGTAATTTTCCTCTTAATAGGCTTATACTAGCGGGGGTTTTCTTCAGCTATAGCAACTCTACGCAACTCCGAAACCGCATGTCCGCAGCCGCATTAATCCTTAGACCGTATTTTCTCGCAGTGGACAATTTGGCAGATAACAATAATTTTGACTTTATCCATTGGTTTGTCAAAGGTCCTCCATGTTGACCATGGAGTTGATCTGCCTTTTCTGTCCGGCGCCGTATAGTCCTCCCCTGTGTGGTCCCTCCTCTGGCCTTCTGTCGTCGCCATCGCACTCGCCCCACATTTCTGTCACCTGTGGATAAATCAATAACAGTTTTTTTTGCCGATTTAAAGAAGTTACCGCATATAGTGTATTCCCGTATACTTCAATTTCTACCAATGTCTCTGGGGTTATTTGGACGTTTGAAGTTTCGCTCGAGGTAATTTTAGATGTAAGGCCATAATCCTCTTCTCAATGCTCTTAGTCATACGCAACCCAATAACCGTCTACGTCTCATCAGCCAACTTGAATCTTGGCTCAAGTTGGCTGAGCCAAGATTCAAGTTCAAAAGCAAATTTCTCAAATATAGCCTCATGCTTATAGCAACTGTGCGACAACTGCAGGACTATAGAAACTGTGTGATGTATTTACAATGGAAAATTGGCCAGATGTGGCTAGCCGCTACCATGTATTCCTTGTTTTGTCTGTGTCATGGGCAATGCGCTCATCCTACACGCGCATCACATATAGGCCCACCACAAGCCATGCAGCACTTCACATAAGTGACTTTCATATTTCATATTCCGTCTTTTTTGTATGGGCGTTGTATAAAAAGAGTTGCTCTGATGATATTCTTGTTCAGCTATAGATTTATTAGGCTATTTTGATTTCAAGCTATACTATTACACCGTAACCCATATGTCGATGAGTGTATAGGATATCCGTCTTTATCATTAAAGACAAAGTGGCCGAGAAGGGTGCCATACTGTTTTTCCATCTTAAACGTTGTAAACAGAAAAAAAACATTGTTTGCAAGAAAGCTAAATGTCTTTAACTGTCCTTTGGAAGCTGCATGCCAAACACAGTTGTCGTCTTACGAGGTTTTATGGTTGGCTACACCCGTAGTCTAAATGTTGTAGCTTAGTCATTGTCATAAACGTTAAGCTTTCCCTGCTCGCCAAGGCTGAATTCGAATCTTATACCTAATTCACATGTATAGAAAGCCTAATAGTTTTAGCTCCATTACTTTTTATTTAGTCCAACGCCTTTCATATATAAGAACATCACAGCAGAATGAATACAAGGATGTTTGGGCCAAAAGTGTCACTTATAGAAATAATATTTTGCTTTTCCCCCCCTTTTTGGCAAAGCTCTTTCATAAAAACATTCATGCAGCACATAGGACCATGTCGCTTTCATTTCAGTCACATAAAAAAAAAAACCTGATCTTGTGAAATGTTGAACGCAGATGTTATTGTGCAACAGAGAACACTATAAATGCGGTGTTTAATCATAACAAGCCTCCGATGAAACGCGATATCGGTGTGCTGTATCACTGTCGCTTTAGGTGAATTGAGACCAATATAGGCTACACGTATACAGCCTGAATATTAGGCTATTATATGCTTATTTGGAATTGGAAGGTGAAGGTTCATTAAAGTATAAGTTTTTTCTTTCTTTTCTTGTTTCTTTTTTCCTTCTTCCTTTTTGGTACAATATCGATCCATCTTGTAACCTATATAAAGCCATGCCATGCACATGTCTTTAGTCTTTCCCCCAGTTTGGTATAGGCTACATAGTGTCATGTCTATGCATAGTATATAGGCTACTGCACGCGGCCATGCAGGAGCAGTATAAAGGCAAAAGCAATCGCATGGTAACTCCATCCGGGGCATACTGTGCCCTTAAATGGTCAGAGGCTCTTAGTCTTCAGTACAAGGCCGCGGGCGACGACCCTCTCCCTCCCCCGAACTTGAAGTCGACCGCACAGACAAACCGCTTTGGCGTTGAGAGCGTTTACGCTGCGCCATATATATACTGTCTCTGTTTTAACCTATACAAAACTGTATCAGGTCGATCGCCTGTGTGGAATGTATCAGGAAATCCAAAACAGAATCCAGGCATTTTTTACAAATGCTATTTTACAACTCTTTGATGGATGTAGCCTACTATGGCCAAACTTGAACTATGTCTTTAAGTTTTAAACACATTTCAAATGTCTACACACAGCCATTATGCCATATGGGTTTATTATGTTAAAAGTAAGTTAAGCTCTTACCTGTTTATGTTTCGATTCGTATAGTGTAGTAGGCTGTATGTTTTTCTTTCGTCGCAAGGAAAATCTCGGCTGCTGACTTTGAGTCCGTATAGGTTGCGACTTCCTATCACGCCTGGCCAGTTTTGTGGTGTCTGGCTGAGGAGAAAAAAAGACTCTTTAGAACACTATATAGGAGCTATAAAACGCAGGTCTGTGCAGAGCTGGCTTTGGTTTTCCAGGGCACCCTGTGCTCAATTACAGCTTAAAAGCTCCAACACAAGTCGTAGAATTTGTCTGGATTGACTGAGAGGCGGAGCGTGTGGTCGCATAGACTGGAGTTGTTTGTGACCCTACAATTTATCCAAATAAATTGGCCTATCAAAGAGACGATGGATCGGATGGATGACACGCATTGCATGGTAGTTCCCCGTCCTGATACAGTCACCGTTTTTTTACTTTGTACATGGAGCGTCTTAGCAAATGGGATATTTTAAGGTTATGTTACATATAGCCTATGTGCCACCATGCCGCAATTTGCTGCCCCAGCAGCCCCATGTGTGTACACCGGCCGGATTTTGGGTAAAGCGCGGTGGGGGCACAGAGTCCCGGCGGTCCTAATCCGTGCTCAGGTCTCTCATTCACAGCACATTAGCGTCAGGTTGCATGGCTCTCCCAAACTAGCTCGACGGTGGCCTCTCTGATTGAGGTGTCCACGCGTAAAGTGATATGTTAATGGCATATTTCTGCAAATATTACATTCTAAACAGCATAGGCTATTGGATAAATATAAATACAAAATAAAAAGTGTTTTTAATGAGTGGGGTTCCAAATAGCCTACGGTATAGTGTTTCAGTTATAGTGTTTTTTTGCTGCCCTGAAACCTCAAATACTAACTCCCTGTAGCCTATAACCAGGCGCATATTTCAAGTAATGGCATTACAGATTAAAAATTGATTTTAAAATTGTACACTGGATGAAATGTTACTAGATTATTTTGCGCAATAACTGTGAGATATAGCAGCGGTCATTTTTTAATTTCTGTGCGGCATTGCCCTCTTTGGTAAGATGTCCCGCCTTTGGTCTTTTCCCCTATATATCACATGTTTATATCAACAAAACGGGATTAAAGGCATTTTAAAATGCTGGGTAATAGAAGATACATGACACATGGATGGAAAAATCACTAGATGAACACTTAAAACATGGCTAGTGAGTTCCAGCAGGCTATTATTTATTTTTAATAGTCTGCATATTACTCATGAGTCATGCATATTAAAATATTTGCGCCCAAACTGGGTGGAACTGGAGACACATGCAGGGTAACTGGTGTATTAGGGCAGGCGGCCCTAAAACTGCATGCTTTCGGGGCACTTTGAGAATGGGCTATACTGCCCACGTGCGAGTCTAAAAAGCAAAACGGGAGTTTAGCATCATGGAATAGAATACTATTCTTTTAAATGTATAGGCTAAAGTATAGCGCGTATTGACCTATTGTGGACTTTAAGTGACAATTCAATTCCTGTAGATTTTATGAATCTATTCACATGCACCCGCAAGGTTTCGGTATAGGGTATTGATCTCGTATTATATTCTTCCACTGCTGTCGTATAGACAAAATAGTACATTTTTTTTAATTTTAGATTTTCAGAAGCTGTTCAGCTGATCCGATATTGTATAGAGCTATACATTCTAGGTAAATTAGTCTGCCTATAAATTAGTAGTTAGTAGTTTTTGCCGAAAGTTTTGCCGTTCATACAGCCAGGGGAAAAACATCAAGCGTTACTTGAACATGACCATGATAACCAAATGTTCACTAGGCCAAATGCAGTGCTGTAAACTAATGACGACCAAACATTTTCAAAGACTGCAGACTTCAAAACCAACCGGCTTGTATAGCTTACGCCTATTGCCTATAGACTCATTTGGTTGCTGTTTGTTTGTTTTGTGTCTGTGTCTGGGACTAATGCTTTAGTCTTTTGGTTCAAAGTTTAGGCTCACATTTTGTATTTTATTAAATGGCCATTAATGCGTATTTCTCCACCTTCCGTCATGAAATAGCCTATATGATATTCAATAAAGCTCTAATTACATGCATTATTAAAGCGTATACATCGCATATTATGAGGAATTGACATTCAATGTAGTTAAACCTTCGATTGCGATTTGTCATAGGCTGTACATTTTAACAGCCCGTGCGTTTATATATATTTTTTCTCTGACTTGCTGCATGTTGAGGAATTCATTTAGACCTTACATAGCGATAAACCACCAATGTCAAGCTTCAAGACATGCAGTAGTATGTCTCTTACTCATTCACTCTCCTACACACACACACACACACACACACACACACACACACACACACACACACACACACACACACACACACACACACACCTAGGCTACACCTTCAATGAATAACTCCATTTAAGAACACACACACACACACACACACACACACACACACACACACACACACACACACACACTAGCTGAAAATCTGTCAATTTCTGCCGTCGGTCACGTGACCTACGCCTCCCTGGAATGGATGGAGATGGCCCTCCACGTCAGCTTACGTCTCAAAATTTCTGCCTCGCGAACCTGCTTCAAAGAGGCACGAGTCACGGCGCCTCAGAGCCATGTTAAGGGCGGCTATAGAGGCGAACCCAACATAGAAAAAGTGTAGCGTGGAGGAATGATGGATTTTGACGAGAGGGTTCCCGTCGGATCGAACATGTATCTACCCAGTTGCACCTACTACGTGTCGGCGGGGGCTGACTTCTCCGGTCTGCCCTCGTTTTTGTCCCAAACCCCGTCTACCCGCCCCATGACATACTCCTACTCCTCTAACCTGCCGCAGGTCCAGCCCGTGCGAGAGGTGACGTTCAGGGACTATGCAGCCATTGACGCCTCCGCTAAATGGCCGCACCGGGGGAACTTGCCCCAGTGCTACCCCAGCGCGGAGGACATGGTGCACAGGGACTGTCTGTCGGCGCAGTCGGCGGCAGTTGGGGACATGTTCGCCAAAAACAACCCCGCCGCCTATCACCACCACCACCACCACCACACGGGCGCGGGCTCCGCCGCTGCCTCCAATTTCTACGGGAATCACGTTGGCAGAAACGGCGTGCTGCCCCAAGCGTTCGACCAGTTTTTCGAGACGGCGTACGGCAACACGTCGGAGAGCTCTTCCACAAATGACTACACGGGGGACAAAACGGCCACCAAGCAGCCGAGCTCTACTGCTGCGCCGGAGAGCACGCCTTCGTGCCGGGACACCGAGGGGAAGGAGCCCCGCGAGGAAGCCAGCAGCCCAGAGTCATCTTCCGGCAACAATGAGGAGAAATCGAGCAGCAGCAGTACGTATTAAGTCAGCGCCTTGGTTATGAGAGAAAGTTTGCAATCTAGCGCGCTGCTGTTAAAATTTTTATATGCTGTTTTATAAGCATATAAGGTTTATTGAGGGCCTGTAGATTTCCCCAACAAAACTTTGTTATAAACTGCGGGATCACGTGCTTGGAATTGAAATTGGCCGTGAAAGACATCAGGCCATGCAGTGATTTTTCTAACGCTCCCCGATGTTTGCAAAAAAATATATATATATAGGTATGCGTATACATCATAATACACCATGGTCTTAATTCCGTGTATCATAAATGTACTAGTGTCACGGTTTCTTAGCGTTTAAAGGAGCGCTTGCATGTAATGAGGGTGGTGCCTCTGGTTTAGGGTTTAGCACATATACTAGCCCTTGTGTTAAAGCCATTATGGAGCGTGCATATATTCTACCATTGTATATATTCCCATGTCCTCTTGATTCGTGATATAGACATAATATTTCTTTCAAATAAATAAATAAAATAGCCTATATTTACAACTATATCTAAATATATCCTCCAATGGCCGTGGCCACTATAGGATTCAAGGGGAAGCTTGCATGTTTTTGTTTTGTTTTTCTTGGTGGGAAAAGGTCAATGCTACAGTGTGTGTCGTATAGGCAATCCAATGATTTGTACTGGTTTAAGTCTGATTATATTTTTTAACATACATTTCCTATAAAATATGAAAACAAGACAAAAATGATCAACACTATATGCTGGACATGTTTTTCGCCCATGCGTAATATGGGTAACGTTAAGGCGCATATAATCCTTGGCAAATTTGAGCTGTTTATATTTTCCATACGACCGCATTATATAATAGTATAATCTCTTCTCTTTTCCCCCCTGCAGATGGACAGAGGACACGTAAGAAACGGTGTCCGTATTCCAAATACCAGATCAGAGAACTTGAACGAGAATTCTTTTTCAGCGTGTACATTAACAAGGAGAAGCGTCTGCAGCTCTCGCGGATGCTCAACCTCACCGATCGACAAGTGAAGATCTGGTTCCAGAACCGTCGCATGAAGGAGAAGAAGCTGAACAGAGACAGATTACAATATTACACGTCCAATCCTCTACTGTAGGGGTGTCGGCGTGGGGGGGGGGGGGGGGGGGGGGGGGGGGATCAAACAGCCGCACAGCTGCGATCCTCTGGCGTGGTGGAGGGACTGACGGACTGATTGACGGGCGGTGTCTTTGCCTCCAACAATGGCCGCAACAGCAGCAACAAACATGCTCGACGGTTAATTTCAAGTTCGAGGACATGCTGTAAAACATGATTTGAATCATTTAAAGGACGAGCATGAATTTGAGGCCCTCTAATGACTTTATTTCGCTCCTCAGATTTCATTAGAAAATATTAAAGCGGAATTAGTCTTCACTAAAGCTATATGCCGCTTTGTGAAGGCTCGTAGCCTGTACTGTTGTGAGACCGCCTTGTTAATTTTCCTTTCACGCGGGCAACATTACCAGTCTGAAATAGACTGGCCCCAGTGTATTTTGTAATCAAAAGACGTATTTTATTTTTGTATGTCTTTAAGTCAGAAGAAGTTGTAACGTTGTGGGTTCTTGATGGTAAATATGGGACTTAACTGAGACTAAAGACTTTGGTGTGACCAAATAATGCGTCTGTGCGGATGAGAATGTAATGTGTTTTCTGTTTGTGAACTTATTTATTTTGTAGCCACTTGTTTACTATGTCATTTAATGTCACGGCTAACCAAGTTTAAAGTCCATCCAGGAACAGGCTGTTGGGAGTCCCTGTTCAGTTTGGGCTGACCACAAATTGTATTATTGACCTTCAAGTAGACTGATATGAGGGCTGATATTTCTATTTGTGTATAGCTTTCACCACCCGTTCCACATTTGTTTTTTTCAATTTGTGGAGTCTATTAATACCAATCATTTGATAATTAGTTATACAGGCCAAACCAGAGATAAGCTTGTATATAGTTAGATCCACGGGTCGACTTGCACTGAGATATACAGGCCTTAAACACACTCATACAGGTTATATGCAATGGCCTTCTCGGTATGTCGACACATTGATTCAACACGACAGAATATTTTTTTCATTACTCAGTGATCCTTTTGGTACGTTATTGTCTAAATACAATACATTAAATACATTTTTCAGACGTCTTGTCACATGGTCAGGGTCATCGCATTGAATCAGTTGCTATGATATGCCCAAAATATTCTGTATTATCCTATATTTCGAAATTAAAAATGAAAAGATTATTGAAACAATTGACATTGTGCCTGGTTGTTGTTTTATAAACCCGCATTCATTCCATTTAGCATGTAACGTGCACGTTTGTAAGCCTATATGCTTATACGCTTATACGGAAATTCCGCGCCGCCTTACATTTACGCACGTAGAATTCGGAGAAGAAATTCATCTTTTTACCTCTTTCTGTAACATTCATAGGTTTGTATCATAGACTGTGTTTGTATACATATATGGACAACGTGTAAAAACGGCGTAATTACTAGATCCTATATAGCGCCCAACTATACTGCACTGGTTGAATGTAGGCTATGTTAGGCCTACCAAGATATGAAAATAATGCGCTTGTGGTTGTCAGGAAACAATAAATGAAGACAAATTAAGTAAATTCTTTTTTTTAATCTAGTTTATATATAAACGTGTCATCCCCAGCTCAATTTGTGTTTGAGCGATAAGCTTTCCTACATTTTAAATCGTAGTCGGACTACGGTAGTCCACAAAGTCAATTACATTGTAAGATTGTAGTCTTTTTTTAGGAAACAGAGTTTACGTATAGTGAAATTCATTGGCTTTGAACTTCTTTCTCTATTCCACTCTTAATAACGTCTGTTGTGAGTTGTGACCGCATGCTGCACGCATTTAAAATGTTGCTCTATATGCACTTTGTGTGTGTGTGTGTGTGTGTGTGTGTGTGTGTGTGTGTGTGTGTGTGTGTGTGTGTGTGTGTGTGTGTGTGTGTGTGTGTGTGTGTGTGTGTCTCTCTGTCTCTTTATAACCTGTCATTCACTCATTGGGTTTGAAAATACTTTTCTAACAACATTCTCCTTTAGCACGGACCGCCATATTTGCTGTTGTTATCACTGTGTTTATGGGAGCTAGCCGCAGCGCATTGGCGTTCATATATGACAGTCAAAAGGGCCATAAACGGGGGAGAGAGAGGCTGAAGTTTATGGTTGCTTCTCTCTGCCATAGTCCGTCCGGCCTTGCCTTCGCGCATCCTTTACTGCGCGCTGGAATTCCGTCCCTAATTACGGGACATCCTCCCCGTTGCCGCGGCAACGCAACCATAAAAGCTGTCTGAGAGTCTGGAGCATTTGTACAATTGGAGTGCAGTGCAATAAACTGTCTGAGACCCAAGGTTATTAACTGTGTTACCAGGGAGGCGAGAGAGACAACAGGGAGGGGACGGATAGGAAAAGCTCCCCAAGCTTGCCCATCGACTTCATTTGAGAATGTTTTCCCCATTGCGCGGTTTATCCACCTCGATTCGGGGGTGGTGGTGGTGGTGGCGACGACTGGACTGGACTGACGACTATACCTGCTCCTTGCCGCCGGGCGGCGCTAATGGGACCAATGTCATGGCCGTGGATCTTTTTCTGTCTGCAGCCGCTCGCAACAAGAATGCCTCAACATTCATGCATGCAGGTAAAAGTTATTTACGCACACAGCAAGGCTGTATTAAGTTATTCTGTGCCATTCGACGCATCGTGTGTGCTTGTTTCAGTATACTGACTGAGTCTTGACTCTGCTATTGCACGTGGAGGCAATGTGTATTGTGTTTTCCCTGGCCCTGACAATAGCGTATAACTATAATATTGCATGGTGTTTTAAGGTCCGTGCGGTAGGCTATATAGTATTACTGGAGGCCCTAATAAGGCAACACATCTGTGCCAAGCCTCCATGCTGCATGTGCTATTCATTTTGCTGAGCTCGGAGTATTTATGGTTGAGGTGTAGCATGGTATACGCGTGTACCTGGCTAAATCCGCAACCCCATACAACCCTGCATGGCAGCTACGGCTGTTCTGGGTTTGGGTAACTGTGCCCTAATTATTTAAAATGGAAGTAGTTAATGTCTGTCTTAACGACAGAGCAGTGAGCTGGTGGTGGATGTTGGATACAAAATCAGGCTAATGATTCCATTTTCTGATGGTCTCCCGTGCTAATGCACCTCCTCTTAAATCACAACAACCATAGCGGCGGGCCGGGCCTTTGCTCGTTCATGGTCCACGGCTTTTCATCAAGAAATCCGTCTCTGCAGCATTTGGTGTCCTTCCAAAACACATCATTCTCCAGCGTGTGCCAAGTTGTATGAAGGATGTGATTGAGAACGTAGATTCGATTGTGATATGCCATATCGTGTCTCCCTTTTCCTTCCTGTCTTTCAGGGAAACATGCAGTGCCGAGGGAGGGGGGGGTGGGGGGTATTCGGTGTCAGTCCAAGGCGTGAGGGGTTATTCTGGACCTACAAGCGTGTGTGGACCATGAGCCCCCTTTTCCTTTGTCTCTTGTGAAAAATAAATGCTTCCGCTGGATGTAATAAAACGCCGCATTATTGTTCATAACTGCACTCGGGACGAACATGATCCGGCTCAAACGGCCTCTTCGGCCACGATTATATGGGCCCTGATCAAAGCCAGTGGTCAGAGTCGACTTGTTTTAAGGAAATAATAGCTGGGCAGCTGTGAAAATGAAGATTTAATAGATGCAATTAATAACTGCACGTCTGTAACACAACGATATGGATAGGGGGCCTTGATGCCAATATACAGCACCATGAAGTGTGCGGACCAAAACAATTTAACATGGGTGCACATAATTAATTGATGTGGGTATTCAGTTTCCGTAGTGGCTCGTGTGTCTTATAAGGGCGGAGATAGTCGTGTAGGAATTTATATATATATATATATATATATATATATATATATATATATATATATATATATATATATATATATATAGCGTTTGATTAGTGTGCCTGCACTAGCAGTTTTCCAATGTAAGTTTAGGGGAGTTTATTACTAAAGCACAAATGGTCAGTGCGGCTTTGACAAAGCCCACCATGCAGTTTCCCTTTCTCAAATTCACCAATTTTTGAAACAATATAGCCCTAGCCTGGCTTATTGTGTTAACTCCATCTACAAAGTACATGGTATCAAAAACAGTAAACAATAATATATTGTTTTGTATTTTCGACGTTTAGTTTTAGCAGACTTGTTAATTTCTAGCGCCAACGCGCTAATGGACAAGCCAGTGTACTTTCACTGACAAATGACCTGCCAATTGACAGACTATTTGAAAACTCAAATGAGCCTAATTTACGTATCTCTTCCAAATTTTACCCTATATGGACTCCAGGCCACAAACAAGCCCGGGGGGCTCCCCGGCCACCTGGCCCTGGTAATGGCAAAGCTGGGTGAGATTAACTTCAACCTGGAGGGAGCACATGGCCAAGGACACCGCGAAATAGTGGGAGAGTTTTATTGTTGTCCTTATTGCACCAAATTGGACCGGCAGGATGACTTGTATATGTGCATTGTGTCTCATTGCTGCATGTGGCACCCTGCACACAGGGGGGCCGCATTTGGTCATTCCAATCATGTAATGTTTGTCACGCAAACAAATAGTTTCTATGCACTATTTTGTGCAATTTCTTGTTTAAACGTGCTGCACGGCTCTCCGGTCATATAGGGTAAAGCTTGTGGTCACACGAAATAATATTTACATGTTCTCTAACAGTCTATAAACGAAAGTAAAGCCTTTTACTACTCCTTACCACGCTGTGCGTAATGATCAGTTTGGCCCGCAAGGAACCATTATCATTTTTAAATAAACATTGGACTAAACTGACGTAAAATGTAAGGAAATGTCTTGTAATCCGAACTGTACATATACACCTTAAGAATAACGTATATGTACATTTTTCATTTATTGTCATACTGATTTACATTGTCATGTGACTATATATGAAATTAAAATGTGGGTTAATCGGCGTTAGCGGCTTGGAATGTCAACATCACGTAGGCTATATTATGTTTTTTATTAAAGCGTCCAATGTTGAATTAAAACAGGGCGTAAATTGCTGTGTTTTTGTAAACTGCTATCGAAAACATAGATTTATTTTTGCCTGATATGGTGACATCGGTCTCGTTTGCTATAGTGTTTACGCACGGCCCCTTTTTTTTTTTTTTTTTATGAATATTTGCTTATAAATTCTAACCTCGGTGGCACCATGGGCCATGGACCATGGTACATTTTTACTCATGGTCCATGGCACATGAGTAAAAAATTACATATGCTTAGTTTATAAATCACAAGATATTACAATAACATGGAGGAGGTCACCTGAAGACCCGTACAATTTTAGCAAGTCTCTTTGTCTGGAAAAATAGTGTCCTTGGGTGCTTGTTGTTCAGTCGACCAGGTATACAGGATTATCCTTATAACACCACTCCTTTTTTATACTGCAGAGGGACGCATACCTACTATCTTTATCTTCAGGCAAGACGATGCACCAGGAAGAAAAAAAAACTATTTCGCCAAAGGCGAATCTTCTACAATCAAAGCATTTTATCACCATCCACTCCATTGGCATGTTATTTTATGCCTTTGTTGTTGCATGGGTTTCAGTAACCCATAGTGCTTTTAATCTCAATTGGCCAGTATAATGGGATGCTTTATTTAACCTCTGCTGGCTTTTTTTTATTTTTTATGAGTTAGTCATATTTGAAACGAAAGGGATTTGTTTTGGGGTTTTTCAAACTTCACAATCACCCTTTGATGTATTTAAAACTACAAACTGATATAGTCCTGGTTGTGTCTTTTAGCATTTAAAAATTTTAAAGCATTTATAGCCTGTAATCTGGTCTTCATGGTATAACATTTATTCTACAAATGGGGAAACAAAAACTTCTTCACTGCTAAAATAACTCTGTGCATTCGGCAGCCTGTCTGCATGTGTGGTATATTTCACGTGCTTTGCGAGCGTCCGCATGAGCGCAATTTGAACATGTTCTAAAGTTTATATATCGTGGAAGACTTTTCTACTTTATATATATATATATATAGGGTAATGGTGGTGCATTAAACCGAGGTGAGAGAGAACACACTGATTGCTGTGCTGTCTGCTTTCTCTTGCCTCAGCCCCATGATGGATATGTCTACGTAGCCTCGGAGTGGGAGGGACTGCCGCGGCTCTAAGCCTCTCCATTGGCTTCCCAGTCAGCACGGCAGAGAGGGGGGTACCTCTAATCATATCCAGCATGTTTTGCACAAGAAATGTCAGCCAGAAAGGGCTATCTTCTCCCTTCGCCAAAATACACCACAATAATGTCATGTTCGGACAGTCCGTCAGGAAACGCGTTTTTAGTGGATTCTCTGATCAGTGGCCGCACCGAGGGCGGCGGAGGGCACTACCCCGGGAGCGCCGTGTGTGTGCCCCATAGCGCCGCCACAGATGTGCCTTACGGACTGCACAACTATGGATACTTCCCAGGTATGGGCAAGCGGACCGAGGTCGCCCCCCAAACCATGGTGCCCGCGTCGGGGGCATACATGTCTAGCATGGAGATGTGGATGGACGCGCAGAGGTCATGTCGAATGGAGCAAGAGCAGCCGGTGGGTCCCCAGGTCGCGCCCTGCTCCTTCCCGCAGCAGAACATTAAGGAAGAGAGTGCTTACTGTCTGTACGAGCCGCAGAAGTGCCCCAAAGCTTCCACCGCCGAAGACCTCACGTATTCCCGGCTAACTACAGCTGGTGGCGCCGGCTCGGGCTCGTGCACAGTCACGGATGGAGGTGGTGGTGGTGGTGGCGGCGGGGGCTCTGTGCCTGTGCCGGGCTACTTCCGCTTGTCTCAGACGCACGCACATTCTCATAAACTTTACAACGGCCCCCAGCCGAACCCTTCCCATTCTCATTTTGGCCTACACCCCCCTCCTGCGCCCGCTCGCTTCCACACTCCGCCGACGCCGACCTCCGCCGCACCAGCCACGGCGCAGGAGGGAAGACACACCGGCGAGGAGCCTGCGGTCTCCTCTGCGGGAAACGGAGCCCTGCAGCAGGCGCAGCACGCGCGGCCGGCGGCGGAGCAGCTCGACGAGGCACGGGAGTCGTCGGATGCAGAAGCTTCCTCTGCTGACGAGGCAGAAGAGGCGCATGACAAAGGGAAGGCGACAAAGGCCACCAAAGGTGAGCGTTATTGGGATCGTTTAAGGTGTGGTTCTTCACATGTTGTTTTGGATTGCATGCTATGCTGCAGGTATGCGACGCTTGAAGGATTTCCACGCACCTGTCAGTGAAGCTTTTAGTAAACTTTATGGCTCCAGCAACAATTCAAGTGGCGCTTTTTGAAAGCTGTATGTGTATATATATAAACAAGTAGGCTATCTTTGCTGCCATTGACACCAATAATTGTTATTTTTGCTTTTCTACAAAAGCAGGGATATGATCTCTTAAATAATATAGCAGAACAACACATACCAGTCAAGCATATGAGTCAAAGTGACAGGGGACGTTTTACCTCTAATGTTTGTGAAGTCTAAACATCAGCAAAGTTCGAATAAAATGTGAAACGTTAAAATAGGCCTGCACTAAGCTGTATATAAACAACACGTACTTCGAAAGATATTTTACAGCTGCGTAAAACAAACTGCATAGCACAGACATAAATAGTACTAAGTCCATGAGCCATGCCCATAATGTCTTTATCTACTACCATTTTCCCCCATGTCGTTGTTGTGATGTTTAAACTTTAACCTTTGTTCGACCACTGGTGTAAACATGTAATTGACAATTATTCTAAATTCTGCAATTGTGAGTATAGCACGTTTCAAGCTTGTTCATTATTCAAGCTAGGCTAAAGTCAAGGGAATCAAATGGTGAGGCCTATATTTTACGCATACCTTCCAACACACACACACACACACACACACACACACACACACACACACACACACACACACACACACACACACACACACACACACAAAGGGAGGGGGGAAGAGACTAGACTATATGGCTAGTCCTAGACAGTAAAATAGTGCACAATGTGAATAACTGAATAACTCTTAGTACTGCATTGACCCAAATTGACCCTTATGTTTACTCTCATAATTGCATGCGCTAGGTAGCTATAGTCCCCCCCCACTCATGTTATACAGCACGAACTATAGCAATATATTATCATGCATGTATCTCCTATATTTTCCCCTATAGGAGACACAAAAAGCGAAAGCACGGCCAACTGGCTGACAGCGAAAAGCGGCAGGAAGAAACGTTGCCCTTACACCAAGCACCAGACACTGGAGCTCGAGAAGGAGTTCCTCTTCAACATGTACCTGACTCGCGAGCGTCGCCTAGAGATCAGTAAGGGCGTGCACCTGACCGACAGACAGGTCAAAATCTGGTTCCAGAACCGCAGAATGAAACTCAAGAAAATGACGCGAGAAAACAGGATCCGCGAACTCACGTCCAATTATGGCTTTTCGTGATGAACAAGAGAACATACATAACGTGAAATTTTGGTGGAAAGGTATAATGAATCAAATGACTCATTTCATTTGTGGAGGAGGGGAGGAGGTGGGAGGGGGGGGGGGCATATTTTCAGGCTTAGCTAAAAGCCAATGCAACGTCCTCTGAAGCTACTGAGAGAAAAAAAAAGAAAAATCGTTTCACCCTGTTTTTTCTGATGTTGTGTTTTGTATTGTTGATTCCATTCTGTTATATTTCTGTCGTCCTGCAGTTGAATATTTTGTCGTCAGTGGAATTAAATTGATGCAATTCAAAACAGTCGTTCCTATACGGAACATGGTAAAGCCGGAACAATAGCCTATACAAATATATACCAAAATAGTCTTATTTCTAAATTGAGTTATCCAAATTTAAAACATGTGTATTTTTTAAAAATTGGAATTGCATGGTTAAACCTACTCAGAACTATTTTTTGAAACATAATAGGCCTAATGCCTATACACACGGGATTGATAATCCACCCTTGGTCATTATAGTTGTAGTAGGCTACCATGCTATGTAGGCCCTATTCTATGTATGAGCTAAATGTATAAATTGAGGGGGGGGGGAAAGATTAATTCAAGGGCGTAAACCGAGGAACATGTGCAACGTGGAGGAATGTTTTTATTGTACATTATGGTGTAAATATGACCTTGTGTTTTTGTGTAATGCTTAATAAATTATCAGTGCGCATTTAATGAGTAGCAGCTTAGATTTGCATCATTCATTTGGTATGTATTGGTATTTGTTGTATATTGTGGGCTGTCTGAAATTATCAGAGTATATAGGCTATATATACTGCTTTACAGCGCTGTTTTAAATAGGCTATAGCCTATACTACTATATATATTTTTTGTATTAACGATACATTTTGTAACCGAAGATGTGATGCATGCTATTTGCATGTTGTCTTGTTTGGGGTAGCATACGCTAAAAAAATGTTTTAAGGGCCACTGTATATGGCTATCGGAAATAATGAACGTATTATCCTCCTAGCCAAGGAGGCTATAACGTGTCTAGGTCGTCCAGCTGCATGCCTAGCCGGCTATTGTAGAGTTTTATGACTCGTCTGTATATGACGATTCTCGCTCTCCTCAAAGCCTAGCTTCAGTCGAGAGAGAGCCCTTAAGACGGAGAGGAGGCCTGACACACCGGTGCTATAGAAATGTGGACCGCATAGAACTAAAAATGTGGATGAAGTAGTCCTTTCTGGGTTAGTTTGGCAGTGCTCGGATTCACTGTTGGAACAATGGGTAAGTCGCTTTACTATTGTGCATGTGGGATTTTGCGTCATGCTACTCGCCTATAGTCCTTTAGCATATCACTAGCGTAAACAACGTAATTGCATTTTTTTTCTCCCCCCAATATTGACTGTTTTGTGCACTTGATTGTGGGACCCGCACGACGTCGATGGTGCATTGGGACTTGTCTGGTGTGTGTTTTACGCGAGGCCATGGATCGACTGTCGAGTGGTTTAGGTAGTTTCATGTTGTTGGGATCCATTTGAACCCCCTGCAACACGAAACTGTCTTAATTGCCCCAGTTATATGCACCGAGACCTGTCAGGCGAGCAAATCTGGAACATAAATGTGATGGGGAGTTGTTGAAAGTGGAGGAAAGGTAGGCCTATTTTGTCACCATGCTTATAAAAGCCATGGGCTTAAGTCGGAGAGCGTGGTTTGCATGCTGTGGATTTCTAACCTGTCTCCTCTAATGTTCTCTCTTGTCCTTTCGACTCGGGGTTTTCTCTCTCCTTTATACATTAAGCCTCGGCATAGACGTTAATCCTATATTTAACTTGGTCGTCGAAGCTATAGCTATAATGCATCGTGGAACTTGGAATTAGGCTAAAAGCTAAGACGTTTTTTTTTTTCTTTCCTTTTTTCTTTTTTTTCCATGTCAGTCGTGACGCAGACACGTCAGACAAGGCCTCGGTTACGACCACTGCAGTGGAGGGGAAGGGGAAGTTGAGTGGGCAACAGCGACCTCAGTGGCGCGCCAGAGGGTTAATAGTTAGGCATACCGGATGCTTCCACTGCGCAATAGCTGTGGCCAACAAAAGAGGGGAAGGGCTTTATGGCGATATTTAGATCCGCCAGACAGGCTGTTATCTGCGGGCAAAAGAAGTGAATAGCCCCTGCGGTAAACTGGGTCCGTGTTTAAAACACCCTTTACTTTTACTGCTTGAGAGCCATTGGACTATATGTGTCTCCATTCCCTCCCCCTTTTGGAAGGTGTTTGTCTCTATACTATACGTTTAGTGCGCATAGTGTCTCTGTGTGTACAATTCCTTACCTATTTCTCCGTGTGTTTTGATGTCTGGGCATGTGCGATGGCTTCATATCAACAAGGTGATAGAACTGTATGGTCCGACACATGACGCACCTTTTTGTATTTGCCCTTAAATCTATAAAGGCAAAGCCATGCAGTGAACAGGATTCCTTCGAGTTGAATTGCCTGTGGCCTTGTGGGGTGTTGGCCATGCAACTCCTTGTTTAGTTGCTGGTAATAAACATAGCACACACATCACAATGTGCGAGAACTCATTGGTGGTTGTTTAGTAGTATACCACGTTATAGCTTTGATCCAGTTAGCTTATAGTGATCGTAACTTGATCATTATTTCTGATCCTCGTTTACGCACGCAGTCACGCGGCCACCTTTGAGTGGGGACTATTCTATTCTATTATTATTTATTAGGCTTCTTTATTTTATTTTTTTGAAGGCATAGATGTTTAGGCGTTGTAATCAAATTAACTCATAACGTTGTTTAATATGTAGGCATATAGGTTGGTTTGGTTTGGTTCCCATATTGGAAATGAAAATAATTCAATGTTATTTTCTTTGTAGCTGTACTTGAAATTAAAAATATAAATAGCATTAAAGAATCAAAATAGCAAGATGGACTCACTGCTCATTCATTATTTATTTTCGTTGAATTTTAGGCTATTAGGCTATATATCCTGCATATATAGGATATGATTTTTTTTGTTTTTCGTGTGCGCTTCCCCGCACCTCACAATTAAAAAAGACTATATAGGCAACCACGTATACACCACATTAAATATATTTTATTTAACTACCACGTAAAATTGTGTAACGTGGCTGCATATTGGAATATAATTATTTGTTAATGTAAATAACAGCTTATGTAGGCTATACTGTTATACGATAGCTATACCGTTAATATATATATATAAAAAGAATAGCTGTAGGCCTATACATTACAACGGGGATATCGTAATAGGGAAATTAGATAGCCTACACCTATATCTATTAACAAGTTTGCACTTTTTAAATAGTTAACATTCTCCCATTGCCTAAACTATAGGCTGGGTTGCTATAGATCGTATTTTACGATTCGTAATTGGCTGTTTTGTATATGTTTTGCCTGAACGCGGCAGAGGGCACTTTCTTAATCTATGAATATTGGTATAGTTTAGTGTGATCTCTTAAATAATTGTGTACGGCAATTTAGGTTAGAATGGAATGCATTTTTATTAGTTATTTTTGGCCCAATTGGCCGCATATACCCGTGGAGTGATGATGCTAATGTCGAAATCACGCGCAATGACATGACATGGACAGCCATGTCATGTATACACAGCAAACACACACACTAATATATATATATATATATATATATATATATATATATATATATATATATATATTATATCTCACAAACAATACAAACAAACACTGTGTGTGTGTGTGTGTGTGTGTGTGTGTGTGTGTGTGTGTGTGTGTGTGTGTGTGTGTGTGTGTGTGTGTGTGTCTAGCTGTAATCCCATAACTAAAGCATTGTATAACACATGGTTTAATGTCAAATGCTTGCTCATGCTGTACGATGATGTATGATAGCCTATGTTACTTGGCTGGTTGGCTTATGTTTGCACATACATGCAGGCCTATATATCCTCCCACAGAAAAATGAAAGGAAAATATGGGCATTGGCACTATAAGCATAAAGAACTAAAGAAACATGCAGAAGATTGGAATATGCCCCATATATGGCCTAAGAAATGGTCCAGGTATAGGCTATAGCCTTATATACAACTATACCATTTATAAATAATTTAAAAACCCATGGCGCCTGCTCCATCACAGCACATGCACCATTTGTGTTTTGCGTTTCTCCAATATGGCGGTGTAAAAAAAAAAGGAAAAAAAAAAAAAAACGAAGGGAGGGAGGGGGAAAAAAATCCATGTGTTTTGTGTGAGCAACGTTGGTAGGGTGCTTACGTGTCTTATAAAATACCTCGTAAAATAAGCCTTCCAAAAGCATACTGTTAGATAGACTGGATAGATACGTGCAGCAATTTAACACCACTGATTGAAAAGGGGGTATTTCCCAATCTATGCTTTGGTTATGCCTTAATCATATACAGTGTTTACGTATATATCTCGCGGATTTCTAGTCTCTCAGATGTTAGTCGTATATGTTAATTCTTTGCTTTAAAACTAGGGGTTGTTATAGGAGAGCCCCGCGAGCGTTTAATGGCCAGAGGGATTGATTTATCCTTTATTGTTCAGCCTTTATGATCACGTGCGCCCCGTTGCCCAATGGCATGGCAGCCTGGGTCCCCACTACTAGTCGACTGTAGTTCTTTGAGGAGCCAAGTTGCTACTTGATTTCTTCACATTGTTATTTTGTAAGGTCCGGTTTAGTGCGTGTGTGTGTGTGTATGTGTGTGGGTGGTGTGTGTGTGTATGCGTGTGTGTGTGTGCGCGCGTTTGTTTTTGCATGTATCTGTGTATGAGTGCGTAGATGTGAGTGTTTTGCTTTTTTTTCTTCCCCTTTGCCATGTCGACATCCGGAACACTGACTAGTTACTACGTCGATTCCCTCATCTTGCCCGAGAGCGAGGAGCTCTCGGCGCCGAGATACCCCTCCGGCCCGGGGGGGCTCCAGCACTCCAGGCAGCCCGCCTCCATCGGCGACCACAATGAGCTCGGGACTTGCACCTTCCCGAGCAAATCCTCGGTCTTCAGCCCGTCCTGGAGCCACGTTCCGGCGCAGTTCCCGGGCGCCGTCTCCTCTGTTTATCATCACCACTATGGGCATCCCCAGGTCCCGGTCGGCGGGGATCACACGGACGGCCGCTACATGCAGTCGTGGTTATTGGAGCCTATGTCCGGCTCGTTGCCGATGACAGGATTACCGGCGAGCCATCATTACGGTATCAAACCGGAGGGTCTGGGAGCGCGGGCGGACACTAGTGCGCTGCCCGGCTCCCACACGGCGCTGCTGCTCTCCGATTACGCCAACGGGACGGTGGCCACGGCGTCGCCGCCGGTGGAAAGGGACGCGGTGCCCAGCCAGGCCGGGGAGGTCGAGGAGAAACCGCTCAAACCGGCCCTAGATCCAAGTAAGTGCTTATATACACACTTGCTTTGTATTCAGCCCGCATATGCTAATGCGTAAAGTTGAAGGGATTCAGTTGCATGCGTGGAGTGACGGGGGTGCCATTCTAAACGTGCCATTCTCTCTCTCGTGGGTGGCAGTTAATATGCCAGGTCTCACTCTCACTGTGACGAGACAACTGTAGTAGGTATCACATTTAAGACAGCTGAGGGAGCTGGCTCGTTTCAGCAGCGTGCATGGGCCTATTATTGCAGCCCCGTTTACGGCGGCGCACAGCCATTTTCGCTCTTCTAAAATGGATGACCATTTTAGCATCTGTCCCCTGTTATATACATGAGTGATGTGTTTTGATATTTGGGACAGTATACAGTCACCGGACCTCACACCAGTCTCGCATCACCCCCTCTTTCCAGATAACCCCGTGTCCAACTGGCTCCACGCAAGTGCCACGAGAAAAAAGCGCTGTCCGTACACCAAGCATCAGATTCTGGAGCTGGAGAAAGAGTTCCTCTTTAGCACGTACCTGACGAGGGACCGTAGGTACGAGGTGGCGAGGCAGCTAAACCTCACCGAGAGACAGGTTAAAATCTGGTTCCAGAACCGCAGGATGAAGATGAAGAAGTTTAACAAAGATGGCGGACCGAAAGACGATTAAAAACCTTAAATTTCGGATATTTACGGAGCTTCATAGGTGTATACGAAAGCTCTTTAACTCTGCTGGACTATGTTTGTAGACATTTGTCTTTGTTGTTTTACCCTGTAACAGAAGCTGTTAGGCCCATTTGTCTTGTACAAAGCATGTCTGGCTTATTGCACAATTTTTACAGTGCCCATTTCGTTTTTTATGTTGATTCCAATTAATACCTCGTAAAAGTCGCTGTGCATTATTTGACCTGGTCATTGTGCCCGTTTGTGTGTACGGATGTTTCTAGTTGTGCGTTCCCTGGTTTGTAGCTATATTTGGTGTCTATAGATCCGAGTCAACTGTATTATAGTTTGTAAAATGTACTTAATTTTAAAGTTGTTTCTCCCTAATTGATAGGGTATCATTATTATTATTATTATTGGTAACCATGAGTTTGAATCTAACATTGAAACCGTATAGACAACCCCCGACATGACAGCATTTTGAAGTAGGTGCATGAGCCACAGAAGCCACTTGAAAATGCATATCAGATGTTAGAAGCTATTTAACAATGACCTTGTTTTTGACTACCTATAGGTATATCTCTCGACTACCTACAATAATCTTATTTTCCCCCAAGGCGGTAGGCTATATAGATTCATTGCTTGCGAGCTATCTGAATTTCAGGGACGTTTTGAAAGGACATTCTGTTTAGAGAGAAAGAGGGAGATGGAGAGAGAGAGAGAGAGAGAGTGAAAACAAAACACTGTAGGCTACTTAAATGAATACCTCATGGTCTGCTGACCTTTCAGATTTTTTTTTCTTCACAAATGTAATTTGTATTTTATTTATTGAATAAAACAAATTATATATGCGAATACATGCACGTTCCCATTCTTATGTCCTTTAGGCCTTTTTTGCATTCATATATTTTGACATTGCTATGGTATAGAATAATTCTAACTATTTGAATCTGTTCATAATAGTATTTTGTATTGACATTCAAATATAGTGGCTTCAATTAGGCTACTGTGAGGGTAGCCTGTATATGAAAAAGAAATAGTCAATCCCGTCTAGAATTAGCTGCTGTTCAAATTTTATTACATGTTTTATTTTATTTTTCATTTGTATGTATATACTTCCAACTTTATTGTATTGCTCTGGATTTTATTGAACAACTGGAATTGTTCTTAATACAGAACATGAGGGGAAGCCGTGACAGACACACACACACACACACACACACACACACACACACACACACACACACACACACACACACACACACACACACACACACACACACACACACACACACACACACACACACACATGTATGTATGTATACACGTACATACATACATACATACATACATACATACATTGCATAGTCCCCAGTGAATAGGCATTTTGCCCTTCACTGCAGGTAACCCTATTTTGGAGTAGTTTTAAATAAATGAAGGTATGGTGGGCTGGGCTTTTTACAAAAAAGCCCCCCTTTTAAATACTACACACATACATACATACATACATACATACATACATACATACATATCTACATGCATACATTTCAGAAGTTTTAGCAGTTTTTAAGGACCCACTTTTAGGCCAGTGCACCAGAGCAAACTCTTGCCTTTTTTCAAACCCTATACCAATTTTAACCAAATACATACATACATACAGCCTTTCAGGACACACTGTGCATGTGTCCTGTAAAGTGTGTGACACACTTGAGAAAATATATACCCATTGGACATATCAAATGCATACATGCGGGCAGTATCAGTCTCTCTCTCTCTCTCTCTTTCTCTCTCTCTCTCTCTCTCTCTCTCTCTCTCTCTCTCTCTCTCTCTCTCTCTCTCTCTCTCTCTCTCTCAATTTTGTTGATGTTTTACCAAAAGTAATGGCTGCATGGCAGGCGCACATATTGCTTTGTGGACATTACGAGGATTAGGCACAAAGATTTGTGCATAATGTGCAACACGCAACACACACGCACACGCACACACATAGAGAGAGAGTGAGATCTTTGGCTATTTCGGAGGTGTGGATTTCGGACTGAGCCGAGCAAGAGCGTCTTGGCAGAGGATGTTGTTAGCTGTATACCGCCATAAAAGACAATTACCGCTATAACCGTTTATGGGGTGCAAAGCGCTGCGAGGCGAGAGGACACAAAACAAGGAAAGACGTCGTGAGCTCCAGACAGCTGAGGCCTGCATGGCTGCCTGAAATAATGTAGTGAATGTATTTCTGCTCCAGCTTATGACACGGAGACCTGTGGCCTCCTCACGCCATCTCATAGCCAGTAGCTGTAGCTAGTTACAACCTGTTTACAAACTGGCATAATCGTTTTAGCCCGTCGTATTTGCAATCCATAATAATCGCATTACCGCATATTGAAATAAAGCCCTACTTGTATTTGAATACTGCATGGTGTAAATGTGACAATATTGCCAGTGCAGCCCGGGACTGTCTTCTTCGTGAACTCTGCGGGCTCCCTTTCATGTCCTTGCATGTTGGGAAGTATGTTTCCAACCGAAAACAGGTTACAAGCGTCAACATAACGCAGGTCTATACTTAACGTTGTAAACGTTCATTTGCGAGCCACCATTGTGTCCTTAATTGTCACAATAGCCTTGGATAAATCAATACACTATTAGGGATATTAGTAAAGTTGTACTTTAGGGAAATTAAGCCTAGTGGTGTTGTGACGCGTCAGGGGACACAGATGGACCCAAACTTCAAAGACTCGACCAGAGACAAGTGCAATAAAACTCCTGGCTCAGCTATACTGTCTGGCATTCCAGTTTTAATGGCTTTATGGCCGTCCAGACACAATTAGGCCGTTTCCAGAATGGCACCCATTTGTTTTTTTTCTCCTCTTTCTGTGGGACTGCACTTAGGACAAAAGGCTCCAGCGGAAATGATAGGCTTTATTGGACTCTCCCGCAACGGTTACGCGCAGGACTCACGGTCATTTCGAGCGACCTCTTTGTCTCTACCTGCCCTGGGAACCTTTCGTCCTCTGTTCCTTCTGCGCCGAGAGCGTTCTAAAGAAGGGGCCATAAAAGCTAACCGCACCACGGCTAGTTTCAAACGCAATAGATCCGGATAACATTCAGACGTCCACTCCAAATCTATTAAGAATCACCCGTCCTTTGCCTATAACAAACAACAATCGCGACTGAATAAACATGTCGTTGTCATTTATGCGTTTTTATTTATTTTATTCCCCCTCCATGCCCTGCTATTCTCTTCCTATGGTATAGGGGTGGGTTTGGGGGGTAGCAGAGGGGAAATCCTTGCGCATTGCACCGTCACCATGCCGCAGTACTCAGGAGCTACCAGGCGATGGCGACAGAGTTCCATAATAGGCCTATCACTCGAATTGGAACGAGTGTAACTCACCTCTCTAGGATAATTAACCCACTCTCGGAACATAACTTTTTAAGAGCCCAACAAAGTGATTTCACACCTCGTCTTTACTTTACAGTCTCTCTGAAGAAGCTCATCATTTGAGACTGTTGCATGGTGGCTAAGTGAAAACCAAAGTAGGCTAAATTGTGTTTACTTTTGTATTGGAAAAACGTTGATTATTCCGCACCTTTCTTCTATTTTAAATGCATTTTTAGTGGGCTATGTTTTTAGGAGGGCGCATAGCATTAACTGGTATTCACCTAAATTGTATTAAGGTCTACTTACATTTTTACAGCTTAAATCAAGCATCCATGTTTAGTGCGTAAACTATAGTCCTCAAAACATTTTGATCAATTGGTCTAAAAATTGTGTAAGTCTAAGGTCATCATTTAAGACAATAAATGGTGAATAATAGTCTATGCTTGAGCTTTATAACCGTCGTGTATTTCATGGTTAATTCTTGCGATCAATAGTTTTAGACCTGCATGTGTATTTTGGTCGGTTCTTGTACATTTTTTACAAGCTAAAATAAGCCTGTTAGTTACAGCCTAAATAAATTATGTTCCAAATAATGTTAGGTAAAGGACTTTATATTAAATAAATATATGTGATAGGCTATAACTGAAATCAATTTGCTCAAATCTACAAATTATATAATGAGAAAAATGTAAATACAAAAGCGAAATAGCCTACACACATTGATGCTGTAGCCTACATAAATATATTAGACCAACACAGCACAAAGCGAAATTGTTAATGCAACTCTAATGCCAGCATTATGGCTTAACATAAGTTGGTTTGAATCATATTGTCACAATGAAATAGGCTGCATTTTTGCCTTTGTTTGTTTTTTGTTCACTTGAAGGAACCCAAATCCCCAAAATATGAAGTTGTATATAGGACTATGAATATTTTAGATTAATTTTGTTATATCGGATTCATGCAATTTCCCTCTGATAAATACATGATATCCGTTGTAGTTTCATATTTTCATACATTGCTGCTCGTCACGTGCATGTTTTGGCACGTATTACGTGGCACGTATTATTTGTAATGGAATGGTACAGGCCTTCACTTATTTTCGTTTAAACTTCCCTTGGCCAGTTGACCTCGCTTAATTGTATCAACGCCTGGCGTGTGCCACATTTCTATTTGCTACTTATATAATTTCATTCTAAAATTGCATTTAGCCTTTAAAAAGGAAAACACAAAAACCACTTTTCGAAATGCATTACCCAAAAGGATAAAGAGAACGGAACTAGCGAAAGGGAAAGACAGAGACGATAGTGGAGACCCAGTGATTTGATTGTAAGTTTAATGAAATCGTTGGTATTGTGAATTTGTGCAGCCCCCCCCCCCCCCCCTTTCTCTCTCTCTCTCTCTCTCTCTCTCTCTCTCTCTCTCTCTCTCTCTCTCTCTCTGTGTGTGTGTGTGTGTGTGTGTGTGTGTGTGTGTGTGTGTGTGTGTGTGTGTGTGTGTGTGTGTGTGTGTGTGTGTGTGTGTGTGTGTGTGTGAGAGAGAGAGAGAGATTCTATTCTGCAGACTGCGCCATAACGAAATCTATGTCCGCGCGGTGATTGGATAACGGCGGTCAACCCTGGAGTCACGTGGTGAGTTCTTTGGTCCTAGGGAAAATGGGGTTTGGTGTAAATCTAGGCTGTATTGCTGTCATATATCACACTACCTCGTAAAAACGACACTGAGGATTCTGGGCCAACATATCAGAGAGAGAGAGAGAGAAAAAAAATATGAGTTCTTATTATGTGGATGGTCTTTTTAGCAAATATACGGCGAGTAGTTCTCTTTTCCCGAACGCAGACCGCGGTTCTTCTTGCACCATTGGACCCGGCGGAGAGGACTATGGGCAGGCTCCCAGCGCCGCAGCTATCGCGCCCTACCCACCACCACCGTCCCTGTCGGGAGTTTACAACGTCAACAGTGCTATGTACCAGAGCCACCCCATGTTTACCGCTGGGTACGGCCAGGGACCGGACGTGCACAGCCTGCACTGCAGCCCATTCGACCACCAGAGCCGTTTGTTCGGCGACAGCTGCAGCCAAACGGGGCCAGGGTCCCTCACCTCGCCGACGGACAAGCACTACCGGATGTACCCCTGGATGAGATCTTCAGGTATTTTCTTAGTACATGTACGGTATCGAAAACGCTCTCGAGTCTTTATACGCATTTTACAAAACATGGGTGGATACTTATATACCTTGGGACCTTAATGGTTCAATTAATTTCGTGAAGCCATTGGTATTGCATGGAAAGAATCGTAAAACTTTTTATTGCGCAAGTAATGAGTTCTGTGGCCATAAATTCATTAGCCCCACCGCTTCTGTAATGTTCATTTCGCAGAGACCTTGCCGCCGGGGTTCTTATACCTGCACTCTTATTACTCTCTTAAGCCTGTTCTCCCCTTTGCGGTTGTAAAAAAGACCAGCCTGTTCATGTTGTGTAAATCAGCTCTCCTGCACTCTGCAGAGCTGCCTTTTTTAATTGGGTCTCTGCACAGCAGTGACTATTGACGTTTTTCCAGAAACCTGTTTGTCCACGTGACGTGACTATATGGCTTTATGCTAAAGCAAAACATATACTGTATATATAGACTCAAACAAGTAGGGTGAATACCATGCAAACAATATGAACTGTATAGACATGTTTCCCCCCGTGAACACTATATAATTGCATTATGGCCTACATATAACGCAGTCGTTTTTATTAGAAAAGCAACACTATGTGTTTCAAAGGAGAGGCAGGCCATATGGCTATCCCAGCATGACTATATACTTAAAAAGGTGCAAGCCCTTGCTATTTCCTCATATGAATTGGGCGTAAATATATAGAACAGAAAATGATGGCTAGACTAAAATAAGCAATACACAATTAAGGTTTCCGATGCAATTTATTTATTATTGGCCTACATTGATACAAATTGCCAGCACGTTAAACAGATATATATAAAACACAATTTACAAGGGTTTCCAAAACATGATAAGGCAGTTATGTTTATTCACAAACACAAATTATACAGACAGCTGTATATAGCATGCCAAAAAAAACAGAGAAAATGGCCATACACACTATATGCAATCTTTCATCATATCTCTCGCAGACCCAAATCGCAAACGCGGACGGCAGACCTATTCCAGGTATCAGACCCTGGAGCTGGAGAAAGAGTTTCACTTCAACCGGTACCTGACCCGCCGGAGGCGCGTGGAGATCGCGCACGCGCTTTGCCTCACGGAGCGTCAGATCAAAATTTGGTTCCAGAACCGGAGGATGAAGTGGAAGAAAGACCACAAGGACGAGGCGACCTCGAACAACACCACTGCGGGCGG
This sequence comes from Protomyctophum bolini, assembly GCF_963924005.1. Taxonomy (NCBI): domain Eukaryota; kingdom Metazoa; phylum Chordata; class Actinopteri; order Myctophiformes; family Myctophidae; genus Protomyctophum; species Protomyctophum bolini. The sequence continues at coordinate 7,584,181 of NC_137878.1, forward strand.
GCCACACAACGACGAGGACGAGGCCACTGTCCTCCATGTTCAGGACAGCAGCAGGGACGGTGACTTGGGAATCAACGGCCTGTCCAACAAGGCCGAGGAGGACACCAAGGACAACGGTGTGGAGTCAGGGACAGCTGCCAGTGGACAAGAGAAAGACGTATAGGGCCAATTAATATAAGAAACACTCCATAAATGTTTGTTAAGGTTATATAAAGAATGTATTCAAGACGTGCATCCACATGTAATCGATACACAGCCTCTTCGACCATGCTATTTAGAGCTTCCTTAATTGAAGAAGCGACTACTGAAGGCACTTAACGATATTTAACAGCAAAGCCTCTTTATGTCAGGGATGCCTTTTCCAAATGACATAAAATGGCTATACACACACTTGAAAGGCAACAGTTACTACCTATTGAGACTAGCCTATAATATGTTTTATATGTACAGTGGTGGTAGTCTGTAAGGCTGCACCCAATTACAAAATATTTAGCTAGAATATTTTACCTACAACATTCCTTGACACAAATAATTATAGCCCACTAATGGACAAACACATGTAACCTTAATTTCAGATGATTATTGACCGAGCCAAATATATTAGAGAGGGGATTTAGCCGCAGGCGGTTGTATTTAATAAATAAACTAATACAAAATTCTGCGTGCCTTATTTCGAGTGGTAGGCCTATTATGAAAAGTTAATTTGCCGTTATTTTAGTGAGTTTTAGGCCTACTTGTTTCTGTTTTTGAAATCCTGACTTCAATGTTTCATTGTAGATTTCGAAACATGTAAAACCACTAATATATTAATATTATTTCTGGTGTAGTTTGAATATATATATATATATTGTCTTGAATGTACCAATGACTGAACCATTCCCATTGACACATGTAGCCTACCTCAGATCCCATGAAAGCCCTTGCCTAATGTCTTGTCTGTGATCTATCAGTGATAGCTTGAAGTGATTTGAAGTCTTGTACTGCACTGTAATAATAACAACAATAATAATAGTTATTATTATGTTGATTCATATGGTCTTAAATTTCCACATTTGTTTGTCAATTTCGGCTAATGTCCATCGAAAATGCATGCTCTTATATTTTGATATAGGCTATCATGCATTTTACTAGTTTGAGTCATGTGCGCGCACCCATGTGTGTTCAATAAAAAGCCTTATTTTTATTGAGCCATTTTAGATCAACAGAAACTGTTTCCATGTACACGTGATGTGTAAATAAACATTTCAGAAATAAGCACTTTCTTTTTCTTCTTTCCTTCACCCTCACCCATACACCCAGTAGGAGGGAACAGACATAATTCGATATTATATCATGGCTGAATATATATAAGTTTGAGATATTATTATAGAATAATTTAATGTTATAGGCTATATCTGGCTATATCGGTCCATTTGATTTCAAGGCATTATTTGTTTTTTAACTTGCTATAATACGGTAATAAGATAAGGAATGCATTGGCTTGCTATATGGCATAATAATGTAATATTTAGCAATAACAACAACAATAATAATAAAAAAAGATTGACATTAACCAGGCAGTAGGGCTGCTCATGGTTAGCAAACGGTGAGTTACAACGCGTGAGGAAACGCGTCGAAATCCATTTGACTTTAGGTAAACAGAGGCATTGAGGAATTCGAGCTATGAGAACACTAGATGGGGCAGGCCGCACATAAGGGAAATTACTATGTTGAACTCTGCATGCATTCCCTCTTCCTTCGGTAAGATGGCGTCTCTCTGTGACCTGCCCCCTCTCTCTCTCTCTCTCTCTCTCTCTCTCTCTCTCTCTCTCTCTCTCTCTCTCTCTCTCCCCCCCCCCCCCCCTCCCCTCTCTCTCTCACTGGGTCATAAATCCGTTGTTGTTTATGAAAATTTACAACATAGCAATACAACTTTACGACTCGTCCCGGGTTACGATTGGTCCCAGCTGGTCACATGGCAAGGAGCCGTGAACATGAACTTTTTTATATATAATTTCCAATACCAGAATAGAGCAGCCTTCATTTAACAGTCTTCAGTGTGCTGCCACGCGCACTCATCCTTTCTCCCTACTACCCCGGTAGCCTATACAGTACTGCTGCTATACCTCCATGTTTCTATATACATTCTCCTTCCTTCTGACCTCTGTTTTTTTGTAGTTTTCTTCACCCGGGGACCTCGGCGCATCGTTTTGGTTACATTATTGCCGCTGTCCATGGGTTTTAGTACGAGGAAGGGGATGATCTCGAGGAGCGCGTCACGGACCCGGGAGCTCCCAGCTGCGTCCTGGCTCCGGAGACTGTCCCCCGCCGGTCACCGTGCGCCCGCCGCACCTGCGAGGCAGGTGCATCCTTCACCAAGACGCCGTCACCAAGGTAAGACATGTATAGTCATTTGTGTTCCGCGGGTCCATTTCCCTTTATATCAAAGAGCTGCGGATTAATGGACACAAAAAAAAAACAACGTTTATGAAGTAGGCTATATGACAATACCAAATATATTCAAATACGCATGGAAACATAATGCTTATGAGGAATGCTGGTATTTGCATTGCATGCATGCATGTTGATATTGGCTATAATTTGCATGATGGCCTATATGGGAGGCTTAGAAATTGTGTGACTTGTCGTCTGCAGTGTGTGAGAGACGTGTGTGTACACTCTTCGCTGTGTTCCTCGTGTTGGGATGCACGCTGTCCAGGCTTCATTTGTTTGTTGTTTTAAACGAGGACGAGCTATCGGCTGCATGATTCATTGGGTGGACTGAGGCCAACAAATATGCCCTTTGTCGCCCTCTTGTGGGAAAAAAGTACACATGACGTGGCAGTGGCTGCTGCTCTTTATTATGATTATTATTATTAATAATAATAATAATAATAATAATTATTAATTTGATTTAGTCAATATTTTACAGGCAGTTTAGTCAATACAATGTCATAATATGTTCATAAGATCATACAAATATACATATTATATATACAAATGTTACAGCCGTGGCTGAAGCTTTTTCAAAACAATAACACATAGCTATACACAGATCAAGATAATAAAGACATTCTTAGTGCATCAATTCAAACCGTGTATAACAAACAAATCAAAATTGCTGCTCTGGCCTATATATATACTGCTGCTCATCCTCCCATGCATCTGATTGCCCATGGAGCCTCCCTGCCAATCCCGCAATCAAGGCTGAGTGACTGGCAGCTTGCTCGCTGCACGCAGGTGTGGGAGGCTACAAATAGGACTAGCTGCACTCACTCATTCTGAGTCATTCATGCATGCTTCACCACACTGGCTATTTCCGAGTGCCACCACTCTTTCAGTAAGTGTTTAACGAACATTACACGCAAGTCAACCTGTATCTATCTATATATGCTGGTATTATAGACCAAGTGTTCCAGTTTTGTTCTGCCGGTGTTCTGTTTTCAGCCTATTGACATCTTGTGGTATAAAACATGGCTCTCTTCCATGCATCATTGGATAGGCCTGTATTATGTTTATTTGCGCAGGCCAAAGCTTAATATAAGCCATGCTGGTTAAACAATGTCAGAACTCTCACTCAGAATATTAGATTAGTCATCGTGTGTGTGTGTGTGTGTGTGTGTGTGTGTGTGTGTGTGTGTGTGTGTGTGTGTGTGTGTGTGTGTGTGTGTGTGTGTGTGTGTGTGTGTGTGTGGAGATGGATGACTTATAGGCGATTTATTGATAAATTGAGTAGGCTACAAACAGCATATTATTTGGTTCTATAGTTCCCCAACATTCTAGGTTTCTTATACCAGATATTGTGAATTCGTTCTGTATAGTTAATTCATGAATACAAGAATGTAATCTTTTTTGGAAACGTATATAGCACATATTTTTGTTTTCTGCGATTGTTCTTGGCTTCAAGTTAAATTATGTCTGCTGCTGTAGATAATGGCTTCAAATCGTGATACTGTCCACAGTATGAGGCTAATCCGATCGCCAGCGCCAATATCTATAGCAAAGTAATATGGTGCAGACTGCTTGGTGTTCACACGTTGCATATTGTCTCTAGACGCGCCTGCAGAACATGCCTCTTGCCTTGCCCGGACGTCGCACCAGATGTTGGAAACTATTTGAGCAACCACTAAATCTTTTTTTGTTATTTTCTTCTTTGCACCAACAAGAATCCTTGTGGTTTCCCCCCGCGGCACTTTCTTTATCGGTCTCGCTGGCTCCCTTGGGGCAAATAATTCTCGTGAGAACTTGCTTGCTATTGGTCAGTGATAAATCAGCTGTTTCGGGCCCTGACTATTTCAACACACACTCAGAAGAACCAACGCATTCACAGGCTGCCAGGAACACATGTGAAATTCCAAAGTGTATGGAGTTTATTGAATCACTTCTGGGACTACATGCACACTCAGATGCGGTGGGGCCCAGAATGGGTGATTCTCACCCCTTGGCACACATCTGCGCACAGTAATGCCCTGGCATATATGCCATCCGGTCTATGAACACGGAGCGCCCTGCACATGGACAAGAGCAGACAGAACCGCGAGCAGCTTGCATGCATGCGCCCCTTGGTTGTCAGGAGGTCGGATAAGAGGTGCATGGGTATAGAGCGATGCTTTGCACTGCAGCGATAGCATGGGGGAAGCCGAGGCACAAAGCAGTCCTCGGAAAGAAGCGGTGCCATAAAAATGTCAACGGAGAGAGAGAAGGTTCTGATGGAATGCACTGTGGAAACATTATCTTGGTTTTATATTTAGGCTGTGTCGGTGCTGTGCATATATCTGCTCCGCTTTCAGTTCAGTCAGTCCACCTCTCGCAAACATTTAAGGTTTCACAGACAGGATATATATTCTAATATTCATTATTGTTATACTCCTTTTTAATGTGTGCTCAATTGCGCATCTATACCATACAAATACTATTTTAAGAACATACACTCTCATAGAGTATCAGTATAATACATTAATGATTCCACTATGCAGTCATATGGTCTACTTAATATGATTGTTGTATTTAATATTTGTAGCCAAAATATTAATTCTAGTACAATTGTATTTATTTTACGCATCATTTATATTTGAAATTTGATCGCACTATATCACCAGTAGCCTAGTAGGCCTATAGCTCTCTAGAACAAAGGACGAACTCTGCCGAGCGAAGCCAAATGAAATATATGTTTCCTTCATTCATGTTTCGACGATGTGAGAATGTCTATATTTGATATTATTTTCCAAATTTGAGTAAGTAATTTATATTCATAACACGCTTTAACATATTGCTTCAGCATAGGTCTCGTTTTCGTGAATCAATCATTTAAATCTGTCTTTAAGCTCGCACAAAGTGGAATATTACACATAATTTCCAAAAGCTATATCTTTGCTTTTGAGACAACAGAATGCAGGCCTTTCATGCGTAAAGCGACCAGCATGATAAATATTATTCCAAACTATTGTTGCCTTTTTAAGACAAAAGATGTTGGCCTATATCAGTCATGTTTTCATATACTCTCACAAAGTGCTATAGACTGAATGTATAGAACGTTAAGTGTATATAGGCCTGCTCTGTCGACTGTTTAAAACTGTGCAAAAGCACGTTAAATTCAAAATATAGCTCCTTGCCTCCTTTGGTCTGAGTGAGTGCACATGGACATAAATGATCAAATTTTCATACAGGTTTGTAAACCCCCAATAATGTAATATTTCGCCATATAGACAGTCATGAATATCCGTTCGATTTGTGTTTTATTTTTTATAGACATAAATCTATTTTTTAATCGACGTTTTTATTAATACCACAGCAAATATCCACGAGCTTTCTTTTTTCATGTGGAAAATCACGTATATGAGAATCTCCCCATATGTTCAAGAAGAACCGCAAGCCTATTGATTTAAGTAATTATATGCAAATCTCTGCTCACAATAGCCTGCTTTTTTTGTTTGTTTTCTTGAGGCGTCTGTACACTACGACGAGGAAAGATTGCATTCTCAGCACGTCACTTGTTGTATTGTTTGGGAGCCCATTTTCTTTGCCGCAATGGTCGTTAACCTCTGTATGACCCTGTTTGGAGTCCACGCTCAAATATCGGGCGCAGACAGTGCAGTGCGGCGATTCCGCCAGAGGATGGCGCACGACGACAATTCAAAACATGGCAACTTGGCTGGGAAGAGCCCCTCTCCAAGCGCGCATGGATGCGCGTACCCTTTACATCCCACCCAGATTTCCTCCGTGCACGAGTTTACCTCTGGAGGTCATCAAGCAGGATTTACGACTGGTCAACAAAAGCACGTGATTCTCAGTCGTACCCCATATTTGGGTGTCTACGTAAGAGAGAATCAAGTACATGTCCTACTCATTTCCATAATTCATCATAAATTGTGCAAGGGGTGCTATAGACCGCGCTAAACCATCAAGAGCCACAAATCAAAGCACACACGTTTATTATTTTTTCCCCCCAAAATAAAAAAAGAACAATACCTAACAACAACGAGCAACATTGGAATTGTCAACAAATGAGCTCCTATTTTGTGAACTCATTCTGCGGTCGCTATCCCAATGGCGCGGACTTCCAGTTACATAATTATGGAGACCATAGTTCGGCAAACGAGCAGCAATACAGGGACGCAACAACCATGCATTCCAGCAGGTACGGCTATGGCTACAACGGGATGGACCTCACGGTCGGCCGGGGCGACAACGAGCACTTTGTGGGCAGCGAGCAGCGGACGCAGGGCTTCTCGCCGAACACTCACTCGGCGGCGACAACGTCCTCTGTCGAGCCCGCCAGGTACACGCAGACCGGCGGCGGCGGCAGCAGCAACAACAACACCGCCGGGACCTCCTCGTCTCTCTCCCCTCCACCTGACCCTCTGCCGTGCGCCCCGGTCGCGACGAGCTCGTCTCCGGTCACAGAGTCCCAGCAGTCTCAGCAGCAGCAGCAACAGCAACAGCAGCAACAACACCAACAACACCACCGAGCCATAAAGAACTCCATCGCGAGCCCCGCCTCATGCTCAACCCCGTGCCCGAGTTCGAACGGAGGAGGCGGCGGCACGCTGCTGCTCAACCGGGGGGACTGTGTGTCCAACAACAAGGCGTCCAGCCTGGTGGAAGAGAAGCCCGCGGGAAGCAGCGCACAGACAACTTCCCAAAATGTCAGCGACTCGAGTCAGCCTCAGATATACCCGTGGATGAGGAAACTACACATAAATCACGGTAAAAAAGTCATTTTTTTGGATGATTATACGATCTCGAATCTGCATGTATATAACGTTTTTGTTTTGTTCGTTTTTCTTTGTTTTGTTTAAGTGGCTGACACTGTAAGCTGTGTATAAAGGAGGTGCGCATGCATGTCCTTTTTAGTCGATGTTTGTGTTTTTTTGCCATAAGCAGGGCATAACTGGATTTGACCATTTTAGATATGCCTTAATGAAAACAATAAAAACTAAGTCAAACATGTGCTTTCCATGTAGAGCATAGGTTATATACGTGCCACTGGTTCACCTGTTTGGTGTTATTGCTATTCAAAAGGATCAGGCGCACTAAAAGAATATACCCAAAAAAGCATTAATATAATCGCACTTGAGGTCAAATTATACACAATTATTCTCTGGGTTTGGGGAATATCCACTGTATTGATCAGATTTGACATATTTATATAATCAGTGAAATTGTGATATTCATGTTCATATGCATGCAGTGTGTCTTTGAAAAGGTGTATTTCGAGTTTGTGAATAGGTCAGCAATTCCCTTTTAACTTATTAGACTGTACTTTTTGGCATTCTTGTTGCGTAACGCTTTTAATATGACTGTGCGTAAAGCATGTAACCAAAATATGATGACACACAGTGTCACAGAAAAGTCAAATTTGGCCTAAATACTGGTGCACTCATCTGCAGTGTGTTTGTTTGTTTGCTTGCTTGTTTGTGTGTGTGTGATGTGTGTATGTGTCTGTGTGTCCAACCCTTATCAGAGTTAGCTGGACCGGAGGGGAAGAGGGCGAGGACTGCGTACACACGCTACCAGACCCTGGAGTTGGAGAAGGAGTTTCACTTCAACCGGTACCTGACCCGCAGGCGGCGGATCGAGATAGCTCATGCCCTCTGTCTGTCAGAGAGACAGATCAAAATCTGGTTCCAGAACCGTCGGATGAAGTGGAAAAAAGACAACAAGCTAAAGAGCATGAGCATGGCTGCGGCTGGTGGGGGCGGATATCGGCCTTGATATTGGGTCCACTGTACTGATGAGCACTATGTAAAAAATAATTTAAAAAAAATGAAATAAAAAAAATAAAAAGAATACAAGGATTGTGTTATCTTTCCCCTTCCAAGTATAGGAAAAAAAAGAAAATAAGTGAGAGACTTGTTATGGGAAGTAGCCTAATGGGCATGCAAGCGGGCATCCCACGTGTCCAAAGTGTGACCAGCCCTTCAATTCCGTTATATATATTTCATTTTGTTTTTGACCGCGCTAATGCATAAGTGAACAAAAAAAATGTATTCTGTACAGTTCTGTCTAGATTTAGAAGGAAAGACAATAAATGAAAAATAAATGTTTGTTTAACTTATTTCTTGTTCAGACGGAAAATAAAAAAAAATAAAAGTCAAAGCTTGAAATGTTATACCGCAAATAAACCTGTAAATGTTGTGTAATGCACTCAGAACAAAAGCAACCGAATAAGTTGTGGGTTGGTGAGAGGTTGAGCTGCCTTTGTGTTTAGCCATCGTTTTATATATTATATATATATATATGTATGTAAGTATGTATTTATTTGTTTGTTCGCTGTATTGTATCCAAATTTTCCGATAACTTGCTTCCTATAACGTCGTAGACCATTGAAAAGAGCCTTGTGTGGTTTTTGTGTGCGTTCGTGAACACGTAAAGAAGGGACAGTGGTTCCGACCCAATGATGTATATGTACACAGCCTGTTTTGCGTTGTTCACCTGGCACTGCATCTTAGTAAGCCATGTTTTGTCTTGTTTTCTTATATATTTTTAAGTGGACGACCCCGCCCACGGTGATTCCCATTGCCTATACTAGCTCCATCGTGATAAGCTTTTTGTAAATGTTTTTAAATGACTGGAAATCGAGAAAATACTATAATGATCGGCAATTATAATAAACTTTTTACTGGACGGCAACACTGCATTGTGTGTATGATTGTTGTAAAAACTAAGGAGAAATATATATATATATATATATATATGTGTGCTTTCTTGTGGTGCCTTTTTATAGTGTAAATTGAAAAGGTATATAGAGTTCAACATTTATTTGCCAAGTTAGGCCAAGCAACATGCAGGATAGGCCTATACACTTATATTTGCCCCGTTAAACTATATAACTACGAACATACGAACCTTTCAAAACTCCCTTAACAATCCAAGTCTGTGAATTCAACAGGTAGCCTGAAACAAATGTTGCTTTTACTCACCTTGGTGCGTGCCGTGGACAATAGGGTCCCCTGCCCTTGGACTGTGAGGGGCTCCAGGGGCCGTGCGTCCCCTGTGCTCACAACACACATGATGTACACACACACGCGCTACTCCCAGGGAACCAGTTCGACTTTTTCAAAGCTGTAAACTTTATTTGGCCGGTTCTGGGTCTCTGACATTTGGGTGCTAAATGAATGGGGGTTTTGTCTATGAATTAGATCGTAAAAATCATCCGGAGCGCGGCCAGATAGGCTCACTGGCCATAAACGGTCACGTGGTGGCCATTAAAGTAAGTTTTATGGTTTTGGGGAGTTGACAGTATATTGCACATAACATATAATCGCACTGACGCGCTGGCTTGGTCTGACTCTCTCCTTCGCAGGGTGTAAGTGTTACTTGACCGTTACAGCCCGTCCCCTCGCTCACAACCGCCTCGAGATGGACCGGACGCAGGCGAGGAGAAAGACCACGTCTCGAGGTAAGTTTTCTGGGCAGTCCTGGCTATATAGCCCCTCCGTTCTGGTTCTATACTGCTCGCGTGCCTCAGTCGGAACAGCCGCCTTTGTGTTAAACAGCGTTATGATTGTATTCGCCTTCTCTCTCTGGCTCTCTATATCTATCCGTCCATATTAGTCCATTACGCTAATTTGTCAGTTGTGTAGCGCTGAATAGCACTGGTCTCGGCAGATGTTGCGCAGGGTTGGGTCCGGCTCATGGCTATTTAATTGCTTCCTTCCCCGCGTAACTTGTTTCCCCCTCCATCTGTGGTGTAAGGCATAATCCATTTTTGCATGTTGGATAATTAGCTCTCTGTCCATATCCACCCCCTCAAAACTCTAGTTGCTGTAGTTTTATTGCACGGGAGGATTAACAGACCCAACACAAGCCTCACCATGCATGCAGACATTCTGGGGCGAGCCAAAAAAGTAGCCTAGAGCATGTGTGAATGTAGGGTAGATTCCCCTTGATAAAGCTGTCCGGTTCTATATATACAAACATTACATGTGTAATGTGTGTTTGTTATAGGCCTATTAAGCGGTGTGTTTTCGGTTCATTTTGATATGGTTGGTCGGACTCGGGCTACTGTTGAAAAGTTTCAGATTCGACTGTGAAAAGTTTGCGAGCTGTGTGTGTGTGTGTGTGTGTGTGTGTGTGTGTGTGTGTGTGTGTGTGTGTGTGTGTGTGTGTGTGTGTGTGTGTGTGTGTGTGTGTGTGTGTGTGTGTGTGTGTGTGTGTGTGTGTGTGTGTGTGTGTGTGTGTGTGTGTGTGTGTGTGTGTGTGTGTGTGTGTGTGTGTGCTCCACATGTTGATACGCTAATGACTTTAATAGAACAGGCTATACTTGCACTGTCAAGTAAACACAACATGCGGGGAACAAAAAGCAGCAGGGAAGAGCAGTTGAAAAGGAATTCCGTTTTGTGTCAGCCACGTCATTTCGTGTCGTGGGGTTGTAAAGTTCAGATGACCTCTCAGAAAGTGTCACTCTCGCTTTGGGGTGACCTCTCCTCCTGCTTTGGGGCCGAGGTGCGTACGTGCGTCCGGGACGCGGACGACGTGCAGTCACAAAAACTATATAGTAACAACCTTTTGACATTTACTGTAACTGACGCATACACTGTATCAATTGTTTCCTCTTGGGGGATGTTTTAACTTGTTGCAGTTATGAAGGAAGACCTTATAGACTATAGTTGACTTTGTTCATTGTTTCAATGGTCGTCAATGCATATATAATATGCCTATACTACATTTTAAATGTTTATTGCCTGCCCTAATTGGATATGTATATGCCTATACAATTATACATGTAGGCATTTAGCAGACGCTCTTATAATCCATGGCGATTTACAATACGAAATGTTTGACACATTTTCAGGTTTGTCTGAATTAACTAACTCATGTGAGCTTATGACATGCAGTTCAATATGTTTCGTTTGCTGTAACAAAATATGTCTTTGTTCGTCATGTATTTTAGTCCAACCTGCAACTGCATTGATATACAGACGCGCTGATTTGATTGCCATATCCCAAAAAATGCAATTGCTTCACTGAAACATTTCGAAACGAATTTGAGTGTTATATCAATGGCATTAAAACAAAATGCCACGCAATCGGATGATTTAGATTTAAATTCAGGTCAGACCTGAGGATTAATTGCTCAAAATCCAAATTCGCATAATAGCCAAAAGTTTGCAGGCTGCATTGCTTGGCACATTGATAAGGACTGATCCAAACCATATTGATCATTTCCCCTTGTTTTTCCTCCTCGCAAATGTTGCTATTGTCATGTAAACAAGACACCAATTCAACGAGGTATAGCATTCTCATCCCTTTCTGCAGTTGGTCTTGTAATGTATATAGGCTTGATGGGCCGATCGAAAATACAAGCAAAGTACATTCGATGAAACAATCTGTACTATACTGTTATGTGTGAATTAAGCCACTGCCATCCTTTTTTTTTTAAACGAGAAATGTCTAAATCGCGGGCCCCATATGCTCTGTTCAACCAGCCAGCTGCATAATGCCAGGCCGAGGAAAAGAAGCCATTCCCTGCGCTGCTAAAGGTTCACATGGAGGTCAGCCCCAGCAGAAAGATAAATCTGCATCCTCTCAGAGCCACCAGCAGAGCTCGCTTTAGGCCAAGTTCACTGTCACCCTCCGCCTGTTCACCTTATGAGAGGCAAAACACTATAACACACAATACACACACATAATACACACTGCAATAGCACGTTCACACCTTTGTAAGTACGTCTATTATATGTAAATGACTTAACGAAATGGAATGTCGGCAGGTATGGTGATAGCATACTGTGTATTGCAACAGTATAATATGCACTGAAGAGCAGGAGAAACTATATAGTCTAATTCAAATTATTATCCTTATAGCCTATATTAAAGATATTTTTGGCTGCATTGTTTTATCTAACAACCCCTAAATCAATGACTTGCACATGCATTAGAGAGGCTAATTAGACGTGTGTGTGTACGAGAAGCGTATATATATTAGATCGATATTTTTTTTTTACAAGATTGCATATACATTAGAAATGCATTTTTGTTATACTAAGGGATTTTCTCTAATTATGATATTTGTGTGTAGAATTTCCGTAATGACAACAGATATGGATTGTTTAAAATCAATTTTTCGTTCCAAGGGGCCAGCTATATATGGGGCCTATATATATATACGTCGCATGGGCGGCCGCCTCTACTGGGGTGGGACTGATGAGGGCGAGATAGCGAGAGAAGAGGAGGAAAAATTGGGGTCAAAAGTTTACGCGCTGAGCAAGTCTCCGTCATCTGTTCACTCGGAGCTTGATGCCAGCGTTATAATAGCGATCTTGACTCTCCACACAAAAGATAGAATAGCTTTGAATTACATATGTTGGACGGTGCACTCCAGGTGAACCCTGCATGCGGGGTGACCCCGCGTCAGGGACCGCGGGGAGGTGGGACCCCCCACCCGTCCCCCATAGCCTCAAGATTGAGTGGCTGGCGTTTTATTAGGGCGGTTGATTGGTGAATTTCCTTTGAATAAATTGCATTTGATATGTTTGGGGGACGAGGGCGAAATTTGCATTCTGAGGATTGATACTCTCGACCCGGTCACAGGGTAATGGGTAAACCCACCGCCCCCAAATTGAGCCCCCGGACCCCTTAAAAAACATTTAGTCCCTCTCCCTGCTGAAAGGGAATATCTAACTGAAAGACTTATACAAAAATGGCAAAAATGTGTGTGTGTGTCGGTGAGTGAGATTTGTTTTAATATATAACTAATATATTTCTTTCTTTTACACAATCTTGCCTCATTTGCATAGCGCTGAGACGAACTCCAATGTATTTCAGTGCTATTTGGAGGAAAGATATAAGGAAAAAATGTACAATGAAAAGCGGCAGTTCCCTATTTTATATAATATGATAGAACTCGTACGAGCATTAGGCCCAAAGGCCCGTAAAATAACGCCCTGTGCTAAAAAAAAAAGGTCACTCAGTGAAGACAATAGAAAACACAATGTTTTTAGCATAAGCTTTTAGACCAGACATATTTGTATTTATTTATTATTAATGTGTCTAAACTTTCTTATGAAAGACAAACAGGCTGCTTTCCACTCAACAATAATTAAATCACTCAGTTTGGTATTCTTTGGAATGGTCTATTCGGCTAAATGAAACGACACTGCATTTCGATGTAAGAAAGCGAAATGTAATATAGGACATTATTTAAAAAATAATCCTAAAAGAAACGCACAAGAACATATACTTTTTAAAATGTAGGTCAACTTTTATTATGGGCCTTAATCATATTTACACACTAGAACAAGGCTTATTATGTAGAAAACATAACATAGCAGGGCAGAAGTAGGCACACTAGGCCTATAACGACATGCTAAATGCTTTTAAAAAAGAACAAAAAGAGAGGAGAAAAAAAGAAAAAAATGCAATCACAATGGAGTATAAGCATATAGCGGCCTCAACTCGAATCAACGTTTCTTTATTGTTGTTTTTAGGCTACTTTAAAACATGATATTCGAGCCTATATACTATACTAAATGTCGTCAAAACAGCAAACGTATGTTTGTTTTTAAACAAACCATGTTGCCATTGTGCCATTGCCATTGTGTGTGAAGCTAGTGCATGTTACACACTTGTCCCCAAAAAAATACCCTGTGTACTTGTAGCCATACCCGGTTCTGCGTAGAAACATGATGTCTAATTAATCAATCTTGATTTGGGGGGGATCCCAACTTGTGCCAGGGCAGAAAAGTTGTTAAAGGAGTTCACTCTTTTCCCCACTCTCACAATTGGACCTATACAAATAGGTCGTATATTTGTCTCGAAATGCTGCAGCTGCTGTTAGATTTCATATAAGTGACCATGCCCAATAATTCAGACAGCTTGTTCGGCACGCACGTGCATATATACATGCTTTGTGCAGGGTGTCGAGTGGTGCGGGGGTCCAGTCCAATGCATGAAACGAAACGAGGTTTCATCCCAGTACTTTTGCAGTTATTTCGAGATTTGGCCACGTGTTGGTGACATAAAACGGCTAATGGCGTTTTTACCCCAACATTTACCTCATCTTGAATGCAGAGGAGATATTTTACTCGCCCGTCCGGGCTCCATATAGACAAGAGACCTTGTGAAAGCCATATGCAATCTGTCACTATCGTCACAGCACTTCTCTGATAATCTAAATTTACAGTAAACTGTCAGCATGATATATTTTTCTTAAGTAGACCTTCACTTCACAGTATACCCTTGGAAAAGGAATAACACGCTTGAAGGTACATGAATGCACGTATTTAAACCTATACGATAAAATCTGAAATATAGCCTTGGGCCAACGATTTTGGTTTCTAGATAATAGTCTCCAATTATATAGACAATTAGGCCTATTCATTTAGCGTGGTCTTATTTCCAGCACCATATTCTTTTCAGACATGCAACTTTTTAATCCATATCTGAACAATTTTATCCATATCTGATGATTAGGTCATTTCCTTTTATTTTTGGTTTGTTCAAGATAGTCATTCAAGTGGACTCTTCTATTAGATAAGTGGGTGATATTACTGTGATTGTGAAAGAAATCATACAATTTATGACATTTCAGTAGCCTACATAAACAGCCATTATGGTGGATTTTTGTGAATGATTTAAATTGGGGGTTTTCTGAGCCATGTGCAGGCCTGTGCTATAGCAACACGTAGAATGACCTGTAAAAACAGATAACCGTCATTCACGCTGGATGGCTCACTGTAAGTGGATAATAGCCGAGCTGACCTGGCCCATATTTATACAGGCAATATATAATACATTGGCAGTAGACTGTAAATTTAGATATCATGTGAAGTCGTCTTACCGTGGACATTAAGTTGATATATTGGCGTTCAGGTGGTCTCACGGCTATAAGGATATGGCTACACGTGGATACTGCTATGGCAGACCTGTCCACTGTCACTCTCGATTAGTTTGAGCGAGATTTAGGTCTAGATACCTGCCCCTATACTTACAGCAAATGTCGACTTCATAGTGTCAAGATTTTAAAAAGTGCTGATTGTGTTGATACATAAAAACCTCTGATGAATTGAAAAACCAGCATTCGAATCCGTCCATGCCCGCCAGTGCGCGTCAGCTACAATGTCCTCAAGCTATAGACTGCTCCCAAGTCTTGTTTGAATAACCGAAACAGAAGAGAGCAAGTTTACATAGGCTATATGATAATGAAAATTGTCGCAATGCGTCCATCTGCAGTCTGTTTCTAGCTGTTTATAGCCAAGATCACCACTCACATTTAACTTCACTTTGGAAGTAAGCTACACCTCGACGCATGACTTTTTCAAATGGCTTAAGGGGTTTTGCACTTTTGCAAAAACTCTTTTGGGACCTTCCTGGGTGTTGACCCACGCTAAGTGCTCCCCCACATCACCAGGGTTGAACAAACCCTGGAAAACTGTGAAGTCCAAGGCCGTGGGGTGAACTTCAGGTCACTGCGTCTAACAGATATGAAAATGTAGCCTCTTTGCAGAAGGGCACGCCTTGTTGTTTAACAAAGACTGTCAATGCCCAAGATTAATCAGAAACAAAATGGAAACGGTGTCACTTTGGGGTCAGGCAGAAGTTATTTCTGTTTAGGGGAGCGAATAGAATAGGGGAGAAAAAAAGTGGGGGGGGGAAGGAAAGCTTTCAATATTTCCGAAGTTTGGCCTCTTTCACGATGCCTGGGCCTTCTTTAGATGGACAATTGCGGACAAATTCTGAAGGACTGCTGGTGATTTCGGGGAGCTGTACAGTGCTGTGCCTTGGATTTGTCCTGTTGCAGCCGAAGGGAGCTATAGGTTGCAGAGGAGAAACGGGTCGTATAGGGATGGCTTTTGGTGAAGCTCTGATGGCACAGAAGGAATACGGTCAGAGGATGCTATTTTGTGCTGTTCTTTTTTTTGTTTGTCTTTCTTTATAGATAAGTCTGTTATAATGATGTGCATACGAATGGGCCAGTTCTATATACTGTATATATTATGCCATTATTATTGTTATAACGGTTGTTTGTGTTGCTATATAATTAGTAGTAGGCTAGCATTTTAATTATTACTGTGGGGTTGGTTGCCCCAAATATGACATTATGTGAAGTTAACGTTCTGCCGATACTGTTGCTATATAGTATCTACCTGGCCGTTGTTTACAGTAGACTGGTATACAATAGGAAGAGCGAGAATCTTTCTCTGAACTTTGACAAAATTATATGACATGACTTGACTTGGTTCCCTTTGAGGAGTTCTTGTAGCGTTCATTTGATACATTTCTGCATACATTTGGCAATAGAAAATGTAAGGTCAAATTAAATGATTTAATTTACTTACATTGCAATAGACAATTTGCTTGTGGACATATATGCTTTGTACAGTTACTTGTGGTATAGTCATTGGCCATTGCTTTTGCAAAATGTGTGGCTGAAAAATATTTATTCATTGTTTTGACCGGCTTCTGGGTAGCAGTTTGCAGTTGAAATTGGAAAAAAGGTTATTGATACATCACGTTTCCAATACGCTAACACACTAGGCCTACATTGTATTTGTATTTTCAACAAGAAGAAAGGCGCGTGACCACGCGATGCACACCCTCGAACGTTTTATAAGTTATGAAATAGCAATGTGACCAAAACACAGTTCAAAGTCTTTGTTGTGTTTGTGGTATGTGGTAAAATTTTTATTTTGGATTTGGGGATTTATTTAGGCCTCATGGACAGACTGATCTGGTTTAATTTGTTACAGAGTTGATTTGGTTTGGTTATTAATTAAGGCTTCATTGATGGCCAGTGTATGCTCGGCAGTTCTTGGTCCAATACGGCTTGCTATATATTGTGTGATACTTTCAGTAACATCATGCCACAGGTACATTCATGTGAAAGTGTTGTCACTGGTTTATGGGTGTATTTTTTTGCGCATTTTCATGTCCAGTAACCAATATTCACGTTTGCCATCCCCTTCAGCCCTTTGTTTCCAAATAATCTGTATTCTTTGCAGGGGTTGCATTTGATGCAACATTTTCATCTCTTTTCAGAGGATGTTGATTTTAGGAGGAAATTATAGCATGTCTGCAGTAAACCTCGCCTACATACGTTTGCCACATGCAGTAAACAAGTTCCTTGATTGGGTTTTCTTTATATACTCTGATTTAATAAGGAAAACACCAACGTAAGCTAGTCCGAGCAATTTTCGTTGTGCCAATGCCATGCTTTCCATTGGTTCCTGTTTACATGATGCCCACAGGAGACACTGTGATTGGTGGCGGTTTACACGTGACCAGACAACTTTGTACATTTGACAGGGAGTAGGAGGGTTTTGTGGAGATCAGAAAAACGACAGCGCGATAAAAATTAGTATTGTTGCACTTCACAAATTAATGACCATGAGTTCCTACTTGATAAACTCGAACTATATCGAACCTTCCTTTCCTCCATGCGACGAATATCAACAGAGCGGATACATCCCTGCCCCTGCTGATTACTACGAGCGACCAAAAGACACGGGCTTTCCCCACCACGACGATGCATCCTACCCGAGGTCAAACTACACAGAGCCGAGCTACGATTACGGTAATGTCCCCTCGAACGGACTCGACGATTTCGCCGACGGGCATCACGCACAGCCCCAGCCCGTTCCACAGAACCACGGTCCTCCTCGTATCAACGCGGTTCCGGAGAGTGGCGCAGGGGCGAACGGCAGCAAAGACTGCAGCCACGCCAGTGAGGCATATCCCGGCATACCGAAGGGCAAGGAGCCGGTGGTTTATCCCTGGATGAAAAAGGTCCACGTTAACACCGGTGAGTTATCGTCACAGTTAAATAGTAGAACCACTGAGAAACAACCATTGGAACATACGCAAGCCCATTGAGGCAGCACTAGTAGCACCCCTTACAACAGCAATTTACGGCTATTGAGCAGCAGGGTCGGTAATTAAGGACCCTCGTAAATTTTATTGCCTGTGTTCGTCTGCCGGGGCCATGCGCCTTTGTTGCTTTTTAACCCAAAGTACCTCCACGACTGGACCCAAGCCAAACTGTAATATCCAACCCCGCTGTTTGGTTAATCATTTCTAAGCTTGATTTGTCCCTTGATGCGAGCGCTTGTACACATGGCATCTCCAAATTGAGGTCGTTCCCGCAACATGAATGACACAGAAAATGATTCAAACATTGCGACATTACAATACCCCAAAAAAGAAAGGAGGGGGGGAAAACGCCTTTATGGTTTATACATTCTTTTAATGTGTCCAGTGGAGAATAGCGCGGGTTAGTTTGGATCGAACGCCATTAGTCTCACGTAACACCTGCTTGCTTGCATCTGTATTGCTTTTTCAGTCAGCGCCAGTTACAATGGAATAGGAGTGCCCAAGAGGTCCCGCACTGCCTACACCCGCCAGCAGGCTCTCGAGCTCGAGAAAGAATTCCACTTCAACCGCTATCTGACCCGTCGCAGGCGCGTGGAGATTGCTCACACTATGTGCCTGTCCGAGCGCCAGGTGAAGATCTGGTTCCAGAACCGGAGGATGAAGTGGAAGAAGGACCACAAGCTGCCCAACACCAAGATTCGCTCCTCCAGCTCGGCCTCGTCGTCGACGTCCGCGACCTCGGGAGCCCCAGTACAGCAAATCAAAACAGGCCAGCAGCTCGTTCCCACGCCGTGCGCCGTGAGCCTATAGTGCATGCAGAGGTCCCTGCGAAAAGCTACCCCCCCCTAAACCCCAACATACAGACTGAGAATGACAGATAACACAAGTGGAATTTTGTGGACCGTTTCTTCAGTATGTTACACATGGTGTTATCCCGTTCCTCCCCCGCCTCGGCCATACTGGGCCGCTCCGCGTTCTCTCTTCAACCCCTTCGCCCTCACAGTCCACCCCATGTCTCCGTCCCTGGTCGCTCCCTCTGCATATAAGCTTGAAAAATTCACCTCTAATTGCCCGAGATGGCAACTGAAATGTATATGTATTTGTTTATAATTATGAGAAGAAGGATAACGCACATTCAGACGTATAGGACCTGGATCATAATGTATCATTTACAGTAAAAAAAAGAATAATGTATGGGGTAAGGTGGGAAGTCATTTTTCTATGTCCTTTATGTTTTTTTTATTATAATATTATTGCTCATGGAAAGTTCTAATATACTTGAAAGATATTTAGAGAAGCTCTATAGGTGCCCTTCAGAAAAGCAGATAGCTGTTTTTGTTATGGCATCATTCAGAGTAACACAATGTAGTTTGTGTGTATGAATGGATATACTGTTGAATGTAGTCCAGGTGACTTTCACTTCTAATGTACATAGACAAATCATAGCAATGGCACAATAAGGAAACACATTTCGTCTAGTAGAAATATGTCTGTTCGTGTTGTAGGTTGTACATTTGATTTGTGATAGTGCGTCTTCTATGGTGTTGTGTTCTTAACTGTGAATATTTGTGTGTTGTCTAAAAATGGACGTTGTAATGTAGGCTAGTGTAGACCTAAGGTGTTCTCGTGAAATAAATATGTACTTCAATATTATTGATATATGACTTTGGATATTATGGTGTAGATATATGTAACACTCTCGAGTTCAGCAATGAATGCTATATAGCGGTCATGCGTAAAACACGCAATACGCCTGACCCGAAGAGGTTCAGTTATGTTTCCAGTGTCGAGGTTAAACATGATTAGCACTTGTACATTTTTAATTTCATGTTGGTTATTATTATTTTTGCCATAAAAGAAAATTGATTAAAAAAAAATCTGTATTGTAATGTATTTGAATATGCTGGGAAATATTGTGAAATTCCGTGCGTAAACGTCCAATTGTGTGTCAGATTTATGTCGATTTCAGTGCGTCATACTTTAATTATTGTTGTAAGAATCTGCTAACTTGGTTTGACTCAGTGGAAATCCACTTGGGAGCTGCTGTATTTCCAAATATCTGTAATCGGGGGTGATGAAAAGTCACTGCTGGCAATGCTGGGCCTCTCTTTTCATTCATGCAGTCTAGAAGAGCTAAATTGCCACACAGAACCAATACTTTGTCGATAAAGGGATATTGGATTTTAAATTCTTCAGTGTAACGTTTGTTGTAAACATATTTAGCAATACGTTGTGCAGCGCCCTGCATGCGTAAATTACGTATAGGCTGGGCAGACAGGCCTAACTTAATTCGACTATACGGCACATCTTTGAATGCTCAATTGACTTTACTGCCCTATCTGTACAATATATATCTTTTCTTATGCCCATAAATGTCATATGTGCCATTTATAGACGAAGCTGATTTGTGGTGTAGTGTGTATAGGCTACATGCCGATATAAGCTTCTGGCTTTAAGTATTAGCCTGTGCGCCAGCGAGGGGGTAATACGTTAAAACCCCAAATATGTTCAGTGCAAATTTCGCCACACATGTTTTCGCAAGCATTTTAGGAGGAGATCTCCTCAAAACCTCGAACCTCGCGGTGCACCAGTGGTGTGTATAGGGTTGGTCACTACCTGCTACAGCCAAACAATAGAGAGTTCACCGGGAGGACATGCCTGGATCTAGCCAATCACCGACCCGGAGCACTTCGCTTGACCCCTGACCTTACGACACACACAATGTTCAGACCATACATCAGTGTTAAGACCTCCGTGGCTTTTCTTCTTCTTCTCATTTCATATTATTTGCCCAGAGACAACGCGGAAACAAAAACGATGTGTTATAGGTGCGAATCTGTGCCCCCTAATTCATTCGAACATGTTCTCTGAGAGTCGCATATAGGCTACTCATCTGCTATTCGTCACAGAGACACATCTGTCGGCGGAGTGTGTGCAAACGGCAAATAAGAGACGAAACACGTCGCAGTCATTGTACACAAAGTAGAAATTCTTTCTGTTCCGAGTTTGTATATATCAGAACGTCATGGTTCCGCGGCGTATAAAGAGCATGTGAGATCTCATATGTTCATAATAATAATAACCTCATAATAAACCCTTATAAGTATCATGCTGCATGCAGGGCTACATTGACATGTCTGATTTATACTTGCATGGTTGCGCTTCTTGTCTCGCACCGAAGATGGCATATATCTACAAGCTCACAAGGCCTCCCACCAGGAAGTGTTGTGAGCTTGTAGATCTAGTCTTTTCGGTGCAGACACTGGCGTGCAACTGTAATACAACTATTAATCAGTCTTGCAGTTATATGAAATCCACAAACTGGTATATATAACTTCAAAACGACTATATGGCCTCACCTTGCTATAGAAAGCTTGCTTGTCAATTATTGTGATGGTAGCTTCATCCATGGCCATCAGGCCATGGTGATATCTATTAAATTAATATATATTTTTGTATATTTGTGTGTGTGTGTGTGTGTGTGTGTGTGTGTGTGTGTGTGTGTGTGTGTGTGTGTGTGTGTGTGTGTGTGTGTGTGTGTGTGTGTGTGTGTGTGTGTGTGTGTGTGTGTGTGTGTGTGTGTGTGTGTGTGTGTGTGTTTATATATAGCCTATCCCACATAGCCTATATGGAACCTATAACTTACTCAATTTGAGACTTTCTTGTCATAATTATTATAAGTCTACTTGCCCCTTCAGGTGGAGTACAGAGGATGGCGTTAGATTGGCACAGGTTTTTACTGTGCCTCTCGAGATGTCGAGCTGCTTAAATTACACATTTCAACTCATTTGATGCACGAATAGAGGTCACTTCCAGTCTTCTGAAATTTTAATTTGCTCATCCACGTGACTTGTTGAATAATGAATGCCCTCGGGTCAGAAATAGATATGAAAATCTGCCGTACTGTATTTTCATTTGAAGTGAGCCTCAGCTGTGGGTGCATATCTCGTCTACATTTATGTTCTGTTCTGTTCTGTTCTGTCCGTCTGTTTCCCTGTGGACAACGATCATCTTGCTACTTGTGTGAGTAGATGTGGGTCTTTTTCCACTCTGTGGGGATTTCAAAATGCTAGAAAATGTGGTGCTGTAAACGTTTAGTTGTGCGGTTTGGATCCTTGTGCGCATTAGGCAGATTACTCTCATCAAGCAAGCGGGTGATTAATTTAGAAGTGGACTCGTATATGCTCACAGGGCTTACCTCTATATGCATAAGATTCATGCAGCCCTCATAGGTTTTGCAGTTATAGGCCATGTACTTGAGCCAAATTATTCAAAAGTGTAACACGGGGGGATCAGGGGTCATTATGCCTTCATATTTCAATATTCAAGTGACAATAACTTCAAGCTAGTTCATATCACTGTGTGTAATATGTTACTATCGTCGCTTTAACAAAGGACGTTAACAAGTTTTTCATATAGGTCATAATTTTCGTGATTTAACAGGCAAACAGGCAATTCACGAAGTGCAGCTTGAAGTCTATGCAACTAACATTTGCAGTCAAAACATTGTAACATTTTGACTGCAAATGTCAGATTGCACTTACTAACTATATATACATTGATTTTAATTGGCCAATATACAAAAAACAATATAAGTGACATCCTAGAAGTATAGCCTATTAGGCCATTGCTGACTGAGAAATGGTTGCTGATGCAGTCACGACAGTTCTGCATGTGAAAAGTCCGAAAAACAATATTCAATTCTGCGTGAATATATTTAAAAGTTAACAAATAAACCATCGAGTAATATAAGATAAATAAAACATCCTCAACGTTGGCTTGAAATGAACGAGAAAAATAACACAAGACAATATTCAACATTTAAGTTAAAGTGGATGTTAAGAGTTTCAAATTTATTAGATGTGAGGGAAAATGCATTAAAACCATACTTAACAAATGCACTTAGCTGTGCTTTTGCTGAGAGAGAGCCCTGCATTGAAAGTGGACACAAAAGACAACTGACAACTGGGTTAAACATTAACCACTGATAAATGCCATGATTCATCTTATTATCATCTATCATTGTCATTATTGTTTACTATTGTTATTATATTATTACTATTAAGCTATAGCCTATAATTTGGGTACATATAGATTCGGCCAGTTTTGCACTTACCTCAAAAAATAAACTAGACTATCAACAGTCAAAGAAAATGATATAGTTTAACATCACAATTCAACGTCAGTGCTTTATTACAACAACAACCACCCATAAGGACCATGCATCCACAAAATTCACCTCAAACGCCGACTTAGGTCTCCCAATAGTGTGCCTCATTCATAAGAATGGGTTTCTAGTCAGCGTACGGCGTTGAATTTAGCATTAGCCTTGATGTTGGCCGGGGTAAACCCTCGAGAAAGACTTATCTTCGGCTGAGTGTATCGGTAACCCAAGTCTGCCAGTTAAGAGCTTCGAATGTCAACATTGCGGGCCAGGGAGATATGTGGTCGTCTGGCTAACATCCAAAGGCAGAGCGGCGAGGAGAGGTCTGCGCCTTTAACAACTCTTTGTTGTCAGCGATTAAGGCGCCTTGATTTGTGCAACTATAGCTCTGCTGAAACGTCTGAGAAATGAGACACATTCAATCGGTTATACTGCTGTTGGTGCAATAGCAATTAAAAAGGGTGCAACAAAACGTCGGTTACAGACATCAACGTGGCCTCAGAGGTTTCCATCTTCTCCTTGTTTTTGACCCAAAATCATTTCACACTCGACTGTCTTGTCTTTGCCTCTGCCCGGGTTCAGGGAAAAGTTCAGGTGCGGTGGCGAGAGGCAGCGTGGGAGTGAGTGTCTGTTTTCTATCTCTAGTCAGCTCCATGCAGCCATGAAACTTCTCCAGTGTTGCCTTGCTTTATAGAGACGACCCCAGTGAACTCGTGCTGTAGAACAAAAACAGAAACAGAGCAAGCAGCACAATAAACAATTACAATATGTTATACAAACATTATAAAACAAACAAACATCAATGTTAACACACAATAGATAGCACATTAATTATACCGATTATGTAAATGTGAAATTTATAAATATCTTCACTACTTGTAGTAAACGCTCTGTCCTCCTGTCCTTATTTTCTAGAAAAGGAAGATGGTCTGCCTCGGCTTTAGGGCTTTAAAAGTTTACCGCTCAAGTTGTAGTTTGAGAAGACAATGTGTGGGAGTGGGGTGTGCTGTCCATGTCCTGCTCCGAGTGATTAATAGTTTAGCTGGGGTTTTCCACGCCCGCTGCTCAGTGTTGACGGAAAAAAAGCGCCAAACGGTGCAGAGAGAGAAGAGAAGCTCTTCCGGCCCAAGAGGCCCCACATATATCCTCCATAACGGCACAATTACGCATGATAATATCTGTGATTTAGTCAAAATCAGTGAGTGGGGTATGGGCCGGCCTGGGCATTGGGCCGTCCGCTCATTAGATTTTTAGGTCTGGGTATATAGAAGTGACGTTGTTACTTATATACTTCCAACCAACAGTCTGATATATGTTCTCCTCCCCATACTATAACATTTCAACATTCACCCTCCTGTGAGCAAACCTATAATTTCCCAGCATCAGTCAACTGCTCATATAAGGAAGCACGTATAGGCGCTGGCAGAGTGAACAGGGGGTCCCATGTAGCGATCAGTGGGGTCGAGGACCCACACTTTGGTTGTCTCATCTCTACTTTCCGCCTACTGCTGATTGACATACAAGCACTCTTCCACTGCCACCAGGACGGCACACACCTTGCCTTAGCGTTATAGGAAAGGTAATTATGTGACATTTGATTTGTATTTGGCCGCCAGCATGCAGGCTAGCTGGTGATGGAGGACGTGGACGGTGCATGTTACTGGAACGCTCCCACACAGAAGCCTATATGGGGTATAGAGGGCGGGGGGCGACATTGAGTCCGCTGTACACACGCCCCGCAGCCTTGACTGTGCAGTAAATCTCACGGAAAATAGAAGATGTCACCTTTAAGAGTGTTGAATAATCATTACAAGGGTGTTTTGGAGGAAAGCCCCTCTCTGGCTCGCATAGTGCGAGTTGTCGCACTGGAGTGCTATAAGCATCCTGTCCTTTAACGTGTTCTTCTAGTCTAAAAAACTGTATAGCTCCCACTTGAAACTCGGCACAATAGGCTGCTACAGCAGGATTAGCGCTAACGCTCACTCAGCGCTAATGGGCACCAAATATATGGCACTTTAAAGCCTGACGGAACAGCCCTCTCATCTGAATTGGTGACATGTGGAAAAGCTGCTGCTCTGCGAGAGACCTGCTCCTCTGCCAGATACATTGTAGTGTCATGTACCCCTCTTTTTTCTCCCTCAAACACCGATCCGTTTCTCCTCGGGGGCAACGACTGCCTCCATTAATGATTCACGGGCTCAAATAAAAGGGATTTAAGTTGACGTTGCGTCACGTGAGCGCGGCGCATAATACGGCGCGGTGTTATGGCACGGGGAAGAAAACCGGAGCCCCGGTCTAGCCATATGATGCTGATTATATGCGCGTTACCCCCACTTTCCGTGAGGGGAGTCCGGGCTTTGTAGTTTTTTTTTTTATCGAGGGAAAGAAACAGAAAGAAAGCGAGAAAGCCCAGACGGAGAGACAGATCGCGCGCGCGAGGATCCCGGCTTTGTGGATGGTATTATATTGCTGTCACGGACGGATATGTTTTTCCACGCGGACAGAGTCCGTGCTTTGGGAGGATGGATTTTATTTTGAGGTATTTCCGTCGATTGTTCATTACTGTCGTGAGTTATTGCCACGCGAGGCAGAGGTCAGTAGAAAAGGAGTGCAGGGCTGTATAGCTCGGGCTGGAGAATTGAACTGGAATAGGAGGCTATTAATATTCACCTGCATCTGGAGATATATGTCGATTATCCAAATTGCAATATAGCTCCTTAAGTGAATCCATTGAAACATGAATTGCCACATAAGCGTGGCCAGTTGAGGATTTGGCTGCGATGTTCATGGATATGGCATGCAATTGCTACACATTTAAATAAACACTTAAATCATTTCGAAAATGATGCCAACGGGGGCTGCACAGATTAATATATAGGCTAGGCCTGTTTTTGATCCCAACCCTTGCAGGTGGTCAACCCCATAGCTGAGACACTGAGCTAGTGCTTGGCCTATATAACAGTTTGTAAATAAACGCGGCCATTTAAATCTCGGCTGCTATAACAAAACAAAAAAAAAACCCAAACAGAGCAGGTGAAAGCAGTCACGCTGTCCCGTTCCAAAGTGTAATACATTTCCAATAAAAATGCATCAGTTTGTGGCTTTACATGGGTTTGTGGGTATAATGATAAATCAACTTGAGCTACATAAAAAAGTAAGAGAAAGCAGTGGGGTTGTGCCTCTCCGCCAGGGAAACGAGAATATAATGGAAGACGGAGTGCCATCTAGGACCGCGCGGCCGCGCTGAGGTCACGGCGCTCGTGTGTGATTTATGGGCACGGGGACTTAGGGAAGCCGTTGCGCGAGAGCTAATGACTATTCGATCCATTTCCAGTGGTGGAGAAAATACACAGGGAACAACAGAGGAACACAAGTCGTGTCTTTTTTTATAAGCCCATTGTATTATTTGTGTATAATTGTGTTTGTATGCCTTTATATAGGCTCGCAATGCATGTTTTTTTATATGGCTAGAGTGTGCATTAGTGATTTCCGTCATTAGTTTTGCATAATGGGAGCTGTATATGCATTTGTTTTTAGGGCTTTGCTTATATACGAATCAGGATTTTAGAAATAAATTGAACCCATGCACATATAGGCATATTTTAAAATTAAGATGCACGCAGGCTACAGGCCATGAGCAGCCTAATCTTCTGTTTTAAAATGTCGCTTCAATAATTAACTTCAAGCTTCGCGCATCGAATTCGACTCGATCTGTATTTCTATAACCTGATATTTTGTTTTATATCCGTCATTTACCCGTGACACACACATAATAATTGATAGCCTTGATATTAGTCTAATATAGTTATCTGTTTTATATAGGCTCAGTGTGGGTGCTCCGTTTCGAGACGTGAAATTATAGTTCATAATAATATAGCCATGAGAATGAATGATCAAAAAACATATTAATAATAATATTAATAATAATTATAATAACACTTGGGGTATTTTCAGTGAATATTAAAAAAATACATGCTTCTATTGTTCATTGCAGAATTACATCCGAGTGATTCCGGGGGATTGCACCGTCGTGGAGACACCCTTGTCCGGCTTCGGTGAGTCCACATATCTTTATTGATTTGTGTTATGAATGCCTGATGGTCATATCCTTATTCAATTTCTAATAAGTAGCTACCGCGCACGTCCTGTAAAGCATTCAGGAGCAGGGGACGAGTAGCCCTATGGCTTGTACATTTCCTCGAAGCAGCGATATGAAGGGCCCGAGAGCAATAATTCGTTCTCATCCACTTGTCTTTGTAGTGTAATTTGTCACTATAAAAGTGACGAGGGGAATCGCACCTCTTGGAGCTGTGCCTTTACTGCTTTCAAAAACCACTTTCCCTGAAAACCATCTGCCCGGGCCCACGCCATGGCTTATACTGTGCTGTATAAGTTTCCAACTGGATTTTATTTCCTATCACATTGCAGATTTTTTTTTTTTACATTGTTTGGGCCTTATTTGCGCGTCCACCAACACACTGACATTTAACCCTGTGGTCAGTGCCAGATTAAAGAGAATGCCGAATCAGCATTTTACCTAAACAAAGGAGTAAATAATTAAACAAAGCATCTACTGTGATTTTGCTTTTTTTGAGGTAGGGAAAGAAAAGCCACGTTGGCTAAAAAAAAAGGGAAAAAAATCCTCATGCGTGGATTTCTGTCCCACTCACCATCCTACGCCCGGTCGTGCGTTCTACCATTTTTAATAGGGCCGTTGGATCTCATGCGCTCCATGCAGCGCCGCTCAGACAAGAGAGGCTGCTCTGGACGTATTTACAGCCTGGAGATGCGAAAGGACATAAATCTCTTTTTCCTCTCCCTCCTCTGGCTGCAAAAGACACCATTATAACATGCTGAGGGATTCCCCCATGCTCTCGGCTCTCATCTCTTCTGTTTCTCACTGCGTGTCCTCTGCTTGCCTTTTTGGTGATGAAAATTATTTCCATTTTTCTCGCCCAGCTCCTGGTTGGGGGTCTTTTCCCTTCGTTTACATCGAACAAGACTTTGATCCACCGTTTGGCCAGCATGCATGCAGGCTCGAGAATATTGCAGTTGATTATTATTGTTATTATTTGGCCATTCAATATAGCCTTCCTCTATAACAGCAGGCCGTGCGACCAGCGCGTCCACTGACAACAACGAAGCAAGCTGCAAGTAGATTTGGTGTTGGAATGAAAACTGAATGACCAGATCCTATATACCACAGGATTGATACCCCCAAATGCAAAAAGTCGGTTAATAATTAAGCCGTGCATATAGAAGCCCTTTATGTTCCAAGGGAATGAAAATGCCTTGTTGTTTACGGTTGCTTACCCCCTTCTATATAGGCTATATTGCAACCCCATTCAACAAAACATAATCTCACAACGTAGTAAAAAAAGAAAAGAAAAAAACATGCTTCAAAGCGCGTTTGGGTGGGCGTCTATAAAGTCTATAGTATTTATAATGATATATATTTCCACCTCATACATAAGCTTACTACCTCATACCGTAGGGGGAGGAGAGGCAGCCTCTTGATTTGAACTGGCTTTCCAAGGCGCTGCTTCATTTGCATAATTTTTCTTGTCTATGGTGACGCTATGTTTCGGGGGAGTTGTGTGTCTGCGTGGTATACTTGGTGAACGAACACATAGTCCAGCATAGCCCTGGCTACGTTTAATATTGGTATGAAGCCTGGGCATTGCTCTAGCATGTGATAAGTTCAATCGTGAGGGCAGATAGCGCTTATCTCGCTGACCTGACTGCTCACGCCTGCTTTCGTAATCTTGGTTTACCCATCCACGTCGAATAGGAAAGGAAAAAAAAGAGAAAAAGAAAGAAAAAAGGGGGGGATTTCGTTTCTTGTGCACACAGAGAGCCCCTCGGCTCGTCCTTTTTGTTGTGGCTGTGCTAATGCCGGGCGTGGGGCTATAGGCGCAGTCCATGCACTGCTGCTGCTGCTGTGCTCAGCTCGCTCCGCCTAAACTTTTCTCTGGATTACCGCTTTGATCGATTTCGTCGCTGAATGAGAAAATATTGCGTCGTGCTTTGTATTCGTCGTCAGAGGATAAGGTAAGCAGGCCAGAAATAGGCTCCCCTCGGTTGTAAATGGCGGAGTTTGTGTGTCGTGCGGTGATTTATCACCGTATGACTTACATCTCGGTTCAGGAAGAGTTCACACACAGTCAAGGCAGCAGAGCTGGGGGCTGAACAGAAAGCTTTGAGTCTGTCTTGCTTCTCTCTCTCCCCATGCCATTTATTGCTATCGCATTATTTCTGTTGGAAATACACCAACAATCTTTCTGCAGTGTATTCCAGAGCATCCTTTGAATAGCAGATGTATAGTGAAGAGATCCTCTTTCAGTCTGTGGTTTAACTTGTGTTGAAGCTAACTTTAGTGAGTCTGATTTTGTACAGATTCGCCTGTATAGTAATTCATATATGCTGTACAAAGACGGAGCTGTTCAACATTTCCATTTAGTTTTTTTCCCCTCCCCCTGTTCATTTTATTTTGAGTTCAATTCTTTGATATTCACAAGTCAATTAACGAACCATTTATGTTAACTTTAAGATCAACATAACTAACAAATTTACAGTAAACATTCTTTGTTTGTCCATTATGTATTATAGCCTATATGTACAGCAATAGTATCAGTTAATTTTTCAAGTGAAAGTCCACCTGAATTGCTCACATTTATCTTTATAGAAAAATATTTTGACAATGTATATATATCCCTTATGCACTGTGCTTGCTGATATCTGCTCTGTGCAAAGCGGCAATGCTATTGGGATTAGTTTTTACTTTCACTGCTCTTATATTATTAATAGTAACAGTAATAATAGCTAAATAATAACAATACTATTTATATTTATATTAATCTTAGTGATAGCTGTATAGTAGTGTTGTTCATAGCATAATTATTATTCTCATTAAATAGCTATAGGGCCTTATTTATAAATTAGGCTACTCCACCTAATCTCTAACCCCTGAATGAAACCGTATATATACTCACATAAAAATAGAAAACAAAAATAGGCCTATATCCTATAACTGTGTCTAAATATACTATTATTAGTTTCCACAATAAGATTTCAGCTGATACGATCCCCGTGGTTACCTCCAGTGAATAATGGTAGTGGTTTAGTGGCAGGCTGGGCTGGCTGGCTGTGCATTCCGGTAATTCTGTCCACTTCAACATGGGGCCTGGCTGCTCACCGGGCCGTTCTTCTCGAGCGGGCCGTCCCGGCCCACTGACCCTCATACATCACCGCGACGGGCCGCCGCGCAGACAGCACCGACAGCAGCCATTATTATGGGCCTGCGAGGGGCGAAAAAAGTTCACGCCGTGGTCATGGAGATGCGCGGATGCCCGCCCGGTTTTTCAGGTTTCCTTGTGGCTCTTCCATTCGTCTTGTATGGTAGACTAGTAACACATGCAAAAAGAAAAAAAAGAGAAAGAGAGAAAGAAAAAGAAATGGGGAGAATGCGGTTGTTTATCCTTTGCGCCAGGTGGTCGGGATAGCAGACCGCAGCGAGGTCTATCCTGTTACTGATTGAAGCGTCTTTTGACTAATAGTGAGAAACAAAAATAGGCCCATGCAGTCTAGCTTCAAGGAGATCAGGCGCACCAAGTGTTGTCCCTTGGCAAAGGGCTAATAATTATGCAAGCCCCAATACAACAATGTGTTGTTGTTTTCAATGTGCTATTAGACATGCATTTTACCTATATATGCAGCTTTCTTTATTATTTTGGTTTTTGCCATATATTCTGCATTGCACTTGCGCTCTAAAAAAATTAAACAAAGACAAAAATAACAAATAAACAAAACTGCAACGTTGGTTAATTGGTCAGTATAGGCTAAGAGAGTTAAACATGCAATGCATTTGGTTATTGCTCCCGTTATGATCTAGCATGCAGTATAATATGTTTGAAAACGTTTTTGTTTTGAGGTGCACAGATGGTAATGCAAGGTTAGTGCGTGTCTTTGTGCCCCGTGTAAAGCCATAAGGTAAACGGTAATAGTCTACAGAAGTGCTGGCCCTATCTCGCCTGCATAGTCTCTCGTGTCAGGCCTGTATTGAAAAGTAAGATGGATCGCCACCATTTCTCCTCCTCACTGTGCTTCTTGTAACCCTAGGTTCACACGAGGAGGCCATTGGCGGAGAGGCGTCACGTGACCACGGGGTGCCAATGTTATTCTACAAGGGTGTCAAGACCCTGTCAGTTTCTGAAATAAATATTGGGAAACGGCGAGATGCAAAAGGCAACCTACTACGACAGCTCTGCAATTTACAGTGGCTACCCGTATCAAAGCGCAAATGGCTTCAGTTATGATGCCAATCAGGTCCAATATCCCCGGGCCTCTCATGTGGAAAGTGAGTACCATCGACCTGCCTGCTCCCTGCAGTCTCCTGACGGCTCCGTGGCCCTGCAGAAGCCGGGGGAGATGGCGGAGAGCTGCGACAGGAGCACTGCAGCTATTCAGGCGGCGCAGTCCACGGTTCATCCCGAAAGCAATCAACCGCAGGTGCCAGTGTCAGGCCCACCCCCCACTCCGCAGTCCCCCGGTGCTCTCGCCCAAAACGCGAGCAACGGCGGGCCCAACCAGCCCAGTGCCAATAAGAACGGTTCCCCGACCTCCACGACGCGAAAGCACATCTTCCCCTGGATGAAGGAGTCCCGTCAGAACACAAAGGGAAAACCCACCAGTAGTTCCAGCTCAGGTATACCTTTTCTATGGCTATACTGCTGGTGGCGTGCACGCACGCACGCACGCACGCACACGCACGCACTTAACATATGCATGCACGCTCTGTTCTGTCTGTCTCTCTCTCTCACACAAAATCAACACGCACGCCACGCACGCATGCTGTATAAAGACACAACACAATTACCTCTTTTTTAAAACCTTTATTTGTCCCATTGGGTGCAAGTCCCTTTTTTAATTATTTAATTTAATTTATTTATTTTCCAAGGGAGCTGGTATAAAGGTGGAAATGTTTGACCTCATATCAAGTCTTAAATTGTGTTTGAGAAGGGTCTATATTTGCCTCATGAATCCCACCATTTGCTGTCCCTCCTCTGCCCTACATTTGACCTGCTATAGCTACAGTAAACAGTGCATCGCCTCTGATGATCACACGATGTCCGCCTGCAGGACAACAAACAAACAAGCCCAAAACAGTTGTTTCAGTTTGTCCTCCTGTTTTGATAAGAGGGGGGGGGGGAAACTTCTGGGTGGGGGTTGGTGCATGGTTGTTTACTCTGGAACCATATACGGTTCAACCATAGGCTATACGAATCACATGCGGTCACGTGGTCATTATCAGTGTTTTGTTTTTTCTTCCCCCCCCCCCCCCCCCCCCCCCAGTACAGGCCTGGTGCAGTGGTTTACAAACCTTTTTATTTATTTATTTCAAAGACCTCCGTAACTCTGAGAGTGTACAAATGCCCCCCTCCCCCCCAGCCCCCCCAGCCCTCCTGAAGGTGCAAGGTCCCATGCAGCACCCCACTTTGAGAACCACTGATCTAAGGTTCAGGCTCTGCATGATCACATCATTTCACATGGCCTTATCGTGTGTGTGTGCGTGCGTGCGTGCCTGTGTGTGTTTTGGGTTTTTTTTTGCAACGTAGCTATACTTCGCCATGACAGTTGAAAATGGAAAGCCAACGAGGCACCATTCTGGCACTCTCTGCATGAGACCATGGGAAGCCATTATTCACGATGATCATAGGCAGTTACGGAAGAGATATTTATTAGGTATTGTAAATGATATTAGATACTATCACACTCTCGGAGAGCCATTAACGCTCACAATATGTGATTGAATAGGTTGACTATAGTATATGCGCATTTTACGCACTTGGGCTGTGTCTTTTACGCAATGTCTCCATGCAGCTCCAGGTTTTAATGGGATTCAGTTATGCATAATCACATTAATTGACACGATCATCAGTAATTGTCCTTGTACAAAGTCCGCTATATATTCCCGGTGTTGCGGGCTCTCTTTCCATCTCTGAAACAAGCTTAATGGGTTACGTTATGTCATGCTGTATTTGGTTCGCGCTGGGTTCAGACGACCGGTAGTAAAATTTATTAGGTGCTGGCAGCCTGCCACGCGTGGTAAGCAGACCCACACCTTGCTGTACTGCAGCCAATCCCCAGCCTCTCTCTGGAAGGTGAGACGTATTGGTGGGGGGCAAAGAGAGCGCGGGCTTTACGCACCCCCTAGGAATACATAATGCCTGTGTTTGCATTACGGCGTGCGACTATAAAGGGAGAGATGAGGGTCAATCAAAATGCTTTAGCAGAAATATTTTCGGGTCGCCATGTTCTTGGATCGGTTATTGACCTACTACTACAACGTGATTACGAGTTTTATTTTCCCATTCTGTCATTTGCCGCAACGCGCGCGGAGCACTTCGTATATATGCATTGATTGTTAATTGCCTTATGGCAACCCGTTGATATACCCTCTGTGCAGTGCACAGCTGCAATATAGGAAGCTGATTTCTCAAAAAAAATGTTAGGATTCCCAGCGCACAGAATGAGAAAATAGAGAAATAATGAGAAAGTTTTTATTTGTAGCTGAGGGTGCATGTGGCATATTTATTGCATGCTATTGCTCTCCTTTCAGCCCCCCTCTGCCACAGTCCCACTACTGATGGGGGAGATTAGCTATCAACTGTGTATATGTGCATTGTCACACTATACTCCCTCCCATCCCTTTAACCCCTTCTCGTTCCCTTTCTCTCTGTCTCACACTGCATTTCTGTGTCTCTCGGTCTCTGTTTCGCCATTAATGGATTACTAATTGACATTGTTGGGCAGTATAGGCTATATAGTTACTCATAATATATTACTTAATACTATTACTTTCCCCAGTAACGAGTAGTGTATAAGGTATTACCCTGCAGTAATATGTATACCTATTTTATTTTATAGCCTTTTTGGCTGATTGGTGACTCTTCCTAATATTATTATTCAAAACAATTGGATTCAGTTCTAAAAGAAGCTGACTAAACACATTTTGCGGGTGGCAGGGCACAAAAGTAGCCTAATATGTCATATTATATAGCCTAATATGTATTAGTCTTGATTCCAAGTAATAAGTATAGGCTAATATAATATTTTTTTTACTTTTTCCTATAGGGAGTAATGTATAGGCCTAACTCTAATATTGCCCAACACTGCTAATTGACACCGTCTCCCTCCTCTTCCCCCCCTGACAGTGGAGAGCTGCCCCGGAGACAAGAGTCCTCCCGGGTCGGCGGCGTCTAAGCGGGCCCGGACGGCTTATACCAGCGCGCAGCTCGTTGAACTGGAGAAGGAGTTTCACTTTAACCGCTACCTCTGCCGGCCCCGGAGGGTGGAGATGGCGAACCTCCTCAACCTGACCGAGAGGCAGATTAAAATCTGGTTCCAGAACCGCAGGATGAAGTACAAGAAAGATCAAAAGGGCGTCGGCATGATGCCTTCTCCTGGGGGGCAGTCTCCGCGGAGTCCCGTGGGCCCAGCCTCCGGTGGCGGAGGATACCTCAACTCTATGCATTCTCTTGTAAACAGTGTCCCTTATGAATCACAGTCGCCGACGTCTTACAACAAACCCCATCAAAACGCATACGGCATGGCCACGTCATATCCCCCTCCCTTGAACAGCTCCCTCAACAACTGCCCGCCCTCCCAGAAGAGGTACCCTGGGACCGACTCGGCCACGCCCGAGTATGACGCGCATCCTCTCCAGGGCAATGGCAACTATGGGCCGCACATGCAGGGCAGCCCCGTGTATGTCGGCGGAGGCTACATCGATTCCATGCCCAACTCCGGGGCCTCCGTTTTCGGTCTGACCCATCTCCCGCACCCGCCGTCCACAAACATGGACTACAATGGAGCAATCACAATGGGCAACAGCCACCACCACGGAGTGTGTGATCCGAACCCGACGTACACAGACCTTACGCCGCACTATTCTCAGGGAAGAATTCAGGAAGCGCCCAAATTGACGCATCTGTAGCGGTGGTGCAGCCCGGATCACTCCGCCCATTGTCTTATACATCTCCAGTCCCAACATTATCGCTTTGTTTCTGCGCCTTCTTTAAATGGCTTCCTTTTTTCTCTCTGCTTTTTCTTTATGTTTTCTATAGTTTTTGGTGTGTGTGACGTAGCGTATAGGAAAATAATCACTCTTGCTTGAATTTTTTTCTCTATTTGCTCGTGTCAATTGTCCCACAAAGACCTTTATCTGGGCTCAGACGCCAGGCGCGAGGAGGAGGGAGTGGGGTGGGTGGGCACACTATTATGCATAGACCTATTTAATCTTTTTTTTTTCTTCTCCTTCTTCTTCTCTCGTTTAAAAATCGAAAATCAAACAGGGTATTATGAACAAATATTATGGTATTATTTTTCAATGTGAATTTGTTCGTCATTTTTTATTTATCCACATTTGAAGAATTGTGTGTTATTTTGTTATTTTTTTCAATTTGCATTTTGTTGCACTTGTGAATGGATCCTCAAAGAACCACAAGCCGGGATTAATGAGGAGATGTATACGTTTTTTGCAGAAGGAGGGTTCTCTTATAGATGCTGAAACACACGACCTCCCCCGCGCTGCTTGTGTTGTTATTCTGGTGGACTTTTCTGATGTTATTTATTTCGTTCTATTATGTGTGTAAAGATGAAAATCCCTTTAGTATTATTTGACACCCCCGCTCGCTTCGTGCATGCGGGGTGAAGGTTGATGATGGAATATATAGGCCCGTTCCAGCCCGTATACCGTGTCTGCTATCGTCTCCTCGGCATGGGCACTGCTATAGATGTTGCGGTTTCTGTTTATTTTATTTTTTTATTTTTATTCTTCCTATTCGTCGTATTCTCATTCGACGAGGTGATTTGTTTTCTCAACGAATGTAAAAATCAATCAGTCATGCAATAAGGGTGGAAAGAAGGACACACGTTCGTAATTTCTTTATTGAAGAAAAACAAACAGCTATTTTTGTTTTTGTTTCTTTTTCAATGTCATACATTCCATGCTGCTCCACTCCAGTTGGAAGAAATTAATAAATGAATTGAAATATAATTTTAGTTCATCCTCCCAGCTTTAATTTGACGCACCCCAGACACATAACAACACATCAAAGAGAAATAAATCACAACATTACAGTCTCCTCGATAAGAAAAAAAGAATCCAGTAGCTACCTCTTATGGCTCTTGCTATCCCTAATACATAGTTTATATTAGGCTACCTATAACCCCATATCATAAAATATTTATTATAGAATATATATTTCATTGCAATTTATGACATAAATACGCTTTTGTTACTGTTCTTAATAATATTGTACACATATAGGCGAAACATGCAGTTCCTCATGCAAGAAAAGAAAATTCCAACATTTCCACAATATTCATGAAGAAAAAGATATAAGATGCCATTGAATAAAAGCTGCAGCGCTTTGTATCCTCGCCTTTCGAGTCGACAGTCTGAAAACACTCGAGTGGTCTCCTTCCTGCCTCTCATCCGCGTATAGGCACATC
>NC_137878.1:7626150-7698650 GCF_963924005.1 Protomyctophum bolini
GAGAACCACAGCGGGGAGGGCAAAGGAGGGCCGGGCGCCGAGGACGGCATCCACAGCGACTGCATGGAGGACGACGAGGAGGAGGAGGACTCCATGTTCGAGCAGGGCTGCAACCCTGTGAGCGTCGGGGCCCTGTTGGAAAGAGATACCTGCTCCTTTCAGCAAAACTCTCTGAGCTCCACGCAGCAGCAGCAGCAGCATTTGCAGAATGCAGCCGCGCACAATGGCGAGGCTCTGGGCTTTGCCGTGTCACCGCTCAGCAGCAATGACAAAAATCTGAAACATTTCCCCAACCCGTCACCTACTGTTCCGGGCTGCATGTCAACAATAGGGCCCGGCTCTGCCTCTGGCCCGGACAATGGTGACAGTCCCACGACCCTGGATGTTTCTATACACGATTTCCAAGCATTCTCTTCGGATTCTTGCCTACAGCTCTCCGATGCAGCCTCGCCTAGCTTGTCAGAGTCCCTGGACAGTCCCGTGGACATATCGGCGGACAACTTCTATTTTTTCTCAGAATCCCTAACTACAATCGACCTACAGCATCTGAACTATTAATTGAAATCAATCAAAAATATACTTTTTTTCCACATTTTCAATTCGGGACAATGAAAGTCAGGATATACGGTGGTTTTAATTCTGATGTTAATTTTGTGGTTATGTGTATATTCGGCACATTTATTCTATTGCTATCTGACTTGACCGTTAATTCAAGGTAAGAATGGAATTAAATCATTAAAATAGTCCCTATCAAACGTGGCTTGTAATTACCATAACAAACTGATCTCTTGAAATGGAAATTATATAGTGTATATGAATAATTACACAGTAGGCCTATATGGAATCTGGTCGTTTTTATTTTTGTATAGCTTCCAATGTCTTGAATATTTTTGTTAGAATACATTTAACTTGCTACAACGGTTTCTCTGGTTTTCTGAGTCATTTCTCGTATTTTCACAGATATTTAATATAAATTATTTATTTCTTAAAATATGCTAAATAAAGCAATTCGGGCGTCGTTAAGACGTTATGCAAATGCTGACAACAGGTTGGCAATGAATATAAATTGCCATTTAAGTGGGCAGCTTGGTTTTCAAAATATCACATTGGAATACAATTTTAACTCTAGAATTTGTGCTAAAATCTGAACTAAATGCTTAACTTTCATAGCGTGCTAGATAAGTGAAAAGCCTGTATACTGTAATGATAACAACCATAACGGCGTTATGTCCCACTCATCAACCCTTAAATGAACCCAGACGTTTAATTATTCCATAAACTTTAAAATTCAACTCCTTAATTAACAGTGTATTTATAAGTCCAATAATAACAACACTTGTTTTTTCCAAATCCATGTTGCGTTTTGTTTTATTTAAATTGGTAGAGAAAGCCTATACAATTTTGCTGAACAAAAGTCACTTTGGAAAACTTGAAGTGGCTTAAAAAAAAAGAGAGAGAGATAACAAATAAGCAAGCAATGATCCTCCTCACATCTATGGCAGCAGTCTCTCTATAACGCTGTGTGCATGTGAAGGCAAATACCGGAGCCATGTTTGCCTTCGAGTGCTCATAAATCAATCCGTGGCATGAATGAGACGGACATTAAAGAGAGCAATGGTGACGCTGTGTGCGCAAATAAAACACCACTTACATTTTCATACGGGACACCCGATTCCAAGGCAAAAAATGCAGTGGCTAGTACGTGCGTTTGGCAATAATTCATTTTTATAGCTTGTTTAAACAAGGATCTGGCACGGCTAACACGGCAGTAGTAGTAGCGGCCTGCCCAGGCTAAAGCTATACACTCTTTCCCTTTTGTGTTAAGAGTAGCCTAATTCGAAGCAGACTGCTTCAAGTATTTTACAAACTCACATTTATTAGGAATAACTCTCTTGCTGTGCAGAAACATATAAGCGCGGTCTGACTTGATTTAATGTCAAGTTAGGTCAATTCTGTATTTTCACAACATTAGCCTGCAACACTGCGGTATATAAAATCTCACGGAACATAATTGAGACAATATACAGAATGACATAATCTCGATCCACTGCATTACACTTGGTTTGATTTATGTAAACGCTGTTATTGGTGGTCTGTGGAGCAGTTTACTCAAGGCTATATACCCTGCACACTCACAGCAGCAAACAACCACCGGTTGCGAAGTCAACCCAGTTCTGGATCGATTCAGCAACTTGTCCTGAAGTTCATAATCTCAATGTTGTGCATGTGTCACGACGATTGCTTTTATTGAATAATCTCATGAGCCATAATTATAGGCCATCGACTGCGTGATCTGTTTAAGAAAGAACCTGCTTGCGTGCGTGCGTGTGCGCACGGGGGGGGGTGCACAGTTAGTCCGAGCTCTACAACCATGCAAAGGATAGAGCAACGGCTAGCCTGGCTAGCCGAGGGCCGGTAACAAAATCATTCCGTGACAACGCGCCTTTTCTACGCACATGTTGTTCACACACAAAGGCCGAAGCTAGGAGCTCCTCCAGTCCTGGCAAACTTTCGACAGCTAAGGGAAGGGACTCAGTGCGCCCACGCACTCTGTTGCAGTCAGAGGCAGCTGCGGAGAGGGGGGAGGGGGAATGAGGGAATCACATGGGCATAGGACTAAAGCTTTTCACTGGTGTGGGGCGTTTGAGTGCATCTTGCATCATCTCTGCTTTCTCCAAGTTCTTAATTAGCGTGAGTATAGGCTTGTCTAGCTAAATTAGAAGAAAGGACAGTAGACATTAGATAACCAGGCTATACACAAACATGCCAACTTTTGGCAACTTTTCATTTAAAATTGGGTCATTCATGATGTGAATATTGTGTGTGCTAAAGCTGCTATAGTGGCCTGGGGACCCATGGTTCACCCAATTGATGATTAGACCTATTTCCACAGCAGCCATATTGATGCAGGTGTCAATGTTACCAATGATACTAATTAAGGTCGTGTTCCATTCAGTCCAGCTGCTATTGTGCATGTTGGCTCATTGGAAAGGCTCTGCCACACAAAATGGAACAG
Organism: Protomyctophum bolini; assembly: GCF_963924005.1. Lineage (NCBI taxonomy): Eukaryota > Metazoa > Chordata > Actinopteri > Myctophiformes > Myctophidae > Protomyctophum > Protomyctophum bolini. The sequence goes on from NC_137878.1 coordinate 7,629,167, forward strand.
AACCTTAATTAGTATAATCGGTAACTCCTGTGAAGTAGTAGTAGGAAGTCTGTCAGACGAAGAAGACCTGTGAATCCAAGTGTAAGTACACATTAAGCTCTGGTTTATTGGTTGCACAATAAGGAATGTGATAGACAACAAAATGCACACTATGTGTCTTCTTCTAAACGTTAAGGCTGCTGCAGGCAGGTGTTTCATCAAGTGAGAGGGAAAGCCAAGTTAGCTTCAAGTTGCCTTTGATATATTAAAGTGAAAACAAGTCATACTATAGCTACACTATAAGTGTTAAAGGAGCATTTCGCCCATTTTCAACCTTATCTTCGTAAACTGATCCTCACTGAAGCATAACACTTTTGATACTCGCTCTGCATCTCAGAGTTTGGCTCAGTTGGGGAAATCATGAGTGCTCATTTCAAACAGAAGATTTCAGTTTTATTTTGTATATTGATGCAAATAATGGCTTCTATGCTATAACTTTCCAGGAAGAGTTTTTTCCATTAGCCTGGAATGCATTCCACAGCCCTGTGTCTCTGACTGAGACACAGAAAGGGTATCATCTTTCTTATAGTACGAGGACCAATTATATGAAGATGAGCTGAGTGCTCCTTAGACATCATATTGTTGTCCTCCTGGGGGTCTATACTTGGCCCCTTGCTTTTTACCCTCTACACCAAATCTCTTCTCCAAAAATAGCAGATCTCTACAAGCTCACACTTTTGTGGTCAAGTTTTTATTTTATTTTCTGTTCACATGTCTCTGGAGGTTTGGATAAGCATGGCAGCTGGCTGCACAGTATATATACAACCGTTTGTAATGCACATTTCAACTTCCCAACAGGGTTCTTATATGTCCCTCCATTTAAAAAAAAAGTTTCCCCTATACCCCAGGGGTTTTCAACTGATTGTGAACGAGGGACCACCACCCTGACTTAGAATCAACCTGGGGACCCCCACCCTGACTTAGAATCAAGGACCACCACCCTGACTTAAGGACTATTCATAGTCTGGATTTTCGGTGATGGGGTGACCACCGCTCCAGTGGTGAGGTGACCAACGGAGCTGAAATAACATTAAGTGGTGGTCACCCAACCACCGTAAATCCAGACTCTGTATGAGCCTTTAGAATCAACCTGGGGACCACCACCCTGACTTAGAATCAACCTGGGAACCACTGTTGTGTTGGGTGCGGGGATCATATGGGGTAGTGCTTTTTAAAAACGTGCTATGCATATACCATTTGTATGCATATATACGGTTTCTCCACCAATTGATTACAAATAAATGTTCCTAATGATAATGACTCGACCAAACAATCCGGTGCACTTCCCCCTCTTGAGATTCTATAACTCCCTTTTTCGGTTGAATTTCTTGACCGCCAACATGTCGGTAAATGATCATATATAGGTCACCAGGTCATTCAGTTCGATGTTTCTTAGTGGAAAGAAAAAAGAAATCAACAAATCCTGTGTATACATTACTAAGTTCATGGTCAGGGACCACATGCAACACTTCCACGGACCACCAGTTGAAAACCCCTATACCCTATTACCCCCATAGCTACATGGCCCACAGGTTGAACAATCATAGACAGGAACGATTAAACGATTAAATACAAATAGATGCAAAAGGTTAATACAGCAAGAATCTACAAGCTCGCACTTCATGGTGTGATGCGTTGTGAGCTTGTAGATCTGCGTTTTTTTTCACCAGATATACGCCTATATTTTTGCCAATGTTCACCTGTTCTGACATGCCCAGGCCAGAATAGCAATGCAAGCTGGGTTCATGTGGTTAATTTAAACTATTGAGTGTGTATATGGATTTGTTCACCGAGTTAACCAAGTTTTTGTTTTTGTTAAAAGGTTAAATCACTATAGTGTGATAGTAACGTCTCTCCAGCTCTTTAATAAACAGAAAAATACATTTTCAGACACTTTTTCAGCCAATCAGGAGAGAGTATAGTAGCCATTTATCAGCTTAACGTTTAGGCCTCAGCCGCCTCACTCACACCTTTCGATCTAGCATACAACATTGATGCATGCTAGACATATTGCCCCCAATGCATTTCCATGGTTTGACACAACATTTCTGTTGTACGGCTTTCGGCTGTGTTTCCACTGCCCCCCTCCCCCTCATACAACAAAAATGTTGTGTCAAACCACGTGACTCCCATTGGAAATGAATTGAGAGCTTGCATCAGTAAACAAGTCTCATACAACATCAATCTGTTGTGCACGTGTGAGTCAGGCCTTAGTGTTCCAGTTCCAATTTTGTCTGCTCATTTCTCTGTATCATCACTTAGTCTACAATTCCACTTGTTTAATCTGTATCCGGACTGTGTTCTGATTGGATAAAGTTGGTGTCCCAACTTGAAAATCCATTTTCTGTTTAAAGGGACACTATATAGGCCTATGTTAATGATGTTTAAGATTTAGAACACTTTCCTGGGGGTCTTTATGTGTGTAATATGTGTTTTTAGATATTTTAAGATTTTAGCAGTGTCCATGATGTCACAGACACTGGTCTCACTTCCTTCCTGGACTATGCATGTTGTCTCAGTAAGGGTCTGGGCACACCTATAAGATTCCATGCGCGGCCAAAGGAAGCTGTCTGCCGCGGTCTCTTCTGGGTTTTTAGACAGCTGGTGGATGGAAATGAAGCTCCATCCACGCATGGAAGTTCAGGTGTGCCCAGCCTGTAAGACAGCCCTCCCCCTATATGCACAAGGAGGAGCAGTGCATGCACCAAAGCATTATGGGAATTATTTGTACTCCAGGAAGGAAGTGAGCCCCATGCAGTGTCTGTGACATTATGGACACTGCTCAAATCTAAAACCACATATTACACACATAAAGACCCCAGGTACGTGTTCTAAATCTTCTAATAGTCATTAACATTTTATTTTTGCAAAAAGGGTGAAGTGTCCCTTTACAAAAAGCTGGAGAGACATGGAGACTCCTGGTGCCAGTTAGTCTGTTACTGAACAAACACTCTATATACTTCTATAGCAATGACAATATAGAGCTTTTTAACAGTTATTTTATTCAAAGAAAACCACTTACCATACCTTTAAAATGTAATTGCAAAAAAGTGTTTTAATCGCTCGTTTTAATCCCGTCTGTGACCGATTCAGTCTGGCGGTAGCGAGGGGCGCATGCGGTGAAAGCAGGAATTACGCTCAATTTAAACTAGGGGTAAACTAGGGGGTAAATGGTGTTCGGCCACAAACAGGATTAAAACACCTATTTATTGAGAAATACGGACTAATACATGGCACAAACACGCCGTATGCCACTATAACATTTGGGGCATCAGGACAAGCACCTTATATTTTGCATTCTTACATGTTCGATGCTCTAAGGGGACAGCTACATGGTGCCGTTTGTCCCCCTCAGGGAAATAGACACCACCCGCCGTAGACTCATAGATTGAAAATGTCAAAATCGATAAGATACACGAGAAGAAGAAGAAGAAATGCGTTCTGGTAAATCAAGTTTACCAAGGGTAACTCGACTAAGCATCAGATACTTGTTTACAGCAAGGCCCACATGGAGCATTTCATGGTAGAGGTTCAATGCCTTGTCCAAGGGCACTTCAACGGTGGTAATTTTAACGTGTCGGATCGCTGATTCGAACTGGCGACCTTCCGGTATCTAGACCGCTCCGCAATCCACTCGGCCACCGCTGCCTCTAAATCTTAGTTTAAATAGCCTATAGGCTATTTATCAAAAAAGAGTTCTCCAGTTGGAGCTGGGAACATTCCCATGGACAAATGTGTCTTCCGGCATTCGTGCCCGGATGTTTACATCTCGGTATTAAAAAAATAAATAAATAAGACTCAGACTTCTGGACACATATGACCACTAGGGGCGCACATCGGTTCACCCCCACAGGGTTCATGCCTCGTTTGTCGCCTCCTCCCCTCCCCTCGTCTTTCTGTGTGCACTGTGCACTCTCTCTGTGAGCCTGCGGGTCCACTCCACTCCCAGCCAGCCCTCCCACGCACACTTTATAGCTCTGTCTTTTCAACAGTGCTTTTCATGGCCATTAATTTCCCCAGCAGTTTTATTTGATGAACTTAACGCAATAATCAACCCACACATCCTCGCCCTGGGCTATATGGGAGACTGGCCTATGTACGCCGTTATCACATAACTTGATCGCACAACAACAGTGCATGCGTATATAATGAAACCGTGTCGGAGTCAAATCAGAGTAGGAGGAGCAGACCCCATGCACGACCTTATAAGTGATCAAATTAATGATAACATCTTATAGATTTGTATGTAGTCTTGTAATAATGTCACCGATGACCTTAATCCATCAGCCGTTACCTTTATTGCTGAGGTGACAGGTCACACTCACAATGACAATGGACATTATAATGATTTCCGTATAGGCCTATATATAAAACGTCTGTTCATCGTCGTTCGCTATAGGCATTGTCAATTTAATGAGTCACTAGCCTATATACACTATATTCGAGCGAGAGGCGCGAGAGGTGCCTCGGCTGGACCGGGTTGCAGCATGCATGTATACGCGCTGATATAGCCGGTGACAGACACGAGCATGCGACACCTCTGTCATCCATGCGGGTGAAAATGATTGTTGCCCTTCTTGAAAGCATCATAACAACACCCACCGCGTGCATGACATGACTGTCTGCAGCCCTGTCCTCATGTCCTGCACGAACACACACACACACACACACACACACACACACACGCACACGCGCGCGCGACATGACACCTCTCTCTATTTGTGCATCGCTGTTCTTCCACAAATACGGTACCTGCATCATGGCTTGGGGTCAGAGTAGGTCGATGTCCTCGTGGAGAGGTTGTAAAGGTGAAACGTGAATCTTTCCTGCTATAGGCGACTAGTAGTAGGAGTAGTAGCCTAATAGTATAGCTGAAAGAATGACACGGCGCCGTGTTTGTTTGCCACTCTCCTCCTCCTCCTCATCTCTTCCATGCATGCATGCGACCTCCGGAGCTGTCCGGCGTCGTCTGCCTTGCCCAGCTCATTGTTTGCTCGGCCAATACATTAGTGGCGACGCGCGTCACCTTGATCGACGAGCGCTTGGAATTTAAATACCCTCTCAAACACTGATCTGTCACCGCTAAGAGGATATGGGACAAGTGCCTCCACTGGCTGACCCGGCCCCCACGTGACACCCCTCCTTGCATTGATATCGGCCCGTGCCCCCCCCCCCCCCCCATCTCCCTCCGGTGATAAGGACAGTGTATAGGTAAATGTTGGCACGGTCACTCAGGGTAAGAGAAGAGAGAAAGAGGGAGAGGGAGAGAGAGAGAGTGCATGTGTCATCAGAGGGTTCTGTGAACGGACTGGGGTCCCTTCAGTCCCGCCGTTGAGAGACAATGCTACAATGAGCGGTTTCTTAGACTACTCGGTCATGAGCGGAGACGGTGGCTCGTGTTCTGTCAGGGCTTTTCACTCGGACCACCACGTCGGGATTACAACTTTCCAGTCGTGCGCGGTGACCGTGAACAACTGCGGGGCGGATGACCGCTTCATGGGCAGCAGCAGCAGCAGCAGCCGGGCTTCCCCGTCAGACAGCAGCGTTCCTCCTCCTCCTCCTCCTCCCCAGCACCAGACGGGTTCTTCGTACCAGTCTCCCGCCGCAGCGGGCTCCTTGGGTCTCGCCTATCATGGGGCCCACCCGACCTGTAGCCCCGGCTATGGACCCCAGAGCTTCTGTGCCAACTACAACCATTACGCCCTCAACCAGGAAGTAGTAGACACGGGCGCGAGCTTCCCTCATCAGTGCGGCCCGCTCATGTACTCGGGCAACATCTCGTCGTCGGTGGTCTCTCACTCTCATCATCATCATCAACAACAACACCACCACCGCCAGGGTTACGGCGGGGGCGCGCCCCTGGGCCAGCTCACGCCGTACGCTCACGCCACCGTATACGGGCACGAGCAGACGAGCCTGCCCCCCTTCCCCGGGTGCGCCTCGAACCCGCTGTCGCCGCTGCACGCGGCCCACCTGGAGGCGTGCTGCTCCCCGCTGTCCGAGGGAGGCGCGTCGTCGGCGCAGACCTTCGACTGGATGAAAGTCAAGCGGAATCCTCCCAAAACAGGTGGGTGGTGCATGTGTGGGTGCCACTGTGATGATGAGAGGTTCAGGATTGATGCTCAACTTCGGTAATTGTTAACCAAGCATTATTATTGGTCTGAAGTATACATGACATGTCTGTCTGTCTGTCTGTCTGTCTGTCTGTCTGTGAGTGATATAGGCTACTGCATAACAGGCAACATTTCGATTCAATTTAAGTATTACGCACGCCACTTACACTATACTTTGTTGCGGCGGGTGCTTGTTGGACTGCATGAAGCAGATTTTTATTTATTTTTCAAGTATAGGCTGTAGTGTAGTAGACAGGGCTATCATATATGGTGTAACACATCATATAGTGGCACATTGGCGTCCTCGAGAGATGCCTGATTGGTTGCGCACATAGCAGATCTACAAGCTCAGTCAGAACCCCCTATGCTGCAAGGTGCTGTGAGCTTGTAAGAGCAGCTATTTAGGTGTGCGACACCGGCGGGCAACTAAGTAGCCTATAACATGGCTTTGGGGTTGTGTGGGGCCTAGCTTGTGCGTAATGCTTTCTGACCTCAGAAAGGACTAAAATATAGTGCGTAAAAGTTGTGTGCCAACTGCCAAGCCTTCAGATTGTTCCGTTGTTTTGCCAAATTGAGGCCCTGCACGTGTGCGCCAAAGTGGCACATATTATTCACGACAGAAATTAAGCTTAGTAGTTAGTACGATGGTGTCGCTTGCCGAAAATACAAACAACTCGTCGTGCGATGGACGGATGGAGTTAGGAGTATAGCCATACAGCCGCCTATAACGTATACTGTATATCCACAGGGAGGTCAGGGGAATACGGCTATGGCGGTCAGCCAAACACGGTGCGGACCAATTTCACCACCAAGCAGCTGACGGAACTGGAGAAGGAGTTCCACTTCAACAAGTACCTGACCCGGGCGCGGCGCGTGGAGATCGCGGCGGCGCTGCAGCTCAACGAGACACAGGTGAAGATCTGGTTCCAGAACCGGAGGATGAAACAGAAGAAACGGGAGAAGGAGGGGCTGCTGCCGGCGGCCAAAGTCCCCGGCGGCGCCTCCGGCTCCGAGACGGCAGACGGAGGTCAAGAGAAAATGGACGATGCGGCGTCGGAGAAGTCCCTCTCGGCCCCGTCCACGCCGTCTCCCGCGTCCTCTACGGGCTCCTCTGCAGCCGGGGCTGATCCATACACCTCGAACTGATACTTAATCGTTTGTATGCCACAGGAGGCCTGTATAATGCCAAAGACCACGTTGTAAAGTCATTGATGGATAACATGGGTTCAACAGCTACCGTAAATTGGACATTTGGGGATCATCCAATGCACTATTTGGGGCTTTGACACATGTTGGAGTCGGACAATGACAACATGGACAATGATTTTTTTTCCCCCCGGGGCTATAGCTTTGTTTTATATAGTGTTCTGTGAATAGGAAAGGGATACCGTATAAGCTGACAAAAGTTGTCGGCCATTGTCTATAAATGTGTGTCCATTTTCGTCCTATTAACGTTGACGTTAAATGTCGCAGGGCTGTCGTCTATATTAGTGAGCGAGGGTAATCGATATTTCCTGTCCAATTGCTGCTGAATGTGCCATTGCAAATTCACGACCTGCACAAAGAAACAAATACCTCACGTGTGCCAAAGTTGTGCATGAAGGCCACTTATTGGCCGCAATTTTATTGCACTGGATGTCGCGTGTTTTACGCATCACACAATCAACGAGTTAATCCTCGTAATAATATCAGTCATCGACTCATCGTTGGTAGCTGCATTCCTAGATTAGATCCTTATACCTACCTCCTTTCCGTGACCCCTTGTGTACCTCTGCGTGCGTGCGTGCGTGTGTGCGTGCGTGTGTGCGTGCGTGCGTGTGTGTGTGCGTGTGTGTGTGTGTGTGTGTGTGTGTGTGTGTGTGTGTGTGTGTGTGTGTCGCGAGTGACAGTCTGAATGTCTTCTGTGTGAGATATGCATGATGCGTATAAAGCTTTCATGTTGTTATTGGTGGACGCTGAGTTTTATCAGTTTGGGGGTTTGGGTTGGATGTAGTGACCTGTGTAGGCTTTTTAGCTGTTATCTATTTAATCATGCAAGGTGTTTTATCGAAAGCGACGTCTACGGGTCAATTCAAGTGTATTAAAGTGCTTTTACCTGTAAGAAATTGTTTTTTTGTCTAACGTCTGTTGATGCGCACGATATGTACGGTATGAGCGAGAATGAAAGGGAGAGGAATGAGATTGAAACGAACCACCTGTGTTAGCATGATTCCATATCCCATTTTTCATATAGTTTGGACATAAATGCCATGACGTTTTCAGTTTTGAATGAATCGTTGCCAGTCTTTCTTAAAGGAAAAAAAAAACGTTTGTCCGAACTTCCGAAGCTTTAATACGCAAAGGCAAAACCTTTTGTTAATTCATTTGAGGATCAGCCAGAATGAGTTTCCTTTATACATATACTAGAAACCCCTCAATGTATGCAGTCCTGCGCGCTCCCGTCCCCATGGGGCCTTTATTATTGGCATAATAAAGGCATGTTTATCCACGGAGGAGATGAGAGCAGCGAGCGTCAGCGTCATTTGTGATGACAACCTTATCGAGCCCTTGGCTTATTGAAGGGGCAAAAGGAAACTATTGATTAAAACATCGAGGTTAGACTATTGACAGGGACCGCTTTGGTCCTGCTTATATGCGCGTCGACTTCCTCAGCTCCCCAAGTTGGTATACATGGTGTCATCATCCCCGCCCGATGACAAGATCAGCAGTGAAAACTTGCAGGACTGTCCTACATAAATCAATACAATAGGCTATATACCACTCCAGTCCATTATTTAGGTTTGCATTTTAAGGTAATAACAGTTAAAAAAAAACATTAGAATGATATATACTTTAAACATTCTAAATTATAAAATGAAATACCATTATGCATGCAGCGGTAGGCTATATATAGTTGCCTGCGAATTTGTATGTGTCTAGTAGTATAGGCGTGTGCATATATTATCATTGCCTTCATGGCCCCGAGGCCTCCACATGCACAATGCCACGGTTTGTCGCGTTAACCATCTTCTTTTAAAAAGTATATAGCCTTGTATCCGCTTTCTTAACCTCTTAGAAAGGCACCGGTTTCCTGTCTCCGTTGATGTTTTAATTCCTGGCGTGCATGATGCGAGTCCATGCTCCCATAAAAGGGAAGCACGAGGCTGAAATCGAGCCATGATTAATGACCGAAGTTCACCTTATCCACCTGCACGAGCTGCTGCTATTGTGGACTTGAGGAGGCCTGCCGAGGCAACAAGTACACGGTCAAATTCCCGGCTCAAAGACATGAAAAAGAGAGTGAGTTATTGCATTAATGTTTTACTCGTTATCATTTTTATGGTAATTGTATTATATATATTTAAACTATGTGTAGCCAGTAGCCTATATAGGCTATAGCCACGAAGATGCCCTCATTTTTTTAATAGATTTGTTTCCGCATAAATTGTTTTTGCCTAAATAGTCAGACGTAGTCTTGCTCAAAGGTCCTGTTTGGGTTTGCCACGCCACTCAAGACTGATGTCAAAAACATGTCCTAGCCGTCTATGAAAACAAGAAAAGAAAAAAGAAAAGTCAAATTCGTAAAATGGCACCACGCCATTTCATAACTTCCAGTGAATATATTTTGGGCAATTGTCTTTATAGGCAAATATATAGATTTAAGTGTTTAATTGACATGGTGAATATAGTAGGCTAACATAGGCCTGCCACTTTTTTGTCTAAAAACTAATTTAGTTTTTTCCCCCAAAAAAGTATAGACTAATTCGTATCTGTAAAAAATGGAATTAGAGACTCACACAAATAGCCTATATGTTGAATTAAAGAGACCAAAAGATTTGGTGGTTTCGTTTTGAACAGGCATATTGGCACATTTACTATAGCATTAGGCCCGTGCAGTTTTGACAATGTGTCAAATAGGTTTGTTTCATAAATATATATAGCAAAAATAATTCCCTTGGATAATGAGCAATGCGAGATTATAGTCTTTCCATTTTAATTTAAAAAGTATGAAAAATAGGTTATATGCTATAGGCGCATATATATATATATGTGTGTGTGTGTGTGTGTGTGTGTGTGTGTGTGTGTGTGTGTGTGTGTGTGTGTGGGGTATGGAATGGATACATATTTTATATTGGCTAATTTCTGATATGTGCGCCTGATGTTTAACTGCAGGTTGAGAATGACAATGCTGCGTGAGTTTTAAAAACTGTAATATGTTTTTTTCTGTGGCTCTTAATTGCATCATGTTATGTAATGTTATTGAAGCCTGCATGACGTCCTATACTGCTTTATAGGCTTACGATGTATATATATATATATATATATATATATATATATATATATATATATATAGTCATGTGTATATGTATCACTATATGTGTCACATTCTGTTGGGTTCGACTCTGTCTACATCCATGACAATATGGCTATACAGTCATAATCGATCGATCCCTGAAAGGCTAAAGGGAGTGCATATAGCGCCCGAGCCCCGTGCACATGCACCATGAAGGGGAGGACTGGGTTAGGAACGCCAGCTAAGCTGACCTTCTATTTAGGAACCGTGGGGTCAAGCGTCGGTCACCGCAGGGGTTGTTGTCGCAGCAGCAGTCCCAAACCTAAACAGCAGTTTACAGACCACACAGGAGGACACACACATACACAACAGTATAGGTATAAAACTGGTATAAAGTCCTATATATGCAGGGCATGCTAACTGTCTAGCTTTATAGCAGGACGTTTTCACGGGTTCTATATACCGACAGATTCTGGCCTTTGGCTCGTGGTTAAACACCACCAAACGATGACACTGACAGGCGTCTGACGTCAGCTATTTTAACGCTCTCTGAAGGGGGGAGAGGTGTTTATACAGCAGTTATATTTTCAACCCTTTTCATTTCAATTCAATTGACATGCAGGCTATAGTTGACTATGATATAGACTATAGTCCCCAATTGATATAGTTTAGCACTTTAGCCCCTCAGGTTTAATGGTTAAAGGTTTGTTTTTTCAATGTTTGTTTTAAAAACGCCATTGACAATGAAGGGACCATTCATTTACGTTTTATTGTCTCTTTATCGTTTGTGTTGGCACCGTTTGTTTTATATCACCATATCAACATGAGTTAGACTTTAATATATAAGCGCCCCTCACTTCACACGGGTGTGTCTTTTTGATTTTCAGAAACCCAATCTTCATAATACTTATAGCCATTGCTACAAATGCAGGCTATAAAGCCTGTATCCAATCATTTTGGTCATTAACAAGACATTGAAGGTGGTATATAACATTTTGGACAGAATAGCCAATTTTGCATCGTGCCCACTGCCCAGTCTTTCTTAGTGCCTGCACTCTTCTTAGCTCCTTCCTTAGCTGCAGACCGAAGGTATACAGACCCCTGGTGGTCCTCGGACCAGACGTTGAGAAACAGTGGCTTCTCTTAAAGGTTTTTTTCTTCTTTTTTTTTTTTACGTAGAAATTAGATTGACCATTTAGTCATCATTTAGGCCTGCGTCCTTTGACCGTTTGACGTATATGCGGGCCGCAAATAGACCGAGATCTTTGTGCCAGTCAGTCGTTTGCGGCTCGGATGGAATGCACCGCGTTTTGACAGAGTGCTTGTAATAGCTTTAAACCATAATAACTATAAGGGCCTATAACTATGTTGATAGTCGAGTCGACTGGCCGAGCTGCGTGCACGGCAATGGAGGCCCATATTTCTCAGCAGGTCTAATGACATTTGCGCGTGTTATTTATAGTTGTAATAGCTTTTAGGCCTTTCCCTGTGGCACGACGCTAAACCATTTATCTCAATTTAAAATATACTAATCTAATCTTTATATATATATATATATATATATATATATATATATATATATATATATATATATATATATATATATATAATAGCGGTAGGCTAATAAAACAGGCCAAAGCATTCGTAGGCATATATGGCATAAATAATGTTTTAAAGTTGAGAGCAATTTTCGACCTAAAATATGTCCTTTGATATATGACTTATATAGCATTATAAAAGTTTGGCTTTAAGTGTGCTTTGTTCAGCAGATTGTTGTATATAGGCTATCAGACGGGACAATAATAGATTTGTAGATTATGATAATAAAAATGGGATTAATAGAGGTGTGTGTGTGTGTGTGTGTGTGTGTGTGTGTGTGTGTGTGTGTGTGTGTGTGTGTGTGTGTGTGTGTGTGTGTGTGTGTGTGTGTGTGTGTGTGTGTGCGTGTGTGTGTGTGCATTTATTAATTCATGCATGGCTCCCGTCTTAGCTGGTGGTTCGTTTGTATATGCCTATATAGTATTTATAGGCTGCTATTATTATTATTATTATTATTATTATTATTATTACCCTTATTATTATTATTGTTACATTTGTGAACAAGACGGAATCTTTAACCTCAGTTAAATCTTAAACAGAAGCTGCCATTATTCTTGACTTCATCTAATCCCTTTCAGTGACTTGACGTCATATTAATTTGGATCAGAGGTTGTTTTTCCCATCAGCGCGTTTCTTTCTGTTGTTCTAGGCGTGAATCGGTGTTGTGAAACGTGATAGCGTTTCACAGGTGCGTGCAAGTATATGGCAGGCGAGTGGCTTGTGGTCTACTGTGAAGCCAAGTGGCACACAACACATATCCAAACAACAAGAACATCTCCTCCAAACCCTCTTCATTTCCTTTCCTTTCCGTGCGTGTGTGTGTGTGTGTGTGTGTGTGTGTGTGTGTGTGTGTGTGTGTGTGTGTGTGTGTGTGTGTGTGTGTGTGTGTGTGTGTGTGTGTGTGTGTGTGTGTGTGTGTGTGTGTCTGTGTGTGCGTGTGCGTGTGCACGTATTACTAATTTATGTCCCCAAAAGGACAAAAGCTATAATTTGAGAAATAGACTTATTGCTTATTGCTTTTCTGGATACTTTTTATATATATATATATAAATGTATATATATATATACACATTCTTTTTATATATATATATATATATATATATATATATATATATATATATATATATATATATATATATATAATGAAATATGCATATGCGTGTGCGTGCATATGCGTGTGCGAGTGTGTATGCCTGCCTATTTGTTTTTTTTGGTGTGTTTGTCTCTGCATGTGCCAGTGATGCTATTTTGCATTATATGTGTTGTCGGACTTATACAGCAAGATAACGCACTAATTAGTTCTTGATGATGCATGCAGTTAAAAATACATTCAGCGTTCAGACTGTTTTGATTGTCTGTGAATGAAAAGAGTGATGTCAGTGGGTATAGCTTCCACCAGCCAAAATACCAACCAGATAAGGACATCATCCCCTCATCTGTAAGGGTCCATTTTGACACTCTCATACAATTATATCCCCAGATTTTCCTCTGTATTGGCATGTGTACAGTATAGGTTTTCATATCACACACACACACACACACACACACACACACACACACACACACACACACACACACACACACACACTCTCTGTCTCTCTCTCTCTCTCTCTCTCTCTCTCTCTCTGTCAAACATGTCTATTCATATACAACTGCTTTTTTTTTTGTCCCAAAGCCAATGCATACTAACAGAAGATTCATGCAAATGCAGACAGCGTTTGTAGACACGGGGCACGCAGACAAGTTCACACATGCATGCACGGGCAAACACACACACACACACACACACACACACACACACACACACACACAAGAGGAGGAAGAGAGAGACTTGAACAGATGTCACCCCCGCAGTGTGAAATGGATGCCTCTGCTCCCAAAGTCCCTCCCGGTACATTTCATTTTCTCAGAGAGGGATGAGTGCAGAGGCGTACCGAAAGGCAAAGGAATGGGCCGTGAAGCCCTGAGAAAAACGAGGAGGAAGAGATAGAGAAGAGTAGAAGCCAAGCAAAGAAACTATATAGCACCGTTAAAAACTCAGCCACGTCACTTGAATCCTATAAAGTTGTGGTTCTTAAACCATTTCATGTCAGGAACCCCCAAATTGACATTTATTATATATAGTCTGCGGACCCCCATTTGAAAAGAATATGCCAGTGACCCCCGATAAGAGAGGATTTGTATATACGGCTCTATAGCAGTGATTCTGAAACATGTTAATTTCACATGCATTATAGGCTATACGGACCCCGATTTAATGGCAATTCTATATCTCTGGGACCCCAATTTATATTGTAAAATCACTGTTAATTGAACTCTGAGAGTGTACAAATGGAACCGGTCTATTTGGTTCCATTTGTATACACTCTGAGTTACAGACCCATAATAAGGGTCCATTTGGTATATTTCTAATTTGGGACCTCCTGGAACCCCCTCAAGTACCCCTGGGGGTCCCCGGACCCTCATTTGAAATCCAATGCCCTACTACAGCATCCACTCTTTTGGGCATGTCATAATATATAGGTGAACAAATATATAGCAGATCTACAAGCTCTCACTCAAAAGCTCTCACTCAAAAGCATTGGCCCAAGTATAGACCCTTAGGGAAGGTTTAAGTGCTTATAGTCTATAACTCTTGGAAGTGTGAAAATGGACCCATAAGAGTTTCCTTGTACAACGTTGTGCAGAGAGAAAAGCACAAGGAGAAAGTTCAGAACGTGCACTGATAAATCGCCTCGTACCACCCAACGGGCAAATATCCATTTGGCAGCATTTTGCGTTGCCGTTATACAGTAATTTATTGACTGGAGCATTTCTTTGTAAGCATCATTTCTTCCTTGTAATGGAGGACACCCAAATGTGTTCTTCTGGGACATTATTCAAATGATATAGGTGTGGAGGAAATGAACACATCCCAATGACAACGTCTGTCCTCTGGCCCTGGCTGTGACTAGGAGATTCTACCTGCACTGATGACTCTCTGCTTTAAAAAAAAAAGCCTGCACAGTAAAACATACCCGAATAATGATACACAAGCCGACATTAAGGGAGAGTGAAGTTGAAGTAATAGGCCTATACTTCGTTTTATGACATGGGTGCACAGGAGATGCAGTCTAAGCTCATGTGCAATTATATCGTATCACATCACGCTTCTGGACATCTGCCTTTTTTTAGCCCTTTTTTTGGGCATGCCATAATAGGCAAAAATAGGCGAGCTTTCATCAAATAGTTTAACAACAGTTGAAAATAGTCTATTTTCACTGTTTGTCGTTATGATACAGACTATAGTACATTTTAGGCTTGACTTGACATGCTTAATCTTCATCTGTTTGTACTCATCCACTCTCATCTACATGAACATTATAAGTTATGTAACTAATCTTACATTGTAAAACATCATGCACGTTAAAAAGCAAAACGATAGAACAACTTCCTTTTCTCCCCACAGACTTGGAGCAGCAATGGCTGACACAGGACCCGATGGAAAGACGCGTGGCGTCTAGGATCTCGACGACAGTCGAAGGATGATGACGATGATGATGTTTTACAAGGTACTTCAACAGTTGCATTTCATATCACTGCATGGCATACACTAAATGATAAAGCAGTGATGCAGGTATCTCAAGTATATGCTCATGTAGATGAGAGTAAATCAGTATACAAACGGATAATGGCTATACCGTAAGCACATCACACCTAAAATATATAATTCATGTATTTAATATTTGTATTAGGTCTTTTCAAAATATGACAGTCATTCATAACGTATACGTATACAACAAAGTATAGGGGTTTAAGTGGTTAAAGGCCTATTCATAATCATACTCCAGTTTCAGGTGATAAGGTGACCACTGAAACGGTGGTTAGTAAAAACAGAGCGATGTGTTGGGGCGAGCGGTGAGTCGCTTATCACCACTTTCCGGTGGTCACCTACAGTATATGAATAGGCCTTATATATATAGTTATACGATTGACTCAGACATGCGTGTGTTCATCCACACGCACACACACACACATGCACTTTTGCACCCATAAGTTGAAGCAACAAAACAAAGAAGACCTTTTCAGCTCCCCACCAACTACAGTATATGAATTGGTTCTATAAGGTCTAGCAGGTCTAGAGCGTGTGGAGAGACAGACAGACAGACAGACAGACAGAGAGAGAGAGAGAGAGAGAGAGAGAGGGGAGCATGAAGCACATTAAACTATTCTGTCCGGGAACCCATTTTGGTGTCAGCACTATGTTATGCTTTAGCTATTGAAAAATAGCAGATCTACAAGCTCATAGCGCGCCACCGAGTGGCGCGCTACGAGCTTGTAGGTCTGCTATTTTTGAAAAATCGAAGAGCGACTGACATTTTTAGAATCTGATCTCGGGTCAGAATGGGTTCATAAGACCAGTTGTGTGTCCAGTGGAAACCTCGTATGAATCTGATCTCAGGTCAGAATGGGTTAAGACACTGTGGACTCGGACAGACAGAAGTCACTCATCAGGCTGTATATAGTCGAGGTATTGACACGTCTCTCCACTGCACTCATTGACCACTCCCCCGCTGTGATTGGCATACCGAAATGAATTCCGCCATCGACGAGACGCTCGTCGTCCCCCGTGCGCCGATATAGAAGGGCTGGAAGCCGATGGAGGGATTGACAGTATGATGGAGGAAGAGGAGAGTGCGGGGGGGGGGGGGGAGGGAGCAGGGAGAAGATGACATCATGTTCTTGGGCTGCATGTACAGCCCCAGCTCTTTGGTGGTATATATATAGCAAACACTTTGGTCGAACAATGGCACGCTGTAAAAAAAAAAAAAAAAAAGAATCCAGACTTTTAACCCCCCCGAGAGTGTCAAAATGGGTCCGTATAGCGGTCTGGACTCGCACTAGAGGTTGAGAGCAGATGTTATATATAGAGAAAGAAAGGCATACGAAAAAAGAACAGGCCGCTGAGGAACAGCAGATATTGCTGGAACAAACGCTGCATGTATACGTCTGTGACTGCATGCATGCATGCAGGCCATCGGGAACTCACCTCCAAAAGACGTCTTCTGTGTGTGTGTGTGTGTGTATATATAAGCCTAGCTCCTTGGCTTGTCGTTGACATCCTTTTGTCTGTGTTGTATTATACCGGGTCCCACTTTGGCAGGGCAGAGAGGGGCACAAAGAGAGACTAATAGAGGTGCGTATAGAACCAGAATGCTGTTGCGGTCTGAGGCCTATTGAAAGAGAGCTATAGGGAGAGAGAGAGAGAGAGAGGGAGAGGGAGAGAGAGAGGGCCAGGAGAAGGGCAGCGGTGTAGAGACAGAAAAGTCCATCCATCACGCACGCCCTGACCTCGGGTTGACCCCGCCCTGGCAGCCAATGAGGCGCCCTCACCCCCTAAAGCCCCGCACCACCACACACACATATGTGCCCCCCCAAAACACACACACACACAGACACACACACACACACACACACACACAGAAGGATCGGGTATCTGTGGCGCTGAGTGGCGTCTGGATATTCTTTGTGTCAGCCGTCATCGCTTCCCAGAATGCTTTGTTTTTACGTGACTAATGTGAGTACCAACACCTGATGGACAGCCGACTCATCCAGACACGGCGCAGCAACACGCACGCACGCACACACACACACACACACACACACACACACACCACGCACACACCAAGCACACACCACTCACACACACACCAAGACTGACATGGTGCAAGGGTGGAGACCCTTGCACCATTCAAGAGACAGGGCGAGACAAAGACGCAGGCAGGCAGGCAGGCAGGCAGGCAGGCAGGCAGGCAGGCAGGCAGGCAGGCGGGCGGTCAGACAGACAGACAGACAGACAGACAGACAGACAGACAGACCGCTTGGTGGTGAATAGTTGTTGATGGAAACAAGGTCTAAGGAGTTAAGCATGCCAGGTCGACCCAGGTCAGAACGATCAGTGTATAGGCCAAGGCTACTGTATTGTCAAAAACATTCTGTTGTATTTGATCTCTTGGTGCAAATATGGCACTTATATATGGCCCTCGAGTCGGCTGAAGTTAAATGTCCTCTTTTGAATAGCATTTTACTATAAGTTAGTCATTGTGACATTTGCATTACGTCGGAGTCACTTCTTGTTTGAAAATGCAGTTGATGTATACATTCGGCAAGGCTTCTGTTAGGCCTCATTAGCGCTACTGGCTCATTGGTTGGTCCAACTGGCTCATTGGTTGGTCCAACTGGCTCATTGGTTCCGTTGTATCCCAAGCCTATGGCACTTCGACATCATGTGCCAGAAATAGCCGATGCAAAGCGCTGTGAACTTGTAGATCGGGTATTTAGTTTTTTTTCACCTATTTCTAATCTTTGCTGACATATCTGCTATTTGGTCTGCATTCGTTATTAGCCGCACGGTCTGGACAGAAATGCAGTTTGATGGATGGTGTATTACTGTTGCTATTATAATATTTAACTTTTTGCAGTCTCAAACTGTAAGTGGTTCAATATATATTGACAACTACAAGGACTACCTGCTACTTAATCACTTTGACAAACATGTACAATCGTAGACGCCTCTTCCGGCTGGGGTGTGTGTGTTCTCGAAAGAGCGCAAGCTTTCCTGAGATTCCTTGCGAAACATAGCAGAAGCTTGCCAAGCAGAAGCTTGCCAAGCTTCCGTGTGCGTCACAAGAACGGATGTTTCCGGTCTGACAAGTCCCGGAAAAGATACGCTGTGATTGGCCAGTAGTCACTTGAGTAGCAGTGTGGCGTATAGCGTGCCTTCCACACTTCCGGCGCACTTCCGCCCTAGAGTGTAAATATTGTTTCCACCCTCCGGTCGACACTGACAATGAGGCTATGAGGCTATCTATTTTGTTTTTAAATATCTATGTCTGCAATACTGCATGCTGTCTGTGAGGAGGTTTTGTTGTTTATCAAAGTTTGCTTGATGTTACATTGTCACAAAAACTGAGCGGTGCAGGCTGCTCAACAATAACGCTATGGCTGGCTGCAGTTTTATAGTGCTCAGTGAATGGCCCTTTAGGCTGCTCAACCAGTGCCACTTGAGGGCACCCAGTGGTATTACAGCTGTTGAGGCCTCGTACTCAGACATACGTATATACAGACAGACATACACACTCTGTCACTCATCGGTGTGGTTTGACACTGCTCAAAAACTCTCTACATATATAGGTTAAAATGTTGAGTAAACTGCAGCTTACTCTACATTTACTAAACTTGTATTGTTCACTGTACAGGGCTTGTTTTTATTGGCTGGCCAGTACTGTAATCCATAATCACACACACTAACATTTCTTCACCAATCAGTTGCAAAGCAAAAGGCAAAATTGAGTTGCAAAAATATATCCAAGTGAAATGTCCCAGGCCCGAAAAGTAAACAGTAGTCGACGGTTTCAAGTGAAAAGCATTTGTTTCAGTATGAGACTGTAATTTGCTCTTGTTGATGTACATGTAGCGCCTAAGACAAGTCTTTGATGTGAGGCTGACATGTGGAAAATGTAAGCGTTAAAATTACCCTGAGGAGATCATAGCTAGCATATCACTGAGAACCACACAGCCACAGGCATCTTTCACAAACACACACAAACACACACTTAGATGAACACATACACAGGCTCATAATTATTTGTATCCGTAAAAGCAGATTTGTATTCGTATAGAGGCAATTCGTAAAACAAACAGTCTGTAAGTTTAAATGCAGATTTGTATAGGCCTACTTGTAAAGCACAATTTGAAACTCTTTAATTTCAAATTTGTAACTCATGAACATTTGTAAGTCATATCGTTACAATTTGCCCAAATCTGATTTACACTTACAGACTGTTTCGAATCGCCTCTACGAATACAAATGTGTTTTCACGGATATATATATAACTATGAGTCTGTTATGATTCCATACACAGTAGACAGACGCACACACACACACACACACACACACACACACACACACACACACACACACACACACACACACACACACACACACACCATACATACACCATATACATATATATATACACCTTCCCTAATGATTATCTGGTTTCAGTATTTATTTATGGTGTACTGTCTCTATTATTAAGGTTATTGTAGCAGTCAATTTATATCGGGGGTCGGGGGTCCAGAGACACTGCCAAAGCATCTCCGGGGGTGCCCGGGCCAAAAACGTTGAGAGCCCCCTGATCTATGACACCGTCCATCCGGCAACACTTGGAATCTTCCTATAATGTTTCACCCCTGAACTCAGCACCGTGGTCACCCACGGCGTAACGATTTATTTAATTGCTATCGCGAACATTAAAAGTGATATATATGACACAGCAGTGACAATAAAGGCCACATTTTCTTAATCGCGTGCCAAGTATCGCATGCCCAAAACAAAATAGACAATCTACGAGCTCACAACGCGTCGCGTTGCCACGCTTCATGGGCTTATAGATCGGCTATACTTTTGGCACACAACACACCGTTGCACAACTGTGTATACATACTGTAAATCAGGCTTTAGAAGTCGTAGTACAGTATACTTTGCCACAGAGCACACAGATCCACAGTCGAGTCCGCGGACGGAGTGACCCCGGTGACAGCAGGAGCAGCAGCAAACCACCAGACGAGGTGAAGGTCCCAGCGTGTGCGTCAGTTAACTCAACAAATTGCTCCCTAATCTCTCACCAATTGTGTTTCCATTGGCCCTCTGTCACACTGCACGTGAGAGCCATTGCTCTTCCAGGGCAGGGAGACTGACAGCCCCGAACACTATAGGAGCAGCTCTCAGGTAAAAACAGCTAGTGTCAGGTGAGTGTCAAACGATCTGACGGTCTCTACCGCCGCCAACGTGTCCCCCCTAGGCAGAAGCAAACGGTCACAAAACTCTCCCTGACATGGAGACGTTTAATCTGAGGTGCTGAAACCCCACAGCCCCCCAGGGCCAGGGTGCCGTGCGCGTGTGCTAGTAGGATTGTATATGTGTACTATTATGTAAACTCTTCATTTCCATTTCCCAGCCATTCAGTTGCAAAAGAAAACAAAAACGTTTCTCATTTTTAAATAATTTGGTGACCCCCCCCAAAATAATTTGGCGATCCCCAGAGGGGTCGCGACCCACGGGTTGAGAACCCCCTGTCATATAGATTATACACATTTTGTTGAATAAAGTATTGGCAGATCTCCTCGTCTCAACAGTGTTGCCTGCATGCAGGCTGGCAGGCTGGAAACCCTCCTGGTCAGCACTATGATAGTATACATAAATGTGTGATTGCTGTTCACTGGCTACTACAACAGTAGCCAGCGTTAAACATGGGCGTGTTGTGGTGCTTGCGGGGGTGACAGACTCAACAGTAGAGGCACTGTCCAAACACTCAGCGGTTATACAACAGCTTGTTATCGCAAAGGAGAATGACAGGGATGCCTCAGTGACAGACGCGAGTTACTCTAGTAACTCTAAGCCCTCTCATTTGTTCACCGCCCGGGGGACATAACTCAGTGAGAGGATGAGACAGAGTGAAACTATGCAAAGATAGGCTTGCCTTGTCCCCTCGAGGCACGCAGTAGTCTGACATGTAAATCTTCCAACACCCATTACTGTCTGTGTACGGCGTATAAGAACGCAGAGTGCAAAATACTCAGTAAAAATTAGACCTATTCGACTTATGGCGTGTGTTGACGAACATGCGCCGTGTATAATCCTGAATGCCAAGTGGTGCCAAGTACATTTACTCAAGTACTCTGCACACTTTTGAGGTATTTGTACTTTTTCTAGTATTTCCCATTTCCAATACATTTACTTCTACTGCACTACATCTCGGAGGCAAAATGTGTACTTTTAGTCCACTACAATTATTTGAAAACTTTAGTTACTATTATTGCTTTTGTGATTTGATTAGAAAACATACATTAACCACTACCACTTCGGCCATTTGAAAATAGCAGTCAATTTTGAATTCCGGACTTTTAGCTTGTGACAGAGTATAGTTCTACATTGCAGCTATAGTATTGATACTTTTAGCCTAATTTAACTCTGAGCTATAAGTATAATGTAGCCTACTGCTCACAGCTCAGAGTTAAGTGAACAACAACACAGCAGCAGGGGTAAAGTTCCTGCCCATCACTGTGGAGACTGGGGTTCTAAATCCTTCACAGTTCCTTTGGCTCGACCGGGTGCTCCCACAAACATGATCGGCCGGGTTCACACTCACAGTTGGGAAGCAGGTTTGGGAAGAACGATCTTTGTTGTTGTTGCGCTTTGTTGTTATCGACTTCAAGGCTGGACATGATGTCACGTGGGAAGGATAGTGTATTCCTCCACCTACCTACAGTGAAACTCCCATGGAGTAAAGAAACTCTTCACTTCACACAGTTGTCCACACTCCCCAAGAACAAACATTAGGGGTCAGGTCAGCAGTGGCAGGGATTTACAAGTGTGTGTGTGTGTGTGTGTGTGTGTGTGTGTGTGTGTGTGTGTGTGAGTGAGAGTGAGTGAGTGAGAGAGAGAGAGATGGCCACTGAAGTTTGCCAGAAGGAATCATGATCCAGGCAAGCAATACCCTACACTGGCCTACAGTGTGCACTGGCCCCTTTTCCACCAGTTGGTTCCCAGTTCTTTTTGGTTTTTAGTCCATGAGCCATGAGAGCTCCAAAATTGAAACGTTAATTATGAATTTAGTGGACAAAACCCATACCAATATTAGATTGTTATCACCATTAAACGTCCCCCCAATTGATTACTTACAAGAAGACAATGATTTATTGTATTACATTTTTTTTATTTTTAAATATGCAAATGAGGCATTATGTAGGAAAATATGCAAAACAATCAAAAATATGAAAGAGCTACTAGGCCTACTGTGGAAGGGTTATCATGTATTAATTTACTTGTATTGATCATATAAACAATTTAATATAGGGTATAGTTTGCCCACCAAAAATAACTGAACCGGTTCCCATTGGGAACCAACCGGTGGGAAAGGGGTCTGTGCTAATTTGTATGTAGAGCTTGTATGTAGAGCTTTAAAAAATAATGATGCATATCTATCAAAGACCACCTAAAGATGTCTAGGGGAAAAAAACGTTTTAGAAAAAATAAAAGACACAGGCAGGCACAGAGTTCAGAGCTGAGCTCCCTGAACAGGCCTGGAACAGGCTTGCATTCGGATTAATCAACAGAACGCGTCATCACGTGACGTCAGGGAGAGCTGTCTCAGCAGCTCGGCTTGAGTCGGTTTATCTCGGCTAGCATAACAAACTAGCATCGGTGTTGCCATGTCCGCTTACTATAAGCGACTTTGGGCTTGTTTTCTGTTAAATTGCTTAGTAAATATTGATAGTTTCGGGTTGCATAACATCTGTGGGTTTGACATACTACACTATTGAAGACAGCATGTTCGCATAACGATGAAGAGTAGATAGACATTGATGAAGAATTTTCGCTGCAGCGAGTTGGAAAACTGGCGAGTTCTCCGGATGTATAGCCTACCCATCAAAACATATTTTTGTGCCAGTGTCAGGGAAACAGGCCATACCATATTTGCGTCGCACGTTGTGAGCTTGTAGATCTGCTATTTTCAAATGGCTCCTAGTCGTTTCGTTTGGGGTTGTTTGTTTTCATAGAACTGGTTGCTTGCTTCTCTTCCAAAACCTGGCAATACTTTACTGGCTAGCAATGCATTGCACGTCGCTCAGTGAGGGAGACAGACGGAGTTGTTGTGTAGTTAGTTGTTTAGTGGTATTATTTTATTTATATTTTACCAAAAAAGCTTTTTTTTAAAGCTAACAAGATGCATAGGTGTTGCGTTATTGGCGGGTGCTGGGGTGCAGCAGCCAGCAACTCCATGTTTTCCAACTGTGATGGCGTAACTTTACTTTGCACTTTTATAGGCCAAAAAAACGAGAAGATTGCTCGCAAGACGCAAGTGGGACCGCTTTGCTCGGATCAAAAGAGCGGACTGGAAAAAGGGGGAACCCTGTGCGTCTCGACGATATGTTGGGCCCACTTTGTTCCCAGTGATTATGATGGCTATGGCCAGTGGAAAGCTAGACTCAAGAAAACAGCTGAGACTGAAGGAGGATGCTGTTGTTCCCACAGTCAAAATATTGCCGTTTCTCGTGCTCCATGATCAGCCACAGTTACCCAACGTCCTCAACCTTCACAGTCGCGAGCGTGTGCCATGATGGAGCTAAAGTAAACAGAGTGAGTGTTGTTTACGTGTTATCGATGCATTTGTATTGTTTTCATGACATTCAACATGCTATATACTCTCGACGTTTCTGGGCGGAGGGAGGTGGTTTACTATTTCCCACCGCGATGCTAATTTGCCCAGTCAATCATTTCATCCACGCCAGCGCCCGCTTCTCACAGATGCTTTAATTGAGAACTATGTGATTTATTGACTTCTAAATGGCGCGCGCAAATGAAAATGTACCCGTTATTTCTATACAAATTGGCTACCTCAGGTCGCCTTTTGACTCTAGTCATGTTCATAAGATCCCCCCCTAACCTTATCCTCTATATTGGATATCAGCACTAAAGTGTACTGAAAGCTTACGTGGAATTGTCATCAATATAATTACATAACCTTTGCATATGATGTACTATTGATAATGTTTGTATGTTCTGTGCTTTTGAATATAGTTGCTGGCACCTACTACTGTCACAGAGAGGATAGAGTGCCCTGCATCTGTATCTTGCTGCACTGATGCAGTGATGTCTCCAGATGCAGGATTGCGTCACCATGCATGGCACAAAATGCGCATGGATAACTCCACATAAGAGCATCCGTGAGTGAACAAAACATATTTTTGAGGGGTGCTAGCCTCTATGTCCAGCTTTTGGCGTGTGTCCAGTTGTCCACAGACATTAAATTCCCATTGACAATGGATGGACAATTTCACAGTGTCTGATCAAATGGACATTGTATGATAATATGATGATAAGAGCGCCCCTCGCTTCACACGTGTGTGATTTTTCAATTGCACTGTAAACCCATTTTGGGTGGGAACCCCTTTTGGTGTTGGCATCATGTTATGCTTTAGCTATTGAAAAATAGCAGATCTACAATCTCATAGCGTGCCACCGAGTGGCGCGCTACGAGCTTGTAGGTCTGCTATTTTTGAAAAATCAAAGAACGACTGACATAGAAACATAGCTTTTTCAGAAAACTGTCAGGATGTATATAGAAGACATTTTTAGAATCTGATCTCGGGTGAAAATGGGTTAATATTTCTCTAGTTAAATATCATGTAATACTTTGTCATTGTGTGTAAGTCTTACAATACAACCTAATCCAACGTTCAACTCTGCCGCGGCTCGATAACAATGGCTGCTAATTTGACTGTAATTTTAGGTTGTCAAACCAGTTCTCCCGAGATGATCTCCGTTGCTGTGCAGTGTGAAATTCTCTTGGACGAGCCAGAGAACGTAATGGAGTGGTATGAGGAGGAGGAGGAGGAGGAGGAGGAGGAGGAATCCTGCATTGACATGGAGGATGAGGAATATCTCCCAGGCAGGGCCAGGAGAAGATGCAGATGAAGAGGATGTGGAGATGACATTGTCTGGGTCAGTGGACGCCATGTTGCACTGACTGTAGTGTTGGTATTGTAGGATGCTTTATTTATTTTATTTCAAAAGATACAAATCTACATGTCAGGTCTGCGCTACAAACAAATGTATGCCTAAAATAATTATATTAGGAATGTTTCACTGAAGGCTTTAAAAAAAAAAATGGTACTACTACAAATACTACTGCTGCTGCTACTACTAATAAGAATTCTAATAGTGGGTGCCCGCTGGCCTATAGTGGTCCAGGCGCATGCCACATAATTAGCTCTGGTCCATAGCTCTAATGCGTTGCATTTGCGTTGCATTTAGAGCTATGTTACTCTCGACTTCCGCCGCTTGCATGAATGCAGACCAGCCTCTCGTCTTTAGCGTAAATAAAAAGAACGTTTTTGCTATACTCACCAAAACAAAGACGCGTTGTGTCATTAGAAAGTGTACTTTCCTTAGTGGAAGCACTCTGAGCCCTCCACCACACGTATAAACTGTACTTTTTGGCCAAAAGGGGATTTTGTTTCCACCGGGAAAAAAATACTTTTAGTTACTCCACTGTACCTTCTACCGATATTGCCCAGAGAATTGCCTCATAGAGAATATTTTTCCTCCGGTGAAAAAAACCCCCATTCTGGCCAAAAAGTACCGTTTATAAACTTTATACGTGTGGTGGGGGGCTCAGAGTGCTCCCACTAAGGAAAGTAGGCTTTCTAATGACACAACCCGCCTTTGTTTTGGTGGGTAGCAAAAACTTTCTTTTTATTTACGCTAAAGACGAGAGGCTGGTCTGCATTCCTGCGAGCGGCAGAAGTCGAGAGTAACATAGCTCTATACATGCAACGCATTAGAGCTATGGACCAGAGCTAGCCACATATAGGCTTTGGCCCTGACAGCATGTCGTGTGTTCGAGTCCCGTTCATGACGACCGTTGCTGCATGTCTCCCCCCCCCGTCTCTCTCGCCCTCTTTCCTGTCAATCTTCACTTGATACTATCAATAAAGGCAGAAAAGCCAAAAAAACAATACTATGATTAATCATTGTGAGTGACTTTCACAGATGTGCACCACAATTGCCCACATAACTCAGCACAGCATACACATTATACCCGGGTAAATAATGTGTATGCTGTGCTGACGTTCAATTAATATCTCCCACGTTCTAAATGACTGTTCATATTAGTATAATAACATACTAACCATTTAACCCAGACCAAGGAGTTCAATCTTGTATGTATATGTATTATTTTTTTCCAGAGAGTCACAAATGTCTGACCCATAGGTCCTGTGAAGTATTGGTTCCCAAAGTGGGGTCCTTCTCTTGTTGGGGTGTACCTGGAATATCTTTTCAAATGGGGGTCCGTGGGCTAATGAGTGTCAAGTTGGGGGGTCCTTGACATGAAAAGGTGCAGCTGTGAAGGACAGGAAATATACCGTATTTTGTGTTTCGGTCTTATAGTTGCATTTGCGGATATTATCACAACTTTGTCATCATTAAACTGAGACAAAGTACATGCCAGTGTGATACTCTGCCTTTAAGTGGGGGGGGGGGTAGGCTACTTCGTGTGTGTGTGTGTGTGTGTGTGTGTGTGTGTGTGTGTGTGCGCGCGTGTTTGCAACTTTGCATGAATGATTGCTCTCGCCTATTATGTGTGACCAGAGTGTTAACCATCAGGCAAATCTTCGGGAAGTTTCAGAATGATCAAAACTAGCTGATCTACAAGCTCACGGCTATAGTTTCACCAATTGCATAAAATGGCTTAAGAGTTTTGGAAACCAACTTCTCCAAAAACCCATGCATGCTCGCTCGCCCGCCTCTCACCTGCCGGCGGCTGGACGCCGGTCACCCTGGTCTCGCCACACCTTCAACCCCCCCCCCCCCCCCCCCACCCCTCCCCTCGCTCCTCCTCAACCCCCCCCCCCCACCCCCACCACCACCCTCTCCTCCTCCTCACTCGTTATCGTTTGATCTCCGTGGGGACCGGCATAATGACAAGCGCTTGTCTATAACCTCGCCGTCACAGTCCCCGGGTGTGCGAGGACTGTGCGCGAGCGCGTATGTGTATGTGTGTCGCAGCCTATAATGACAGCAGCTGTCTATAATGGCTCGTCCTGGCAGCGATCATTCGGTCGCTGCCGCTACCCACCACCACCACCACCACCACCTAGCGCCACCACCACCACCCCCCCCCCCCTCCTCCCTCCCTCCCTCCTCCACCCTTCTCCTCCTCCTCTTCCTCTGTATCCGCTGTCCGGGCTAGTGTCACCCTCGTGTCCTGGCGGACGATGATGTGATCTTTAGCCCCCCCCCCCCCCCCCCCCCCCACACACACCACACCTCGCCCCCCCTTTCCGCGATCTATATAGACTGGCATTTGGCTCGCGGGGAGTGCCCTCCCCACCCACCCCCACCCGCCACCACCCAGCCCCCTCTGGGCCCTGACGTGCATGCTAAAAGATATAGCCGCCGCCGATAGTCTTCGCTCCCCCCCCACCCCCCCCCCCCCCCCCCCCCCCCTTCCTCTTCGACCCCCCCCCCCTCCCATCCCCCTCGCTCTTCCCGTCTCAACAGGAAGGAAGTTTTAACGCCAGCCAGCACAATATTCTGACGGCTGCAGCGCTAAGACATTGAGGGGCCGATACTGAAGTGGCAGCTAGCCACTGAATTTAGAGTGTGTGTGTGTGTGTGTGTGTGTGTGTGTGTGTGTGTGCGCGTGCGCGCCCTATATTGTGAGTGTCTGAAAGTATACCAAGGAAAATGTGCGTGCGGGCACAGATTACACACACAGTGACACGCGCAGGGGTCACCGTGTGGTGGGGGACGTTATTTTAAATTATTTTAAATCATCCATTCAGGAATAACTTTATGAAACTAATAATAACAATATCAATCTCATATTGGTCTGTCCATAACTGTGCTGGCCTAAAACTGTTCTTTGAGGTTTAGACTTTAGAGTCCATCTTTCCCCCATTCTCTTGACAAGAAGAGTGTGCCGTTTATGTCCCGCGTGTGTGCTCTTCTTAATGTAGGATTACGTTCACATTGGTGTGTGTGCGTGTGTGTGCGTGCGTGTGTGCGCGTGTGTGTGTGTGTGTGTGTGTGTGTGTGTGTGCGCCTGCCTGTGGATCTGGGCGGTCCTGGGGGACTTCCTGTGTCCACTCGTGCATTGATGTCATCACGCTCGCATCTGCATACCTGACAGCGTGGACCTTCTCTCCCCCTCTTCCTCATAAACCTTCCTCTTCCTCTCTCTCTGCTTCTATATACCTCTGTCCCTCTCCTCTTCTCTTCCTGCCCTTTTCTTTTCGTTTAGTTTTTTTATTTTTATACCCCCCCCCCCCCACCCTTGTGTCTCCATTCTGCTGTCCTTTTGGACCTCTCTCTAAGTGTCTCTGTCTCTCTCTCTTTGTCTCCGTGTCTGGGTCAATAATGTGTGTGTTGCTAATTCGACGGCCGCAGCCCCTAGATAAACACCCTGTTAGCAGGATTAGCCCTGTTGTCCCAACAATGTAAACCTGGGATTAGCTCCGAGTCTCTCTGGGGGGTGTGTGTGTGTGTGTGTGTGTGTGTGTGTGTGTGTGTGTGTGTGCTGAAGCCCTATGTGTGTGTCTCTGTACGATGAATAGTGAAAATGTATAGCGGGTGATCTATTCTATACCAGCTCGTAATGCCTCACACCATGGAACATTGTGAGCTTGTAGATCTGCTATTTTTGAATTTGTATTTTTCTTTTAGTATTTTGTAAATTCTTTGAAATGTTTAGATTCGATTTTTTATTCCTGCTAAAAATTGCCACGTAAAATGACATGGCCCAAAATATGCATGCCAGGTTAAAAGTGGTTATACAAATGTCACCCTCAAAGGACCACGCAAACAAAATATACACAATAAGTGTCTAATTGTTATTAGACACTTTATAGCCTAAGGGCTGTATTTTGCGTGTCTTAAGTACCAGGTCTTATTCCCTAACTTGAGTAAACTAAAGACCTGGAGGCGTGGTCAATGCCATTTGGCTATTCTGTGTGGCCAAAGAGCATTGACCACGCCTCCAGGTCTTTAGTTTACTCAAGTTAGGGAATAAGACCTGGTACTTAAGACCTAAGTGTCTTGCCCATTTAGACCTGAGACCGATTTTTAGAAAACACCTTCTAAATCCACCTTAGAAGTTTTCAGAATATATCTTTTTTTTTAAACGGATGCTTTCCTGGTTTTAAAGATGTATAACAACAGCGCATAATCCGCCCTGGTCTTATAATGGGGCTAGAATAACTGCTTTTGAGAATGATATGTTTTCCTCCTCACAATTCAACGTATAACTAACTATACTGTGTGTTACTGTTCTATATACCTGACACAGGAGAGGAGAAACAAGAGGAAGACGCCCACGGTTGCTGTTGCCACTACACCGCCACATAACCATGTCCTACTAACTACAGTATACCTGACATAGGATTTGTGGGGACCAGGACGGGGCTTTTCAAGCACCAAACAACTCGCCGATAGAAGTGGATGCCATCGTCGGATTCGATTGGACAACCACATGAGCAAGTAAGCAACCTGACTCCTGCACATTAAATAAAACATTTAATAGTTTACAGCAAGAGCTGTTCTGTTTGGCATCATTCCTATAAGACACATGACACTTCGGTTAAGCACTTTGTTGACACTGTTGATAGCGGGTTGTAATATTACTGCCTTTAGACGTGTAGCTCATTACCGTGTTGGTCACCTAAGGTCAGTGGTTTTCAACCGGTGGTCCGGAGACCACCAGTTAAATGATGGAGAGTTGGTAACCAAATGGACCCTTATAGATCTTTAACTCAATAGTTACAATATTGTTAAACATTACTTAATTTACAGGAAGCCTATACACAATTCAAAGGGCTTTATTGGCATGAGAAAACATACGTTTACATTGCCAAAGCAGAAAGAACAATACAACAATACAGCAATACAATCAAAACAAAAATTATGTACTTTGAAGGTCAGAATCTTCAATAGATCAACTTCTATGTACCAAGATCACTCGATGCAGGTATAGTGCAGGGATATACACAATGATTAGTCTTTAGGGTGGTTGTGTTCCATTTGATATCCTTCTCCTATCACAGCAACTCACAAATTACAGAATGTAAAATATATATTTTATTTTGATCAACGTTTCAATACAGCATGGAATTGTGTACAAAATGATTAGCCGAGACAACAAAATGTTCTTCCGTTTTGGGTCTGGGGAGGCAAAATGTCATCGAATTCGTGATCCGTGGCTCAAATGCCGAATAAATATAACGGGACTTAATGGGACTTGATAAGAAAAGGGTTGAAAACCTCTGACCTATAGGTGATGAATTGTGCAAAGCAAGCACATTTGCCGGCACAATTAAATGTAACCATTCACCCCCCCCTTTAGCTATTTGCTGCCTCACTCTGTCTCATTGATGACTATTATAGAACAATGTTGTGTTCTGGCCAACCCCTGGACTCATTCTGGAGCCAAACCGCTGCCATTTCGAGTTGTTTAACCACATTCTGACCTGAGATCAGATTCATACGAGGTTTCCACTGGACACACACTGGTCTGATTAACCCATTCTGACCTGAGATCAGATTCTAAAAATGTCAGTCGTTCTTCGATTTTTCAAAAAATAGCAGACCTACAAGCTCGTAGCGCGCCACTCGGTGGCGCGCTATGAGCTTGTAGATCTGCTATTTTTCAATAGCTAAAGCATAACATGATGCCAACACCAAAATGGGTGCCCAGTCAGAATGGGTTAACCACAGTCAAGCCGGTGTCTCTATTTTGGACACGGCAGGTGACAATTCCCCTCGAAATAGCCATGTGGCCTATTTTTACACCGCTGGACGTTATGGTGTCACCATGTAGTTGTGAGAGTTGTGATCGGCTATTATTTACCACTGTATATACAGTAAGGAAGTATAGATGAGGCTCAAGTTGTCCATTCTCCAAAGTCCTTGATTAAGATCCACATTTTCTGTCTTTAGTGGACAAGTCCAAAATCCCAATATGACATAGTGAAAGTAATTAAGTAAGTAAGTAAGTACCGGTAAATAAGAGAGGCTTATAGAGCGCCGCAGGCCCACCCCCTTTCAGAAAAGCGAGTGGCCCAGGAAATGAAACCCCAATGCATTCTTCCATCGGCACTTCTAATATAATTTTTTTAAAGACGGTTACGCCGCGGACAAAGCCAATTCGGATCGTGACGAATCATGACAATGAACACAATGTTTTGGGCCGATCAAATCATTAGAAAGAAGAAAAGAAAGTCAGGAGACAACACTATTTGTTTTGTTTTTCGTCTTATAAATTATTTGATCGGCCCAAAACATTGTGTTCATTATCATGATTCGTCACGGTCCGAATTGGCTTTGTCCGCGGCGTAACCGTCTTTAAATAAATTATAGTGCCGATGGAAGAATGCATTGGGGTTTCATTTCCTGGGCCACTCGCTTTTCTGAAAGGGGGCGGGCCTGCGGCGCTCTATTGTCGGTATCAGTCATGCAGGGTGCGGGAGTCTCTCCCCGTGTCAATGCGCTGGACCTCTGGGAGACGGAATGCTGAGGTGGAGCACAACACCTACCATCAGCTATACCCTATACCGCACGACAACAAGCCGTGCTACTCATACGCTGAGTTGGCGCCGCCAACTGAAGTCTGTCGAACCCATGAACCTGAATAATAGTGGTAAAACAATGTTCTATATAGGCTATAGCAATAAATTGGATAACTTCCTCAAGAGGATGGGTGTACTGTATATATACAAACGAGGGGCATATCCAAGATGAAATATCGGGGGGAATACAAAAACAATACGTGAAATGAAACCGTTGTTTTGGTCTGGAAACCGTTATAGGACGAGGAAGCCTTCAAAATGGCCGCTTCCTCCTGGTGTGTGTGTGTGTGTGCGGACACGCCAGGCAGCTGCAGAGGACTATATTGCTCATGGCACACGGACGGCTATAGGGAAGTGTTGGGGGAGAAGAAATTCGGGCGGGGATGTTGGGCGAGGAGGCAGGGCGGGGGGGTGTGTGTGTGTGTCTGTGTGTGTCTGTGTGTGGGGGGGGGTGGGCGAGGAGGCGGGGGGTGCTTGTGGGAGGTGTGTGAACAGGCGGGGCAGGGGTAGCGGGGTATAAGCGGCGGTGATGAGGGGGGTCGAGAGAGGTCACGGGTCACCCGTCCCCCATGGTCTCTCCTGTGCCGGGGAGGCAGTCACGACCCGGTCAGCCGAGGTTCAGGTGTCAGCGAGAGAGACGACTGACTGACAAGACCCTATATACCTCCTCCTCCTCCTCCTCTCTCTCCTCCTTAATGTCTCCTCCTCCTCCTCCTCCTTCCTCCCTCTCTCTTCTCCTCTCCCCCTTTTTTCTCCTCTGCATGCGCTCTTTATTTTTCCTTCTCCCCCCCCCCCCCTCTCGTTGGACTCTCTTTCATCCGTTAAGTCTCTCTCCCTTCTCCACGAGCTCCTCTATATGTGACCCCGTCCTGCTGTCTGTGTGATACCCCCCCCGCCTCCCTCCTCAGTGCCTCCCTTCTTGAACCTCTACCCTTCATCTCTCTCTGTCTCTCTCTCTGTCTGTCTTTCTATCTCTCTCCGTCTCTTGCTTTTTCGACCCCCCCACCCACCACACCACAGCAGTCCCATACTATCCCTTGGCCTCACCCCCCATGCAGCCCACCACCCCCCCCCCCCCACCCCCCCCTCACACTCTGTTTCACCTCCTTTAAGCTAAACATTTCCACGGGGTCTCACTCAGCACGGCTGGCTGACCGGGGCAGCTCTCTCCGGGGCTGCGTGTCTTCGCTCGGCCCTCAGTACGTATCACACGGCTCGCTTTTTCTCCACGCACACACACACACACGCACACACACACACACACACACACACGCACACGCACACGCACACGCACACGCACACGCACACGCACACACACAAACGCACACTCAGTACTATAGCACACGGACATGCAGTTATAGTATACGTATAGTACACAGAAACATAGTCCCAAAAGTGACTATACAAATACTCTGACAGTCGGAGTCGGCGATATGCACACGCATACATTTGCACCTGACCAAGCTGAGACACACACGCACGCACACACGTAGGCGCACGCACACACACACACACACACACACACAATTTCCCCCCCCCCCCCCCCCCACCTTTCAACCTGGTGACCCTATAGTTTGAGAAAGAATTCTCACAAATGTTCGATCTGTTACTTTTTTGTTGCTTTTCTTTTAAAAATGGGGTGTAAGTGGTTAACCACATTGCAGCACACCACGCCATTTCTGCTGCGTTACTTCACAGCAGAAAAAAAGCAAAGGGAAAAAACTATGTCAGGCTGGAGTGTGTGTGAGGAGGATATACAGGGCTCGAAATTAACTTTTTTACTTGGTAGCACTGGTGCTCCCAAATTCAGAATGAAGGAGCACCAGAAAAAAATTAGGAGCACCCACCAAAATTTTACGAGCACCAATATGTAATCGATTTTTTACATTCGTTATTATTACACTTGTAGCCTACAGCAGTGGTTCCCAACATTTTTCATGTCAAGCACCCTCAAATTGACACTCATTAGCCCACGGACCCCCATTTGAAAATATATGCCAGGGACCCCCATATGAGAAGATTTTTACGGCTCTAGCAGTGATTTTCAGTTATTTACATTTCAAGGACCCCCAGTTTGACCTGAATTAGGCTACCGTTCCCCATTTCTATCTCTGGGACCCATAAAATCAAAGTTAATTTAACTGAGTGTACAAATGTACAGTGAAATTGGTTTACCCATAGTATGTAGTACACTCTCAGAGTTTCAGACCCATAAGGGTCCATTTGGTTCCTAACTATCATTTAACCGAGGACCCCTAGGGATCCCCGGACCCCACTTTGGGAACCACTGGCCTACAAGCCAGTTGGTATGAGATGCTATTTTTGTGGCAATAAACCAGTTGAAAATATAATTAAATTCTAAATACTGTCTCTGCTATAATTTCTGAATTTGTAAATGGCTACAAAACCCTTTGTTTTATGTAGGCCTGCTTTTTGATTGAAGTAAAAAAAATATATATATATATATATATATATATATATATATATATATATATATATAGGCCTACTGTATATATTTATGAGAAGTTATTTTCATAACGTCATCATAAATGTGTGTGTGTGACTCCACACATTCCATTCAATTGAGCCCTTTTGTTGTCTCTCACAGCTGAGGACCTCAGGTCCAGCTGATGTTGATCACCCAATCAGTCCACGGACTGACGGGAGGTTAGAGGAAGTAGAAGAAGCCAAGGAGATATTTCTTTAAACAATCATAACTCTGGACAGGAATGGACTAGGAACTTACTTTTTTTTTTTACATGCTCAGATCTTTATGCTCTACAAGTTTAAATCATCTCGCGGGAGGGAACCGGCCCGCGACACTTTCGGTCGCGATCGTTTTGGTCGCACTACAGTAATTATATGCAGTAGCACTGGTGCGCCCAGTTATATTTTGAGATCGCACAGATTAAAATTCAGGCGCATTTGCGACCAAAATGGTCGCTATTTCGAGCCCTGATATATATTGGCAACGGGCCCCATGTCGTCACACTCGATACTCATATAAGCTATTGACCATTCCTGTCCGGGTCACGAGCCGCGTGGGGCACTAGGTTTAACCCATTCTGACCTGAGATCAGATTCTAAAAATGTCTTCTACGTACATCCCGACAGTTTTCCATTCTGACCTGAGATCAGATTCTAAAAAAAAATGTCTTCTACGTCAGTCGCTCTTCGATTTTTCAAAAAAATAGCAGACCTTAGATCTGCTATTTTTAAATAGCTTAAAGCATGACACCAAAATGGGTTATACCGCCCAAAATGGGTTAACCATGACTGATGTCGCAGGTCACCGTGTTAGGGCAACGGGCGGATTGACTCATAACAATAATCCACCAGAACAATAACCATAAAGATAATTTGTATTTGCATATACTCAAGTGCTTTGTGATACTGAGCACACGCAGCTGACAAAATAAAAACCCCTGGTGGTCATTAACCCATTCTGAACGGGCACCCATTTTGGTGTTGGCATCATGTCATGCTTTAGCTATTGAAAAATAGCAGATCTACAAGCTCATAGCGCGCCACCGAGTGGCGCGCTACGAGCTTGTAGGTCTGCTATTTTTGAAAAATCGAAGAACGACTGACATTTTTAGAATCTGATCTCAGGTCAGAATGGGTTAATCAGACCAGTGTGTGTCCAGTGGAAAACTCGTATGAATCTGATCTCAGGTCAGAATGGGTTAAGGAGAGAAAAAAATGATTCGTGGCCATAAAAGCTACGGGGGGGGGGGGGGGGGGAGGGAAAAAAATGTCTCTGTTCGTCGTACTTGTGTACTCGTGCCTCTTTCATCTGGGGATTTGTTTCGTGAGGGGAAAATGGTATATACTTGAAAGAACCTAATGAAGCCCTTCACAGGCACAAAGTGGTTTATCTTTTTAAATGTATTTCCTAGTGATTATTATTAGCTGAACAGCCAAACTATATTATCTGCTGTTTAGCACCTTTTCTTTTTTTTCTCTGCAGAGGGTTGGGGCGGTTGGGCTCATTAGTTTTATGGTGGGGGAAAGCTCAAAGTCTCACGATATATATCCGTATTGGCAAACCACCCGCTTTGGACTTGGATCCGTTTAAGTTGGTTAAGTTGAACAGATGTCCTTTTTTTGTATAGTTACTTCACAACCAAGCTGAAAGTAATCCATATCGCGGACGTTTTGAGACGCACAACCCATTTAGCATTGGTGTAATAAAGTACATTTACTTTAAGTACAGTACAATTTTAAGGTATTTTGTTTTCTTTACTGGAGTATACTTCCAATTTCCAGTAGGCTATACTTTTACTTTTATCTCTACATCTCGGTATAGCAAATATTGTTTTCTTTTACTCCACTACATTTATTTGAAAGCTTTAGTTTAGTTGCTACTAGTTACATTTTAGATTTTGATTATTATCACAAAACATACATTAACCACCTCCGCCCTAAATTTCAGCCATTTGAAAATAGTCGATCTACAAGCTCACAATGTGTCGCGTTGTAAGCTCGTAGATCTGCTATTTTTCAAAAGATTCTGTGTACATTTGAAAACTTGAAATAAGACATTTTGCATGATGCGTCCTATACTTTTACTTTTGGTACTTTAAGTACATTTTAATACCAATACTTTTACTGAAGTACATTTTTTACTTGTAACGGAGTGCTTCTACATTGCGGTATTGATACTTTTATTTAAGTATAGAGAGTGGCGAGTATACTTTTCACACCACTTGCGTTTCCGGCCCTTCGTACTTCTTTAACCCATTCTGACCTGAGATCAGATTCATACGAGGTTTCCACTGGGACACACACTGGTCTGATTAAGCCATTCTGACCTGAGATCAGATTCTAAAAATGTCAGTCGTTCTTCGATTTTTCAAAAATAGCAGACCTACAAGCTCGTAGCGCGCCACTCGGTGGCGCGCTATGAGCTTGTAGATCTGCTATTTTTCAATAGCTAAAGCATAACATGATGCTAAACACCAAAATGGGTTCCCTTCCCGTTCAGAATGGGTTAACTCCCTAGACTGACGAATGCTTTTTTTTCTCCAGCAGGTCTGACTATATACACATGTGTGACTGTGGGAAATAATAGCTTAAATTCATAGTAAGTATCTCTTTTGTGACTATTATAGACCAAACCTCACCCTGGAGCGAAGGACATGGACAGGCTTCTCATCACTTCGGCACTGTCATCATCGGCATCATGTTGGCTGGCTGGCTGGCTCACCCGAGGGCAGGAGAGAGTGAGAGACAAGAGACACTGGCAGGTATGCGCACACACACACACACACACACACACACACACACACACACACACATACGCGCACGCTTGCAGGTGCAGCCCGGCTGTGGAACCGACAATGTTTTACCTCCGTGTTGCTTTTCATTAAGTTGTCTGATGGAATCAAAGACTGTCAGCGAGAGAGAGAGAGAGAGAGAGAGTGGGGAGAGGGGTTGAAAGAGAGAGAGAGAGAGAGAGTGGGGAGAGGGGTTGAAAGAGAGAGAGAAGAAAGAGTGAGACGGGAGGAGAGAGTGAGAGAAGAGAGGGAGATAGAGGGCTAGAGAGAGAGAGAGAGAATTGCCAGTCATGTCTCTCATCATGCAGCTGCATCTAAAATTAACCTTCAATAACATTGAGTGTGTCCTTTTATTGCGGCCCTGGGACCACACACACACACACACACACACACACACACACACACACGCGCGCGCACACGCACATGCACACACACGCACGTGCGCCGGCGTAGGCGAGAAGATGCTATGATACAAGTATGAGCTCAGGGCGGCATACAGTATTTCTACACCGTCAGCTTTTCATAAAGTACATACTAACCCCCTGAAGTCTTTACACCTGCACTCTACACAAGCACACACGACCGAGAAGAGAACATCACTTTTTTAAAGACGTGTCCTCCTCATCGGAGCAATGCAGCCCGGGAGATAAAGTTTTGTGAGATATAACGTAACACAATATTTTGTTTACGTCTCTGAGCACAATGTAAAGAAAGACACATTTTCATCTTAATACCATAGAAATATATCTTATAGCTTAGCCCTTTCAAAGTGTATTGTCTCCCATATATAAGAAGTGTACTGAGCAGTGTGTGTGTGTGTGTGTGTGTGTGGCATTGCCGATATAATTAATTGCTGTTATGGCCGATATTTTCCAATCATTCTGTATTGAAAAATTATAATAATTATAATTATTATTATCTAAAATACATGTAACAGCGTATATATCTGCCCTGCAGGCTTATTAGGCAAGTCAGATTTAACTTAAATAACTTTTTTTTTTTGTGACCAAGTTTTTATTAAGCATTTTTCATTTTCATTTCAGTTCCCCCATCGCCCCACCCTCCCCACGGTTCCAATTATCATTGCAACAAGAACAGACATTTCATCAGTTAATTTGACATTTAGAAATAAATAAATAAATAATAATAAATAAATATGGTTGGTAGACTTATAAATAAGGATTGAAAAGTAGGCATGTGTACATACATACAACATACATACATACATACATAATTAAATAAATAGTTACATTATGGCATTATAGTTGTGCTTTGACCTTTTCTACAGCCTCTGTAAGTGCATCAATAGATTGCCTTTTTGCTCCATTCGTTCTCGCAATTGATATTTCCAACCCCAATACATTCAGAAATAGTATTTTCCATTTTTTTACAGCAAGACTATGTGGAGGTTTCCATCTAGAAACAAGGAGATTTTTTGCAGCAGTAGTTCCAGCAAAGAATACTTTTTTTTTAATGACTGGTATTGAGAGTGTGGAATCATCGTTTAACAAAAAAATCTGAGGGAGGCAAGGTATCTCCATTGTAAGTATTTCAGATAAGGTCCTAGCTACCCGAGACCAAAATGTCATGACCTTGGGACACTCCCAGAACATATGTACATATGTGCCCACCGTTCTCAATGAGCACAAATTACATACTGGGTTTGGTACTAATTGGAGTTGACAGCGTTTTCTTGGAGTTAGATAGAATCTGTGTATTAGTTTATAGTGCATCATCTGATGGTTATAATTACGAGAGGTTATAGTAATGTTGTTCCACACTCTCTTCCAATCTACATGTCCATAATCTTTCAGGTCTATATTCCATATTGTGGTAATTCCCATAAAGGTATTTGACACTTTTTGTAATTCTCCATATACATGAGAAACAAAGCCTTTGTTAATATCTGAGGTAATCATTTCGATAACTGGATGTTTGGGAATACTATTCCAAGGTACTCCATATGTACGCATTGCAGTACGTAACTGTAAATAAAAGAAAAAGGAGGAGCCAGGCAGATTATACTTGGATTTGAGTTCTTGGAATGACATTAGTCCATCATTGCTCATCATGTCCGGAAGTATGTTAATGCCACACCGTTGCCATTGATGGAATATGATGGGTCTTTGGCCTATGAGTAAATTGTTGTTCCTAAATATTGGCGTATTTTTGTGCCATGGGTTTTGCCATTTAAGTATGTTTTCTGTACGTTTCCATATTCGGACAGCATGAGCAATAATAGGACCAAACCTTTCTATACAATATTCTTCAGTCAGGTTACAGAGCAAGGTATCTTTGAGTGAAAAAGGCAATACAATATTTTTTTCTATCTGAACCCAAGGCGTCTGGCCTTCATCTGAAAACCAATGTTGCAAAGGACGAAGAGTAAAAGATATATAATACAGTTCAAAGTTGGGTAGATTTTGTCCTCCACACTCCTTACTATGTTCTAATATGGCTGTACTTATTCTTGGTTTCTTTTTGTTCCAGATGAATTTCGATACTGCCGTTTTTATCTTGTCCCAAAACCCGTGGGGTATTTCTAAGGGTAACATACTCACGTAAAAATTTACTTTGGGTAGTGTATTCATCCGCACAATTGATATACGGCTTGCTATTGAAAGATTTAATTTACCCCATTTATCATAGTCATCTTTGATTGCGTTATGTAGTCGTTTGTAGTTTTTTGATATTATTGTTTCTAAATTTGCATATATGTCAATACCTAAATATCTAAAATAATGCACTATGGGGATTGTAGTGTCTATTTGGGTCTCCATCATTGCCTTGTTTAATGGTAAAAGGGCTGATTTGTTTGCATTGATCTTGTAACCGGATATCTTACTAAATTGTTCAAATATCTCTAATGCAGCAGGTAGTGTGGAGGACACATCATTCATATAAAGTAATAAATCGTCTGCATATACCGATATTTTATGATATGTATTTTGTACTACTATTGGTTTCACATTCTCTGATTGTCTAATTTTTTGTGCTAGGACTTCTAAAGAAATGATAAATAATAATCCGGAGATTGGGCAACCTTGGCGGCAGCCTCTTGCAATACTGAGTGGTGTTGAGCATTGGTTTCCAGTAAGGACAATTGCAGTTGGGTTATTATAGAGTGTCTGTAGCATGCCTATAAACCCATCTCCAAAGCCCATTTTTTTAAACGTATACCATAAATATGGCCACTGTAAACTATCAAATGCTTTTTCGCAATCAATTGAAAGTATGGCACATGGAGATATTATATTTGGCGCTAGATGTATAATGTGAAGTAATCTACGTATGTTGTCTGAAGCTAATCTATTTTTTACAAACCCTGTCTGATCTGGATTTACCAAAGTCTGAAGTACAGTCTCTAGTCGTCTTGATATGACCTTAGCGTACAATTTCACATCTGCATTTAATAATGATATTGCTCTATAGTTGGAACAATGGTTAGGGTCTTTCCCTTTCTTATGTAGTAAGGATATAATGGCAGTATTTACATCTCTGTGGAAATTTCCTTCCCTAGTAGCTTTTTGAAACATTTCTAGTAGTATAGGTCCGATTTCAGGCCAGAACGTCTGGTATAGCTCTGGAGGGATGCCGTCTAAACCAGGGGATTTTCCGGAATTCATCGATTTCAGTGCGTCATAAATTTCATTAAGTGTTATAGGGGCTTCTAAACATTCTACCTCGGTGAGGGATAAATGAGGAAGATCTAGTCCTGTGAAAAAGGTTTCCATTTCTATTGTGTTGGTAGTATTGGATGTATATAGCTTCTTGTAGAACTTTTGAAATTCGGCATTTATAAGAGCGGGGTCATTTAACAGTGTGCCAGTTTCATTAAAAATTTCATTTATATCAGCTAATCCTTCATTATACCGAATCTTACTAGCGAGTAGAAAGCTTGGTTTGCTTCCATCCAAATAATCAGACTGTTTAGCTCTATGCACCAGAAATTCTGAGCGTTTTGTAATTAATGTATTTAATTCAGATGTAGTCTTAACTAATTGTCGTTCTCTTTCTCTATTAAAGTTATTCTGTTGTTCCTCAATTAATTTTGACTGAATATGTTCCAAGTCTGATATAGTTTTTAATTGTCTTCTATTCACCCCTGAAGAAAATGCTATAGATTTATTCCTAATGAACCCTTTGATGGCATTCCAAACGTATCTTATATCTGTGACCGAGTCCCTATTTATCTCTACAAATTCTGCTAGTCCCTGTTTAAATTGTTCACAGAACTGAGGGTTTTGTAATAATGTTCCATTAAGTCTCCACCGGGGTGCCCTTTTAGGTGAGTTGGTCGGGAATTTGAATTCACATTTATTAGCGTGGTGATCTGAAAGAGACATATGTGTGATTCTAACACTTTTTACAAAATGTAGTAGACCTGAGGATACTAAAATGACATCGATCCTACTAAACGTCTGGTGTCTTGCCGAAAAATATGTATACTCTTTTTTATCTGGGTTTTTAGATCTCCAAACATCTGTTAGATTAAAATGTTGAGCTAGATTGCAAAGTGCTGTATTGGAGAGTGAATTATTGTTAGTGTTGTTGGATCTATCCCACCTATAATTAAATACAGCATTGAAGTCTGAACCGAGAATAATTTGGTAACCTGTCATGTCTACCATATAATTGGATAATGATTCATAAAATAGAGGTTCATACGAGTTTGGGGCATACACATTCACCAACGCAATTTTCTGACCACCAAATGTTCCTTTTACATATGTTATTCTACCCTCTTGGTCTCCACCCTTCTCCAAAATATTCAATTTAAGGCCTTTACGTGCAATTATGATAACCCCTTTTGATTTGTTGTTGGCTGATGAGTAAGAGATCACATTGTAATTAGAGTTTTCAATTCTAGATATATCTTGTTCCATAACATGTGTTTCTTGAAGTAATGCAACATCTGCCCCCTTTCTATGAATAACGTCTAAGCAACTAGCGATCTTTACTGCTGTATTAAGGCCCCGCACATTCCATGAGAAAATAATTAGCTTAGCCATTGATAAGTCCAGCCGCAATTCTTAAACCAACTATAAGTAGAATAAAGTTTCATTTTTGTTTTGTTTTTCTTTCTTCATCATTTTATAAATTATACCATTGTCTATCTTGTCGCACCCTTCATGGAACCTTGCCCTCCCTCCCCTCTCCCCCCCACCTCCCTCAACCCCCAAAAAGGAAATAAATAAATAGGTCACAATAGTCTTTAAACATAACTTATACATCCCTTCTTTAACTCCCATCTCTCCACACTATTTAGCGGAGCTGGGGCAGCAACAGACAAATGACTCTCACCTGTTGCACTCCTTTTTCGACATTATATAATTGTTTAAAGTTCATCTGGCAGCATTCTCTGCAGTAATTCAAGTTCATTCTTTCTGTCACGCAGCGTGTACTGTATGATAAAGTAATTGTGTGTATGTTCTAAGGTAACGCCACACACTCTGTCTGTCCAACATTCGTTGATCATGGAGTAGCGGTGTAGGTTGCCTAGATCTTGCAATAATCTTAAACGTAGTTTCTCCACACAATGATAGCCTACCGCCCTCCGCGTCCACGGGTCTAGGTGCCGTCGCTTCCGTCTGCGGGTGCTCCAGCCTCGGCTTGTTTTTCCTCTCCAGCGCTGGCTTGCTTCTCGTCTGTATGGTCGGACTGCTCCTCCACCGCAGGTATATTTTCGTCGCGTCTTTCGGCTGGTTCCAGCGTTGGTTTAATCCTTTCCATGTAGAACTTCATGGCGTCCTCTGCTTTAAGGAAGCTGTGGGTCTCCTCGTTCAAGGTGATGAGTAGTTTTGCGGGGTGGACTACCCCGTATCTTAAGGTGGTGTTGCGTAGCAAGCCTCGGATTTCGTTGAATTTGGCTTGTTGTTCGCGCAGCTCTGCGGGTATGTCTGGAAATATACTCAGCTTTTTGTGATTGTAGTTGAGTTTTCCTACATTTCTTGTTGCCAGGCGTTGTATTATCATCTTGGTTTCCGTGCTGTGCATTCTAACAATCATGCAGCGGTTCCCTTTGTCTTTTGGCCCGGTGCGGTGTGCTATGCTTACGAGGGGGGGTGGACCCAGCGTCTCCTCTCCAAACAGATTATAAAGTAGTTTCTGCACAAACGCTGTTGGTTTGCCTTCTTCAACTCCGCTTTCCAGCCCAAGGATTCTTAAGTTGAATTTGCGGCTGTGATTTTCTAGCATTACCGTCTTCATTTTCAACAGCTCATGCTTTTTTTCCAATACACTGTAGTCCTTCTCTAGCTGGTCTAGGCGTGTATCCGTCTGATTTGCCGTCTCTTCCAACGCCTCCACTTTTGAGGCGCAATCTTTAAGTGAGCTTTCCAGACGGTTCAAACTTGTCTGAATGGGTTTTAGTGCAATAATAAATTCTGCACGGACAACGTCTCTGATTAGTTTGCTGATTGTCTCTGCATCCATTGTTGGCACGGGTGTGTTGCGCGTCGGCGGTGCCATGGAGTCCTCTTCAGTAACGTCTTTTTTCTTTCTTTTTCTTTACACTTGCTTAGTGCCTACACTGTAGTAAATATTGCGCTGCATGAATGTAACTTTGATGCCGCCAGACTTGACTTATTTTACGAATTTGAGGAGCGACATGTGCGGGTCAAACAAATCAGTGCATGCCACCGGAAGTCACGTCACGTCACCTCTTAAACTTAACTTAAATAACTTTATATATATACACACACACACGCACACACACACTTAATAGATATTGCGCGTGTATTGTATAACCGTATACGCACGTATATAAGTGTGTGTGTGTGTGTATATATATTTTCCGTATGGGTCTCCACATTCCAGAGATACGTCACTCCGCTAAAGGTTAAAGGGAAGATATTCTAATCAGGGACTCTTTATTCGACAAGGCGACTCAATAAGGTCAACTGGTGTCACAACATCCAGAATGGAGGGAAGGGAGGGAGGGAGGGAGGGAAGGGGAAGGGAGGGAGGGAGGGAGGGAGGGAAGGGGAAGGGAGGGAGGGAGGGAGCGTGGGTACTTTGCAGTCTTTCTCTGTCCCCCGTGCACACTATAAGTCCACACTTGTTTCACAAACTGTGGGTTTGGGGCCCATTTGTGGGTCATGCATGGACACCCTTTGTTTATTTATTTTGGTTTCCTATACATTTTGTTTTGAAATCAGGCCTATTAGTTATAA
Organism: Protomyctophum bolini; assembly: GCF_963924005.1. Classification (NCBI taxonomy): domain Eukaryota; kingdom Metazoa; phylum Chordata; class Actinopteri; order Myctophiformes; family Myctophidae; genus Protomyctophum; species Protomyctophum bolini. The sequence goes on from NC_137878.1 coordinate 7,673,817, forward strand.
TTTATGAAGATTTACTGAAGATACAGGAATTATTATCCAAATTCAACTATTCTTTTTCAGTCATTTCACAAAAAATAAATAAATTCCATAAATTACCGAAATTAGTGAAAATTTGCCGATCTACAAACAACGCGCCGCGCTTCGCGCCACGTTGTGATGCTTGTAGATCGGCTATTTTCACTCATTCGGCGTCCCGGGGCGAACGTCCAATGTTTCTCATGGGCCACGGTGGGCTAAAAAGTTTGGGAACCACTGGTGTAGAACACAGTGACGTCCTCAGTGTGGGCTGGAACAATGGACCCACCCTCCAAAAAAGATGATCTTAGCTGTGAATATGTGGTTGTCATCTCGCAACCGCTTCTATATTTGGTCGTTCTCATTTTCGCTTCTCTTGTTACTCGGCTGCATTGCACCCTCCGCATACCAGCATGTTGTTAAGACGCTCATAAAATGTAGATTGTATACAGTATATATACCCATGGTTATTACTTTATCGTGCACACACACACACACACACACACACACTCTCTCTCTGAAATATCTCCCCATCGTCTCTCTGTTCTCGTTTCTATGCAGACACACAGAGACGCACTGATACACACATATGCATGCATGTGCATGCTCTCTCTCTCTCTCTCTCTCACACTCTCACACACACACACACACACACACACACACACACGGAGAGGAGAACGAGCCGCACGTATAGAGTGCAGGGCGTCTGACGTGGTGATCCGCGGCCGCGGGGCCGATCGGGCCGTATTGATTATCGGGTCGGGGGGACGGCTGCTGAAGAGGCAGCAGTAATTAGGGCTTTTTGGTGTGGATTAGCTGTGGAGAAAAGGTCACCCGCTCAACATCACACACTGGCAGGGACCCACGGACACAGGGGAATGGGAGATGAGGGGACCCTGGTGGGTGGGGTGGCGGTGGCGGTGGGGTGGGGATAGAGTGGTGTCCTCCCTCCCCAAACCTGACAATTGGCAGCTGAGTATACACGTCGAGATATAGGTAGACACCCAGAAACAAAGGGATATAATATGGACGGACATGCAGATAATCACACGGGCAGGCACACACACTATAGCCATGCACGCACGTGGACACTCATAATGCATGGATTTCACTTGCGGATATATGTGGATGTATACAAATTGTGTGCATTATAACTGCCACGGTCTATTCAGCCCGTCCAGCCAGTCCATTTAGCTGTGCAGTGGCTTATTAATGTAGTTTTTTTTCCATTATATACAGTAGTATATGGGTCTACATTATATATATATATAATCTAAGGAAGTAAAATCCCTAAAATACGTTTCATAGGAATATCAGGACTTTTTTTCCGGCCTTCTTTTGTCTGTGTGAATATTCTTCACGTTTTTTGTGAATTCATATTCTGCAGATCCTGCAGGGTCCAGGTCCCTCCGTATTTGGGCAACAACTGACGCGTCATTGACATGACGTTAACTTCCGACATGTCGGAACATGGAAGCCCTGCCGCTGTTGTTACCTCTCGTCTTGTTGACAGAGAAAGATGAAATGTAACCTCGCGTCACCAGGCAGAGAAAGATGAAATGTAACCTCGCGTCACCATAGGCAGAGAAAGATGAAATGTAACCTCGCGTCACCATAGGCAGAGAAAGATGAAATGTAACCTCGCGTCACCAGGCAGAGAAAGATGAAATGTAACCTCGCGTCACCAGGCAGAGAAAGATGAAATGTAACCTCGCGTCGCCACCAGGCAGAGAAAGATGAAATGTAACCTCGCGTCACCAGGCAGAGAAAGATGAAATGTATAACCTCGCGTCACCAGGCAGAGAAAGATGAAATGTATAACCTCGCGTCACCAGGCAGAGAAAGATGAAATGTATAACCTCGCGTCACCAGGCAGAGAAAGATGAAATGTAACCTCGCGTCGCCAGGCAGAGAAAGATGAAATGTAACCTCGCGTCACCACCAGGCAGAGAAAGATGAAATGTAACCTCGCGTCACCAGGCAGAGAAAGATGAAATGTATAACCTCGCGTCACCAGGCAGAGAAAGACGAAATGTAACCTCGCGTCACCAGGCAGAGAAAGATGAAATGTATAACCTCGCGTCACCAGGCAGAGAAAGATGAAATGTAACCTCGCGTCACCAGGCAGAGAAAGATGAAATGTAACCTCGCGTCACCAGGCAGAGAAAGATGAAATGTATAACCTCGCGTCACCAGGCAGAGAAAGATGAAATGTAAACCTCGCGTCACCAGGCCATCCACCTCGGAGGAAAGTCTGTGTTACTAAATCGCTGCACGATCGGGTCGGGAGCGGATGGTAATTTACGTCATGTTGCGCGGTCACTGATTTGTAGTCGTCATCAGACAGGAAACCACAAGGCCGGAGTCCGAAGTACTCAAAATAATTCAGGCGATCATATAATTTTAGGGCCTATACCCAATAAAACCCTTGATGCGCCGTAGTTTTGCTGATTTGCGTACTTTCCAGAGACTGTCTGTATGCACTAAGTGCCTTTGTTATCCCACGGGGGAAATTCTTCTTCTTAGATCGAATGTTACACCTAAAGCCTGATTTATATACTTAAGTTCCATGCTGCTGGTGTCGCATGCAGTATAAATAGCAGATCTACAAGCTCACAACGCGTCACGAATGTGACGCGTTGTGAGCTTGTATAGATCAGCCGATCTGCTAGGACAGTGGTTTTCAAGCCTTTTCATACCGAGGCCCAAATTCTATTCTGCATTTGATCAACGGACCACCTTTTTGGCCCAAAAAAAAGACCCAAAACTAAATAATATTTAGTTATCGATGGATTTAGGGGTCCATTTTACGCTCTCAAGAGTTAACCCATTCTGAACGGGAACCCGTTTTGGTGTTGGCATCATGTTATGCTTTAGCTATTGAAAAATCGAAGAACGACTGACATTTTTTTAATCTGATCTCAGGTCAGAATGGGTTAATCAGACCAGTGTGTGTCCAGTGGAAACCTCGTATGAATCTGATCTCAGGTCAGAATGGGTTAAAGATCTAATAAGGGTCCCTTGGTTACCAACTCTCTAACATTTACAGTAGCTGGGGACCACCTGGAACCCACCAGTGGTCCCACTAGTGGATTTCAACCAGTGGTTAAAAACCACTGTGCTATAGGAGGCTTTACCTTTGTCACCTGCTGGGTTTTCTTTCCCCAACAACTCTCCTTCTCTCCGGCCGCGTTTTTCAACTGCGGGTTTGAGTTTGCGGTTCATCTGGCACAACAGAGTTCACGTGAAGGGGTCGCGACCTCCCTCCCGCACGCATGCAGGACTGTGAAGTGGACAAACGGGTCTTGAGGTTGCAACAGGATATACACACACACACACACACACACACACACACACACACAATGTCCTCTGGCTTTGGCATCTCGTTTGGCTTCTTTCTTTTGGGATTTAAAAACACGGACAATTTCTCATTCTCCACTTCAAAGGGAAAACATTTGCTTTAAAAAGAAACGGGGGGGGGGGGGGGGGGGAGAGAAACTTTAATGTGACCGTTAAGCATATCGCGAAAGTTCCGCTGCGACGATGTGCCGTTTGGGAGTTGGACGTGTGTTATACTCTTTCTCATTTTGAATGGCTTTCTTTAAAATGGGGCTGATAAATGGGTTTTATTTTAACGGCACATCTTGACACCACAGTTGTTGTTTTTTTTTTGTGGGGGGGTGGGCAAACATCTTTTTGTCATTACCGCCCAGCCACTTCTTTCGCGTTATCTCCTGGCCTATATGCACTGTGTAATATTATATATGTGTGTGTGTGTAGTGTGTAGTGTGTCGGGGCACCATGTGGAATCAATTGTTTTGTAATAAAAAAGGGCCAAGTGGATGATTAAAGAGGTGTCTACTGTCTGAGCTTTACTGGGTGTCAGATCCCTCCCCTCCCCTCCCCGCCCCGACCGTCGCTTCCTCCTCCACACAGAAGGCTGGCTGAGAGTATATACATTTACTCAAGTACTGTACTTTTTTTTTTTTTTTTAGGTATATCCATTTTTTTCTTTACTGCAAGTATTTTCAGTTTTCGGTATACTTTTATACTTCTACTCTATCTCCGAGTCAAATATTGTACTTTTATCCCAATGCCTTTATTTTGAAAACTTTTATACTTACTAGTTACTTTGTAGATTTTGATTATTATTACTAAGCATAGCCGATCTGTGAGCTATAGTGGATCTGCTATTTTCAAGAGATTCTTTGTATACATTTGAAAACGTCTAAAATGGGACATTCTGCATAACGAGTAGTTCTAACTTTTATACCTTAAGTACATCTTGATACCAACACTTTTGTACTTTTTACTCCAGAATTATCTGACTTTAACTCGTCAAAACAGTAGTATTTTTACATCGCAGTATATGGATACTTTTATTTAAGTACTTTTTCCCCCACCATACTGCTGACTGAGAGGCAGCAGCAGCAGCCAGCAGGCTGCCTGCCCTGAGCTCTGCTGGGTTTGTGCAAAGCTGCAGCGCCTCCAGTGGTGAGAACACAGTGGTGCACCATATGGGGCTCTCATGGACATGGCACCATGCATTGCAGAAGGTGATGATTGAGAGTGCTCGAATTGCAGGCATATGTTACACTGTAAAAAACAAAAAACGTCTTTATTCGCAGTATGACCTCTGTCTACAAATATATATGCATGCATAGTGCAGCCATGGAATTCAGTTTTGTGCTTGTATGCAGCTTTTGTGTGTGTGTGTGTGTGTGTGTGTGTGTGTGTGTGTGTGCGTGTGTGTCCGTGTTCATGCATAATGAGCACTTGTGTGCCAGCCAGGCCAGCATGAGATAGCGAGACGCTATAGCACGCGCATGCACATGTGCCTGCCCGTCTGTCAGTCAGTCAGTCGGTCGGCCTAAAGAAGCAACATACCAGTGTGTGTGGTATGCAGTCAGTGTGTGTGTGTGTGTGTGTGTGTGTGAGAGCGTATCATTGGACACCCTGTCTACAGCGGGGGTTCTCAACGTTTTTTGGCTCATGGGCACCCCCGGAAATGCTTTGGCCATGTCTCACAACGACCCCCGCCCCCACTCCCCACCAGCAATACAATTAAATTATAGTTAAATGTGTTGATATTGTTTAATTTTCCTTCGTTTTTTTTTGTTGTCAAATAGGCTTTTCTTGAGAACAGATTATACATTGTTGTAGATTAAACATTTTTCTTTCATAGAACACCACCAATACAAATTGACCGCTATACAATAACCTTAATAACATAGAGAAAATATATCGCAAATAAATACCGAAACCAGGTGTAATCATTAAGGAAACTTTATCCATGTACTAACTACACTATCTAAATTTCCATTTCCCAGCCATTCAGTTGCAAAAAAAAACCCATGTATTTTGTGTTTATTTTTTTGAAAAAAGGTCCCCCCCCCAAAATAATTTGACCCCCCGAGGGGTCGCGGACCACAGGTTGAGAAACCCCTTTGGTCTACATATACAGCACTGGCTCGGCGTGTTGTTCAGCTGCGTGGCCTCGCCGTGTCTGTCTGGGTGACACTTTTGCTGCTCTTCGCTGCACATTTGACCTCTCCTCCGCCGCGGCAGGTATTTATGCACCCGCGCGCCGCGTATCATCTTCTCCTCGAATGCCAAATCTATAATATACCCTCCTCGGCCTGCAGTATAGTTATAGTAGTACGGTCATATAGCGTGGTTGTTGTCCCACGTGATGGAAATAGACAGTATAGAACTGCAACAACAAACAGGGACGTGCATGACTTGCAATTGCAATTGAGCCCCACCGTGCCCTTTTATATATAAAACAACTGCCCTCCTCCAGACCACAAATGCAGCGTTTTTCTATATACGGTGAAAGCTCTCCCTCTCTCCTTTCCACATGCGTGTCGTCATACCGGAAGGCGGCAGCATTCAGGAGAATTGCTTCCCCCCCCTTCCGAAGTATCCTGAACTTGAACGAAGCATTTCGCGTTGAACTAATTTCGTTTTCGAAAAATCCACGCCGTTACGTCACCTGCATCTCCAGTAGAGTGCCATGCAGGTTTGCTCCTCGGAAATAGCTGATCTACAAGCTCTCTGCGACGCGTTGTTGTGAGCTTGTAGATCTGCTATTTAGTTGTCCAAAAAGTGCCCTCTTATACAGGATTTCAGCCCCTGCCTCTCTTAACACGCTCTCTCTAGTCTGCACGCGCCTGATCTGCGAGATCCTTGGCACGGTATATGTATACACGTCGTCCAGGTTAACCCATTCTGACCTGAGATCAGATTCATACGAGGTGTCCACTGGACACACACTGGTCTGATTAACCCATTCTGACCTGAGATCAGAAAATGTCAGTCGTTCTTCGATTTTTCAAAAAATAGCAGACCTACAAGCTCGTAGATCTGCTGTTTTTCAATAGCTAAAGCATAACATGATGCTGACACCAAAACGGGTTCCCGTTCAGAATGGGTTAAGTATATGAAGCTAAATGTCACTGCGTGGAGATGGCGTGCCAACACGGCTAGGCGGCCCCCTGAAAGGAGGCGTGCACGCACGCACGTACGTCTGTGTGTGTGTGTGTGTGGACACAACTGAAAGGTGCTGCAAGTTGCCAATGCAATGCATGAGGGCCAAACAAACCCTTGAACACAACACCAAAATATATCGCCTGTCTTGTCTGTCCTCACCCTCCACAGACACACACACACTGAGCGTTAGTTTAAAGGAGTATAGGTCACCCAAAAAGTTATTTACCGCCGGTGTTATTTTACTGTACATTTCACACCCCATGAAGCCTTGGATTCAGTGTTGATTTTGTCGACTAATACTATGACGAAAATGGTCTTTTTCACTGATGAAAAACGAAATGGAAACTTAATGAAAACTAAGCTTTGATGACTAAAACTAAGGCTAAATATATTGACAATTTGGTCAAAACTAGAATAAAATGTTAGGAAGGGACTATAGTTGACAAGAGATCCAGTATATAGTAAAAGACACTTTACACTTGGTTGCATGCTGAAAACAGCACATCCATACAAGCTCGTAAAATCAAGTGTATAAGATCTGTCATTGCGACGGCATCAAGGCCCGCCAGAATACATTTTAGTCGACTAAATCAACTGTAGATTTAGTCGACTAAAATCTCATGATATTTAGTTGACTAAAACTAGACTATAACACCAAAACATTCCAGGTGACTAAAATGTGCACTGAAACTAAACGAAAACCATTCATTTAGACTATAGACTTAGACTATGACCAAAACTAAAAATCTGTCAAAATCAACACTGCTTGGATTCATGGAGAATTTCCTGATTTTAGTCGCATTCCTGCAGCTGATATACTTCGGATAACTGGTCAGTATAGGAGACTCGGCATGGTCGTCAAAATATTGGCTGCAGAAAAGCAGACCAAAACAAACCAAAGAATCTACATGAATTCAAGGCTTCATCGCGCGAGTAATTCATATCGAGGTCCATTATTGTATTCTGCATTTGAGCCACGGACCACCTGCCACCGTTCGATGACATTTAGCCGCTCGGACCCCAAAACTAAAGAATATGTTGTTGTTGGATAAGATTTTGATGTGGTACAGAATAGTAGAGATAACTGGTTGACCAAAAAAAAAAGAGAAAACAATCTACATTCTCTAATTGTGTATAGTCATCTTTATAAAATTAAGCAATGCAGATGTTTAATCTAACTCTTGAGAGCGTATAATGAAACCAAATATAGTCGACTAAATATCACAAGATCATAGTCGACTAAACCTACAGTTGATTTAGTCGACTAAAGTGTATTTTGGCGGGCCTTGATGCCGTCATAATGACTGATTTTACACTTGCTGAGTGCGACGCGTTATTTTCAGCATGCAACCAAAGCAAAGCAAAGCTCTTTGTTTACCCAGGGAAATGGACTAAGCTCGAGATGCTTGTTTACGGCCACACCCTGCTCATAGAACATTTCATGGTATAGGGGTTCAGTGCCTTGCTCAAGGGCACTTACTTAACCAAGTGTAAAATGACTTGTGTCTTTTACTTCTTGGCCTATATACTAGTCCCTCCCTAACATTTTAGTCTATATCTTTTATTTGTTGACGAAATTGTCAATGTATTTAGTCTTAGTTTTAGTCACCATATATACCTTATAGTTTTTGTAATAGAGTGTCTTCTAGGTGAAAGATCATGCCACTGATTGAGAACATTATTTCCACCTGTGCTGATTAGCAAGATCCCCTGCAGCCTGTTGTAGCCTCTGAGTGTGCTGTGTGTGTGTGTCAGTTCTGCATTAAGAGTCAAGAAGTAAAGACCTATGTTGAATGCTCTCCAAGTGTGTTATTTACAAGTCCCAGAATATTACAGTTTTCATTTAGTTTCCATTTAGTTTCGTCTGTGGAAAAAAAAGGTGCAGGTCAACGAACATTTCTTTTGTAGTTTTTAGTCAACGGAATCAACACGGCCTGCTGTGACAGACAACGCAGAGGCATGAAGGTGCAGGCGTTGTTGTGCAGGAGTCCATTGCGGACTTGTGTGCATGCATCATCATCTGACGTCTGACGTCACCTTTGATCCGGTCTCGAACCGGCTCCGCCCCCCCTCCAACCCAAAGACTTGACACGCTTGGAATGTGACAAATGGGGAGTGAAATGTTTACAGTGGGTACAGGAAAGTCACCTTGACAGTGTGGACTGTGCTGAGTGGCACGGTGGTTCGTCCCGAGTATACAGAGCATCCATTGCATCCGTTTGTAGAGTCAATGTAGTTTGCGTTTGTTTTTGTTTTTTTCCAAAACTCCAAAACATGAGTCTAGCAAACATTGTTACGTACGATGATGTTGCTTAACCACTATATAAACCACTTGGTTGTACGACAAACAGCGAAAATGGCAACAAAAAAGCAAATATATTTGCTATTGCTGCTATAGGAAAATGTGTGTGTGTTTTTTTTTAAGTAAGACATTAGAAAACCATGAACCCTATTTTGGCAATTCTCACCTATGACATGCACAGATATTTGGTTTGAGAGTGATTAAACTCGTAACAGCTGCACGAATGAGCAATTAGCAGGTAACATTCTCGTGTTCCGCGTATAGCACGTTTGTGGTGTGTTTCGGGGGGGGGGGGGGGGGGGGGGGGACCATGTTGTGTTATGGCGGTGCGGAGGCGAGTGGCGCCCGACAACCCCCCACACCCCCACACCCCCACCCCCCCCACACTCACTTTCCTCTGCGGTTCCTGCTTTTTTCTTTTCTTTTCTTTTCTTTCCTGAGATTCCGTGGCGCCCCCGGGGGCTTAGCGAACGCTATAACAGAAGCTATAAGGTACATATATATATATATATATATATATATATATATATATATATATACACGCCGCTGTGGAAGAAGAAGGCAGGGCAAACAACATGGCAGACACAATCAGCCGCCAGTCGGAGTCTATCCGGACTCTGCTGCACGTCTCCTAGCCTCTCCGCGGGGTTCACCGGAGGGTCAGAAATGTCACCACTATACATCACAGCTGTAGCAGAACGAACGGCACACACACACACACACACACACACACACACACTCGGTTGCCATGGCAATCGGCCATTTTCCCCCTTCTACCCCCTCCTCCTCCTCCCGCGTATATAGCGCTAAGCCAAACAGTCGGTGCAGGGTGGGTGCCCCCTAGATGCAAGAAAGGAGTCAAAGACAAAAAGGAATTGTGTGCCTGTGTGTGTGTGTGTGTGTGTGTGTGTGTGTGTGTGTGTGTGTGTGTGTGTGTGTGTGTGTGTGTGTGTGTGTGTGTGTGTGTGTGTGTGTGTGTGTGTGTGTGTGTGTGTGTGTGTGCGTGTGCAGTGTGCGTTGAGTGTTTGTGTATACGTATGCAGTGGGGGTGGGGGTGGGGGGAGTGTTTATTTGAACCCGAGTGTGTTTCTGTTGCTGTTATAGCCGACGTGTGGGACTGTGTGTGCCCGTTCTCCTCCTTGTTTGGTCTGGCTATCTGTGGTGTGTCAGCTGTGTTATAGCGGCGGCGGGCGGAACGCTCTCTCTCCGTTTTGGTCTGTGGGCTGGCTATCTGTGGCGTGTCAGCTGTATATATGTATCCCATTCTGACCTGAGATCAGATTCATACGAGGTTTCCACTGCAGTGCGGACACACACTGGTCTGATTTATAACCCATTCCTGACCTGAGATCAGATTAAAAAAAATCGATTTTTCAAAAATAGCAGACCTATACACAAGCGCGCTACGAGCTTGTAGATCTGCTATTTTCCGATAGCTTAAAGCGTAACATGATGCTATATATATAACACCAAAATGGGTTCCCGTTCAGAATGGGATATATACGCTCTCCCTCCGCAAACAATAGCCGAGGCGTTCGCCGATGCGGTGGCTGTGGCGTATATGATAAAAAAAATAAAAAAGTGGTCAAATGATTGGTGTCAGAGCAGTGCCGGTTGCTCCATTGAACATGATCAGGCTGTGTGTGAGGGGGGGGGGGGCAGGCTGGCTGACTGGCTGGCTATGGCTATGGCTGGGCTTTTTCCAGGACCATCACTCTCACAATTAAACACGCATGGGGAGAATCCTTCATCACGGGGAGGGAGCGAGCGAGCGGGCGGGGGGAACAAAGCCCGACCCTGCCCTCTTCTTCTTCCACCACGTGCTCCGACATCTCGGGTTGAGAGAGAGAGAAAAAAAAAAAAAAAAACCTTGTTTCCGTGGCAACCAAACTGCCTCTCTTTGTCACGGAATGGAGTGAATATAGGATGGGGTGGGGGGGGGGGGGGGGGGGCATGACATTTCAGGATGACCGCCACCTGACCTCTATAAGGTGGAAGCATGCCGCCCCGCAACCTCGAGAAAAGTTTGTGTGCGTGTGCTCGTGGAAAGCTTTCACGGAACGCACCGTGATGCTTGCCAGATATGCATATTATATATATGTACTGTATATATATAGCACATTGTAGGTATTCGTGCGGACTGTATAGTAGTGTATACCAAGTCTTGTCTGTAGGAGCGGACATCTTTTCCTCTATACTGCATGCATGGGGACGGTTATAGGGTTAACCCATTTAGACCTGATGAGAACAGATTCTAATAAATGTCTTCTGAATCATGTCAAGGATCCCAAAAATTATATGTAATAGGCCGCCGACCCCCCCCCCCCCCCCATCTGAAGATATGTCGTCCCACGACCCCCCCCCCCCCCCCCCACACACACACACACACACACACACACACAGAAGCAAGGATTTGAGTTAAAAACGTTCGCTCTGAAAAAAAAAAACATATATTCAAACATTTGCACCATGCACATATTCACGATCTTTTCAAAAAAATAGCTGATCTATACAGTACACAAGCTCGTGAGCTTGTATAGATCTGCTATCTTTCAATAGCTATAAAACGCGTTCCCCCGGGGCCCCGGTCCTGAATGGGTTAAAAGTACAGCGAGGAAGACAGACAGACAGACAGACAGACAGACAGACAGACACGGGCAAGTCTGGGCACAAGGAAATAGGGGCATACACTTAGCAGAGAGTTAATGGAGAGAGTAGAGAAATGCCACTGGTTGGGTCAAAAACGAGCTGGCGAGACAAAGGCAGGAAGGGGGGATAATATAAGTGAGACGGCGTTTTAATGCCTATAACCGTGTGTGTGTGTGTGTGTGTGTGTGTGTGGGGGTGCATGGCGCGGAGCCACAGCAAAAGCCTGGCGCGAGCCGTTGTTAATGTAGCGCCGTGCTAATGGGCTCAGTGACATATGAAGCCCAGATTGGAGCCGAGGCGGTATACAGTCAGCCATATAGGCGATACCCTCCCTATAGCGCCTCCCTCAGGCCTGAGCCGTGCAGTACAGCAACAACGAAGCAGCAACACGGCACAAATCCGCTGCATGTATGCGAGGACACGGAAAAGGTCACGTCTGTCGGAACTTTAACGCCCCGTTATCAGATTATATATAAGTCACAACACCTTTTGTTCACCTCGAAGACTTATATATATATATATATATAGTATATATTTGACTGTTTATTCCACTGTTCCTGGAAGCGTATAGAAAACAAGCTAAATCAAAGTATATATACACGACAGTTAGATTTTCTTTAGTTTCTCCTTATTGGGACACACGAGTTGTTCTTGGAAAGACAACCCTTGTGTTCCAACTTGCCTCCGTTCTTAACCCATTCTGAACGGGAACCCATTTTGGTGTTGGCATCATGTTATGCTTTATAGCTATTGAAAAAATAGCAGATCTACAAGCTCGTAGCGCGCCACCGAGTGGCGCGCTACGAGCTTGTAGGTCTGCTGTTTTTGAAAAATCCGAAGAACGACTGACATTTTTAGAATCTGATCTCGGGTCAGAATGGGTTAATCATCAGACCAGCGTGTGTCCAGTGGAAACCTCGTATGAATCTGATCTCAGGTCAGAACGGGTTAAACAAATTCCAGCGGTGCGTGATGATGTGACATCTGTCGCTGCCGCGCACAGCAGAGGCATCAACCGCCATTTTGGTTCAATTTGTTCCCGTCAGCCACATATCTCTCTGTCTCTCTCTCTCTCTCTCTAACTCTCTCCCTCGATGGTCCTACGGGCTGTCCAGATCTCACTTGTCGTCTGGGCTGCCATCTCCGTGTTGGACTGTTATTGATGGTATCAGAACGGGATTGTCCCCCTCTCAGCAACCGGAGCCCCCACCCCCTACCCCCCCCACCCCGAGCTAATGGGCTTTCAAACACTTTTATTTGTGAATGCAAGCCGTCACCGCCGCCAGCCTGAGATACCATCAGATTTTGATCAAGAGGACGATGGCGGAATAAAATGCATTTTCAAAGGCATATATAATAAGCACTGTGTGTCTCATGTGTTGCGCGTATATATCTGCAAACGGGGGAAGAATCTAGAGAGTTGGACTGCGTGTGTGTGTGCGTGTTTTGCAAGGGGGAGAAAGCCAGAGAGAGAGAGAGAGAGAGAGATAAGATAAGAAAAGCGAGAGTGAGAGACTTCATGAGCCATATTTCATTTAGGGCTTTGCGCCAAACGCTATTATAGTTGCTCCTGGATCACCCTTATCTCTGGAAGTCTTTTCATCTGCTCCTTCCCCTGCTTCCATCTCCCCCCCTCTTCTCTTCTCTTCCCCTTCCTCCTCTCCCCCCTCTCTTCCCGTTCCCGTTCCCCTTCCTCTCTCCCGACCCTGCATCCTTGACTTCCCACCAGCGCTGCAGTCGGAGAGAGAGAGTCACACTGCCTCTCCCGGTCGCTCGGGGTATGTGAAGCGCGTTCATCTTTGGCAGACGAATGATGTCAAACCGACATATTTATATTCATTTAGGACCGGGGGAGGAGGAGAACCCATCTGTGACGGATGTGATGGGAGCGGCTTGTTCGTGCGTTCTGTGTGTGTGTGTGTGTGTGCGCGTGTGTGTGTGTGTGTGTGTGTGTGTGTGTGACTGTGTGTGTGTGTGTGTGAGCGAGCGAATGGCGCGTGCGTGCACGTTCGAGAGTGTGTTCCTGGGTATCCATCGCTTGTGATAAATGGTTTGTTCTTGTGCAGGAGAGCTGATATTGTGTGTGTGTGACTGTGTGTGTGTGTGTGTGTGTGTGTGTGTGTGTGTGTGTGCTCGAGCGAGGTCATTCCCCGGTCAGTCGTTCAGGCTGTGTGATGAATGAAGAAGCGAGGTGGCTGCAAAGCCGGAGAGATTCAGGAGAAACATTGTTCCGCAGGGTTAAAAATCGCTCTGTGTTACACGCCTGCAGGAGGGGGGGGGGGGGGGCTGACGGGGGAGGGGGAATGTTGCAAAAAAAAAAGAAAATACAAATAAATACGAGACTGCAAATTCGGAAAGGTGTTCATCATTTCAAATGGTTTTAATATCAAGTCCAACATGGTAATAAGCTAGTAAAATATTAATGTTGGCGGGGCCCCCTCTCTCAACGCGGTGTTTGGTTGTTTTCGACGAGATTAATTTTTTGCAACGCATGGAGAAAAGAGGACGTGTGTGTGTGTGTAATTCCCTCTGTCGGTCCGTCCGTCCGTCCGGGCTTCCCCTCTTAACCCATTCTGACCTGAGATCAGATTCATATACGAGGTTTCCACTGGACACACACTGGTCTGATGAACCCATTCTGACCTGAGATCAGATTCTAAAAATGTCAGTCGTTCTTCGATTTAAAAAAAAATTAGCAGACCTACAAGCTCATAGCGCGCCACTCGGTGGCGCGCTATGAGCTTGTAGATCTGCTATTTTTCAATAGCTAAAGCATAACATGATGCTATAACACCAAAACGGGTTCCCGTTCAGAATGGGTTAATGGAGATTGGAGAGCTGGGAAGTGTCTGTGTTTGGGTTTTTGGGCGCTAGCGGGACCAGCGGGGTCAAAGACATCTGACTTTCAAACAGGAAGTATCGGGTTGCACGGGCGCAGGCAGGAAGTATATCCACGGATCAAACAGGAAAGACACATCGCTCAAGAGGAGGCTACTGCTGAACGAACCCGCTGGCTGGATCCACCACGCAGTCTGTCTGCCGTCTGTCAGCATGGGGCCTGGAAAATAGTGCGCGCGTGTGTGTGTGACTGTGTGTGTGTGTGTGTGTGTGTGTGTGTGTGTCTGTGTGTGCGCGCGTGCACGCCACATGCTTTTGCCTTTAGTCCGTGTCAGGTATATGAGCATGTTGCATGTCTGCCGTGCGCCAATCTCTAAAACACATTTCGGTCCAGATTTGATCATTCATAACTATATACAGCGAACACCACATATAGTGGCGAGAACTATACAGCTATAATACCGTAAGAGAGATTAAAAAATAAGTAATGAGAGAAGGAGGCACTGCAGGAGCAAGCTCAGACAATTTAGGGCTTGTTTAGGGCCCTTATACTTTATTAACGGGGGACGTGCAGGTATATAAAAAGCGACAACGTTTTCCATGTTTCAGTTCCGTCTTCGTCGGGTCATGGAAAAAAAAAGGTAATGTTTCGTGTTTCGAAGCGGAGGCTGGTCGACGCGAGGCGACGGAACGGAGAAGAGGCTTTTCTCGATGGAGATTCGAAAGAGGTCACTTCTGATGATCTATACCGCGTAAGAAACCGCTGGGAAAAATTTTGTGCGTGCAAATGCAGCGTGTACATGTGTACTGTATGTGCGTATAGGTGTGTGCGCACACAGGCGTGCACGTGTGTGTGAATATGTGCTTGGGACAGCGTGGTCAGGCAGAGAGAGAGAGAGAAGAGGTGCACGGTTGTTGGGATCGATGTCCACACCTCGTCCTAAATTATTCATCCTGTCAGCTGGCCCTGTCCGCCGCCATCGCGAGGCGTGAAACCGCTGACCACGGGCTTTACCCCCCCCCCCCCCCCCCGACCGTGCATCCCCAACGGATTCACCTCTCTATCCCCTCCTCAGCCCTCACTTCCTCCTCTCTCTCTCTCTCTCTCTCTCTCTCGCTGGCTCTCACACTCTCTTCTCTATACAGGCACGTGCACACATAAGACGTCAAAGGGGGCTTCAGGGGGGCTGCCCCTTGCCCTTTTTTACACACCGTCTTCACTATGGTGCCATGCCATATTAGGGTGATCAGATGTCCCTCTTTTTGCGTGGGACAGTCCCTCATTTCCAAGACTTTTCAGGCGTCCTGCACATATTGATATACCCCTGTCCCACATTGTGACCGGTCAGTGTTCAAATGCCATAATAGTTTAGTCCTCTAATAGTTGTCCTTCTGTTGTAAAGCTCTCTCATTGTCTCTTCCTGCGAGACGTGTTTTTAAAGCCTGTTAAAATAGCATATACAAATAAAAATAAAGCATGATTTTAAAACAAAATGTGAGACACCAGAGGAGTTTATAAATGATAGCCAATAGGCCTATATATAGGTCGAATATGACATCAAGGCATTTAATATAAACTCAAGCAGTATAAGTTGCTATAACCCGGTACTCCAGTATCGCTCACATATAAGCGTTATACTTCTGTCCCTCAAATGAACAGTTTGGATCTGGTCACCCTATAGATGCCATATTATCGGCATTCAGGGGAATTGCCTTTTTCCCCCCGAACTCTCCTGAGCCTGAAGACATGCAGCATTTTGCGTTGAAAGAATTATGTGTAGAAATCCACGTCGTGTGTTTATCCCATTCTGACCTGAGATCAGATTCATACGAGGTTTCCACTGGACACACGCTGTTCTGATTAACCCATTCTGACCTGAGATCAGATTCTAAAAATGTCAGTCGTTAAAATAGCAGACCTACAAGCTCGTAGCGCGCCACTCGGTGGCGCGCTATGAGCTTGTAGATCTGCTATTTTTCAATAGCTAAAGCATAACATGATACTAACACCAAAAGGGGTTCCCGTTCAGAATGGGATATACGCCACATCTCCAGTATAGCTAAAGAGTGCAGGGTCGTGTCTCGAAAATAGCTGATCTACAAGCTCTCAACGCTTGTAGATCAGCTAATTTGTTTTGCAATCTTGCCCTTTTAGGGTATATTTCAGCACCTGCCTCTCTCTAACGTTCTCTGCGCGTGCACCTGCTCTCTCTCTCTCTTTTTCTTCCCATTCAGGCCTGATTTTCTACGTCATCGTATACAACAACGTTGCGTGTGCCGAAAATAGCCCATATATGCAGGCTCACAATGAATGGCGAGCTTGGCATACTATTCTCGGCGTGTGTGTCTGTGTGTGTGTGTGTGTGTGTGTGTGTGTGTGAGAGAGATGCCGTTGCAACCACGGGAGTATAGAATTAGAAATGTATACTCGTTTGTCATTTCCCTGCTTTCTTCAGCTCCCTTGCGTCTCCCGTGCCTCTTGCTCTCGGCTCTTGGCTCAGTTCACGCTCATATAAAAGCAGACTATATTATAGTCTCAATGCGTTTTACTGGTTACTGGTTGAATTGAGGTTAACCCATTCTGACCTGAGATCAGATTCATACGAGGTTTCCACTGGACACACAACTGGTCTGATGAACCCATTCTGACCTGAGATCAGATTCTAAAAATGTCAGTCGCTCTTCGATTTTTCAAAAATAGCAGACCTACAAGCTCGTAGCGCGCCACTCGGTGGCGCGCTATGAGCTTGTAGATCTGCTATTTTTCAATAGCTAAAGCATAACATAGTGCTTACACCAAAATGGGTGCCCGCCCAGAATGGGTTAAATAAAATTGCTTATTTCATCTCTCCATTTCTCTCGCCCACTTCTGTGTCCCTCTTCCTCTCCCCCCCCCCCCCCCCCCCGCCCCTCTCTCTCTCATTATCCCTTCCCTTCTCTCTCTTATATTATCCAATAGCCTGTCCTTTCTCTCATCTCGCCTCCTGCACTGCTGTTACTCAGCCATCTTCCTCATTAGTCTTCAAGTCCCAGTGATGCTCTCTCTCTCTCTCTCTCGCTCTCGCTCTCTCTCCCCCCTCTGCTCCCCTGTGTTGCTGACTCAGATTATAATGTGTCGGCTTTGTACTATGTTTATGTTTGTGTCTGTTGAATTCTGCCCCAGTGGCCTTTTGCTAGTCGGCCATAATCCTTTTGCAAGCAGCCCGGAGGCTGGTCAGCGCGTGTGTGTGTGTGTGTGCGTGTGTGCGTGCGTGTGAGCAGTTTTTGTGTGTATTCACGCACATACGTATACAGCATGTGCGGCGCATAAGTGTCCGCATGTCCATGCTTGTATAGAATATGAAGTTCAAGTTGTTACATTGTGCACGCGTGTCAGTCTGCGGCGAATTCCTTGTACATATGTCGGCATATGTGTGTACACGAGCATCTGTGTGCATAATATACATCGTTGTGTGTGCGTGTGTGTGTGTGTGTGTGTGTGTGTGTGTGTGTGTGTGCGTGTGTGTGTGTGTGTGTATGAATGTGTGTGTATGAGTCAGTAGTGGTGACACGGCCCATACATCACAGCCGGGGCCCTGTTTGATTACAGGCAGAGGGGCCCCGTGATTAATCGCTGGATTCAGCCTCCTGGCCCGAGCTGTGACACTCGGTCACAGAGCATCTGTACTGGCCCTCATGCCCACCCCCCCTTTCCCCCCCCCCCCCCGCCCCACCGCTCTGCCCCTAACCCATTCTGACCCGCGAGACCAGATTCTATAACGCACAGAAGAATGGCGGTTCTTTAACGCATTTTTTTGACCTGAGATCGGATTCTAAAAAAAATGTCTTCTAAAATCCTGACAGTTTTCCAAAAATAGCAGACCTATATATACAAGGTCGTAGCGTAATCTACGAGCTTGTAGATCTGCTATTTTTTTGTGGCTAAAGCACGACATGACGCTAACACCGAAATGGGTTCCCACGCAAAATGGGCTAAACCCCTCACACACCCCCCCCCCCCCCCCCCATACCCCCCTATCGTCCACCCCCACCACCTCTGCTACACACCCATATAACCTCCTATCAACTACTACATCTATACAGTCGTGGAAGTGTCTTTTTCCCCCAATACCTCCTGATCTCTCTGGAATCATCCCCATATAGAGTAGAGTATACCGGCGGAGTCCCCTCGTTTTTCTCCATGGAGAATATAGATTTGGGGCCATCTTTTAAAATCATAAGCATTCGTATAAGCAAAAATCATATAGGCATTCGTTCACGATATAGTCAGTCACTCCAATTTAACGGATTCTGTTTCTGGTGATTTTTTTTTTACTAATATCACATTACTGTTTCTCAGCGTCAGTTGATTTGTGACCCAGGTAGGAATGAATGAATGAATGAATGAAAATTTTATTTTCGTGTCATGCCACTTTGGCCCATCCCATATGGGATTACATGACACATTTCACAGAGTAGTGAAGAGAGGAGAGTCCGCACACAGGTTTGCTCCAAGGTGTTTGCTTTTTATTCAATACACCATGAATATGACACAATGTTTCGGCCGTGAACGAACAGCCTTCATCAGGTGATAATCGGCAGTATATGTGACAGCTCCCTTTTAAACCCAGTCGTCATCAGTCACGTGATGTGAGGTGTGGGCAGGTGATTCACTAACACCAATACGTTTTCACAGAGTACACTGAATACAACTGACACACTACAGTCCTTCCTGTTCATACATGTTTGTACATTATTCGAACAACAAAAAAAAGAAAACAAAACGAAAATATTTGACATGTAAATGGCCCTCTCCTCCTCATTGACCAGGCCTTTTCAAGGAATGAGGCAAATGAAAAAGTGTACATTTGAAACAGGCGCCTCAGTCTCTCGAAGTCCTCCAACCATACAGATTCATGGTTTGGGTCTATTTTATTTTAAAAGTCTCTCCCTAATGGTAGGATTGTGTAAATTACGTCAGACTTCGGTGCTCTAGTCTATACTGCTCTCTCTCTCTGTCTCTCTGTCTCTCTCTCTCCCGCACCCCCACCCCATGCCTTCTGCTAGCCTAGATCAACTCTGCTGCACCCCTTACTGTATATACCTCTGTGGGTCTCGAATGCCAAATTCCAATACCCCAAATCGTGGCCGCTCGGTTACGATGAAATTGGTGACCTGTCGAAATATGTGACCGTCTTGTGGACATCGCATAACTTACAGTACATGGAGGTCTTTAAATACGTGGCCTAGATACCGCCATAGGTTGAACTCTGCAGCTAATAAACACACCGGCATGATTTATGTTCAGACACTGATGTTATGTGACTGTCTACTACATGCTTGTCACGTATTTCAGCAGCTCACCAATTTCACCGTAACACCGACATGCTGGAGATGGCCGAGATTTTGGGTATTGGAATTTCGGCTATAAGCTCTTCAATGTCAACGACCTCCAAATGAACATTTGTCCACGGACACTGATCTGTGCGAGGAACCGGAATGGGTTTAGATCTGGACCCTAAGAGACAGAGTAGACCCAGAGCCATAGAGTAAGACAGAGTTACGACAACTCCGTTCACTTCATGGGGCTTCAGTCCAATGGCGGGTCTTCCACATAGACTTCTATTGCCGACGAGCATAGCGACCAGTGACATAGTCCTGGACCGGAAGTTGGCAGAATGCACTAGGCTCAGGCCTGTTGCCTGAGTCCAGCTTTAATGATCTTAAATCCCTTTATTTTTAGATCATTTTTTTAGTAATTGCACAAACATTACAGAGACTTTATAGTTGTCCCTGTACAATACTTTAAAACAGTTGTCATGTTGCACACATGGCTAAAATAGCTCTTATTTGCGCCGCCATCGTTGTATTTGTATTGTATGTAATGTATTTCAACTCCAGCTTGTCACTGTCCAGGCTGCATGAACAGACTCCGTTTTCTGCCCCCTCAATGTCGTAACTCTGTCTTACTGTATGGCTCTAGAGTAGACCATAATAAAACATGCATGCGAACCTGTAGATCTCAGGTATTATCTTTGGTTTTTGGTACGGACGGATAGATGAAGACATCTTCTATGATCCTTATACCACCTTGTCTGTTACATCACAAAATCACTGGTGTGAAGTAACTAAGTACTTTTACTTCAATACTGTACTTAAGTACAACTTTGAGGTATTTGTACGTTACAAAAGTGTTTCCAAATATTGTACTTTTATTCCAATACAATTATTTTAACTTTTTTGTTACTAACTTAAACAATTTCGGCCATTTGAAAAAAGCTGATCTGCAAGCTCACAATGTGTAGATCGGCTATTTTCAAAGGATTTTGTACACATTTTTTTAACTAGTACTATTACTTTTAGTACTTTAAGTACATTTTGATGCCGATACTTTTGTACTTTTACTTGAGTACATTTTGAATACGGGACTTCTACTTGTAACGCAGTACATCTACATTGCAGTATTGATACCTTTACTTAAGTGCAACATTTGAGTACCTTTTCCACCACTGCAAATAATACTTCCATTCTACATCCTCCAACTCCATACCTCCCTCTGTAAAGAGAGGTATGGATAGAGACCGAACCCCCCCCCCCCGCTATTCATTTCAATAGAAGTTGCTCAGTGGCGTTTTGAAGCACCCGGAAGACTGCTGGAAGTACAATTATACCTCAATGGCTCGAGCGAGCGGAAGTTGAGAGCGGACATCAAAGTTGAGGTCCGGGTTGACGCACATGACGTCACTGTACGTCCGTCCACCTCCATGAACGTGCTGCAGTTCCACCTTTCGCCAGTAGGTATAGTGGCAGCTTCAACGTTGGATAGCCTTACTGGGGGCTTGATGTCAGAGGTAAATACCCAGAAGCAGAACAAGGCAGGCAGGCAGATCAAGTCCTGCAGTATTTATTAACATACAACAGGCTTAGAGCGGAACATACCCTGGCAAGAACACAGTAACAGTAACAACGACTGTAAACTGGCAAGGGAACACTGATCATATTTTACTTGAGGTTTATTATATAATATAGGCTATATTAATTGATTCAGCATGAAGACTAAAGCATTCTAAAGACATATAGACACATAGACAGCTTTGATCCCTGGTATAAGACTTGAGAAAGAGCGGACCTCCCGCGAAATGAACCGACAGAAAAACAATCGCGAATCCGACACCTATAGGAACGTATAGGAATTGTCGGGGAAACGCCGGTACATCCAAAAATATGGTCTCGGATTGCTTTGTGAATCCGGACCCATTCATTATCAACTGGCATGAGAACACTGAACACAGGGAGGCTTAAATACACAAGGACTATAACTAGACACAGGTGAAACACAACTACAATCAACACATGCTCGGCTGAGACTGAGCAGTGAGACAAGACAGTTGGCAACAACCAGAGCAGACAGGAAACACTATATAGGAACATATAACGACACAATACAAATACACATTTTCACGACACTCTCACCACCCTAACGGGGTGAGGTTTCCACCGAGTATGATTGATGTATATAAGAGCCAAATGGCCACCATGTGAATATCTCCTTGCCTATACTGTATGTGTGTGCATGTCTGTTCGAGAGGCGACACATTGTAATAAGCTTATAAGCACCAGCCCCGCTGTCTGTGGCCAACGTGGATGAGCTACATCCCTACCTGCTTTCTCTGCAACATTTATTAAGGCCGTTTCCAAATGTTAAAATGTTAAAACACCAATATTATTATGGAGAAAACAAGATGGCAAGACGGCTAAAACGAATGGAATAAAGTTCACCTCCAGAAAAGGCGTTGTTTATGGCTTCAGAATGTATAGGTCTTTTAACATGTAATGTCTATGGAGTGACGTCACGTCAACACCACTATAGGTCTGGAAAGGGGGGCGGGTAATGGCTGTGAGATAGCTAGGCCTAGATTGGGGCTTAGACTGTATCACGTGGACAGCATTGTCAGTTGCTGTCCACATGATATCTCTGCTGTCGGGAAGAACCTATGCACCCAACTCCAAAATGTTCATTTCAGGAAATAAATAAATATATTTTATTTTTTACAACAAAGCCATATTATAGGGTATTATGCGCATGCATTACGGGAATGGTAAATCGAGTGGCAAAGTGAGAGGCAAAGGGAGTTTATAACGTTGCTTAATGCAATCAGAGAGGACTTTTCTGTTTGGATGTATATGGGCTGTCAAGGCCAGAAATTATTTTTTTTGCCACTCGGTATAGGCGTTCATGCATAACCTCCGAGTTGATGATGATGATGTCACGCCCATACCCTCTATACTGCCTCATCGAAGTTGGTGTTGTGACTTTATATATTGTCAATTACTGTCCGTATAGTGCTTTTTTACTACATTTCATTGGTTCAATATTTTGTTTTAACCAACACAGACGTAAAGGGTGTTCAACCCTATAGCACTCAAAAACCTACAAAATGGTTTCCTCCTGACACCGACGTATTTTGTCAGTTCATGCTGTCCACATAATGTGAAAAAAAAGCGATAAATAAAAATATGTTCTGCCCAACGGTGACGATAGTAGCCCATACACTTTAAGTTCTTATTTATTGGTATGACTATATAATGACACATTTGTCAAGATTTTAAAAAAAAATCACACCCGTGTGAACTGAGTGGTGCAATCCCCCCCCACCCACCTCTCTCTCTCTCTCTCTCTCTCTCTCTCTCTCTCTCTCTCTCTCATATTAGCAGGCAACAGAGCAGCACTACCCCTCTCTCTCTGTTTCTGGCGCCCCCCTACTGGTACGAATAAGTCATATACTCAGGCATACGCACGCACGGACATTGCTGGTTGTAGGAGTTGTTTGCACGACTCAAAAACAACAACAATTATTGTGGTGGAGAATTTTAAAACTTCCCCACTTTGCAATATACCCTCATGGAACACCGTTTGGGGGAACCGCCGTGGCTTTGCCAACTCGGACAGCATGCTCCACCGCATGCATGCATGCTCCAGGACATTGGCCGTCGGCGCACCTGCCTTGTTGTTCTCAGATGATTTAAAAAAGCCAGGTTGTATTAAATCCTCGCACAGCACATACATACACACCGCCGGACGCTGAGCGAACAAGCTGAGCACCGTGCCAAGGAATTTAGCTTGGTAAGGACGTACGGGCACGCTCTGTTACTCCGAGTATACCCCCCCTCCCCCTGCTTCCCAACCATAACCCCCCAATCAACTGTTTCTCACCTTCACCTACATTGCGTGCCCCGCCTAGACTTTCCCCCAGCATCTCTGCCACACACACACACACACACACACACACACACACACACGCCACCACACCACTCCTCTCACTCTGCCAGCTGTGATCCTAACACCTTCCTCCATATCCCTATATAGGCTATACCCCAAGGTGTCTCTCGGGGGGGGGGGGGGGGGGGGGGGGGAGTTCCAGCTACATTTGCTAATATAGCATCAAATTCAGTTTAACCACAATATTTTATAGACTATACGTCAGCTATTCAAAAGTAGCCCAAGGCTCAAAACGTGTCGCAGGGAGCTTATAGATCTATTTTAACCGATTCCGTGCCACCATGGCGCCAGTGCCAACAGAATACGCGAAAAAGGCCGAGAAGAAGACCCCGTGAACCGGAAGTATAGTTATAATCGGCCATTTTCGAGCCACCTTTGCTATAGTATCAGAAGCGCTAATATGCTAACCGGGACTATGATTTTGTATTGAGCTCCTATACCATTGTCCCTCACCTCATATCGCCTCAATCTGAGCCTCGATTCAGCGAAAAACGTTGCTAAAGATCGCGCGTGCATGTTTGTGTATATGAGTTGTGGGATTTCGATGACGTCACACCACCATGGAAGCAAGCGTTGCCTAATGACGGGAAGCTTAAAATGCTGTAAATATAATATAGTATTCATTTTGGAAATACTGTGTGGTCGGCTGGATCAAAAGTGGTATGCATGATACCGTAAATAATTTGTGACTTTGTCTCGCATCCGCGCCGCCGGACATGTAACCGTTTCTGACGAGCGCTAAGGGGGGGACCTTGACACGACACAATATTTGAGAACCACTGCTCTGTATATACACTAATGCCTTTCCCACCTCCTTTCACCTCCTCGCCTAACCCATTTTGGGTGGGAACCCCTTTTGGTGTTTGGCATTATGTCGTGCTTTAGCTATTGAAAAATAGCCGATCTACAAGCTCATAGCGCGCCACCGAGTGGCGCGCTACGAGCTTGTAGGTCTGCTACTTTTGAAAAATCGAAGAAC
This sequence comes from Protomyctophum bolini, assembly GCF_963924005.1. Classification (NCBI taxonomy): domain Eukaryota; kingdom Metazoa; phylum Chordata; class Actinopteri; order Myctophiformes; family Myctophidae; genus Protomyctophum; species Protomyctophum bolini. Next base: position 7,698,351 of record NC_137878.1, read on the forward strand.
GACTGACATGGAAACATAGCTTTTTCAGAAAACTGTCAGGATGTAGAAGACATTTTCAGAATCTGATCTCAGGTCAGAATGGCCTAATACACTCCAACCTCCTGCTCATCCTTATGACCCCACCGCGACTCACTCCCTATCTCTCTAGCCCCTATACCTCTTCTCTGTGCTGCATTCTGCAGCGTTAACACCCCACCCCACCCCACCATCCCGTTATCCACCCCCACCCCACCCCAGCCCACCACCACCACCATATCTCCTTCTGTCTCCTCTCCTCCGCTGCTCCCTTCACCCCGGCTC
>NC_137878.1:7701150-7753650 GCF_963924005.1 Protomyctophum bolini
AACAGTACAAATAAACAAACAGTTCACATAGCGGATACCAGAGTACAAAGGTGCACACAACCATTAAAGTGCAGGCGTTGAAGTGCTATATGCGATAGGTCATAAAAAGTGCATGTGCATAGGCACGAGATAATACAGTAAAAAGTGAAAAGTGCTTATCATAAGGTTATCTCCTATAGATCTACCCACAGCAGCATTCAGTTTGCGAATAGAGACCGGGACAAAGGAATGTTTGTGACTGTTTTTTTGTGGCACAGGGGGCTCACGAGCGAAGGCCGGATGGGAGAAGGATGTACTCTCCTCATGTTTTTGATTTTTTTTTTTTTCACTTAATTTTTATTGAAGGAAGAACAGACAGACAAAAACTCAACTAACAAGACAATACGGGAAATAAAAAGAAAGAAAAAAGACATAAAAGAAAAGAAAAAGTAAAAGAAAAAGGCTGCATTTTTCATATTACAATAAACATTCAATGAAATTCTATTGCAATATCGCTAGGCTGAGAGAAGAGATTCCACTTTTCCCATTTTTTATAGAATTTATCCTCTTGTAGTCTAAGTATGAATGTTAGTTTTTCCATAGAATACAGTTCCTCAATAATGTCCATTCATTGATCTTTCGTTGGTGGGTCCTGTTGGTACCAGCGTCGTGTGATTGCTTTTTTACTTGATGCTAAGAGGATCTTGATTAAATATTTATCATGTGTTAGAAACTCTTCAGGGATATTTCCCAACAGTAGAAAAGAAACAGACAGAGGTATCTCAAAACACAGAATGGTCTCCAAAGTGGAGTGAATATCCTGCCAGTATTTCTGAATTTTAGGACAAGACCAGAAAATATGAGCGTGGCCCGCTTCCTTGTGGCCACATTGTCTCCATGTTTTTGAGTTTTAAGTGACTGTTCTGTTCTGTCACTTATCTTTCAGGATGACCCTGATGCAGGAAAGGGGGCTGCATAATTATAGGACTCTACGCATCTACGTATGCCTCAACGAGGAGACCTTGTGCAGGAGTTCATAGTAAGTGACTGACTGTAAAGTGTATACAATACATGCACTATGTACGTCTTTTTTTCCCCTTCTTTTTTTTACTCAAGCACTCTGCTGCTGACTCAAGTGTGACGCTATTCAAACTAATTGTACTTTATATTAGTTCTATTGCATTGTTGTGACTTAAACTAAAATACTGTCGCTGCTAATTTAGTCTCTCGCTCTCCTCTAGTGACGCTTCACGATTGCTGATTATTAGTAATGGCTAAACTGTTGGCTGAGAAAACATGGGCTCCTAATGGCTGCTTCGTGTCCTTTGATGGTCATACTTTACGGCGCATGACATATAGGGCTGTATTTTGCGTGTCTTAAGTACCAGGTCTTATTACCTAACTTGAGTAAACTAAAGACCTGGAGGCGTGATCAATGCCATTTGGCTATTCTGAGTGGCCAAAGGGCATTGACCACGCCTCCAGGTCTTTAGTTTACTCAAGTTAGGGAATAAGACCTGGTACTTAAGACACGCAAAATACAGCCCATAGTTTGGCACGCCAGTTTGTCACTGAGAATAGCCGATCTACAACCTCGGTCACAACACAATTGGCCCCCTTTTCCACCGGTTGGGAACCGGTTCAGTTCTTTTTGGTTCTTTCTTAGTCCATGAGCCAGAGCTCCAAAATTAGAAAACGTTAATATGAATTGAGTGTGCAAACCCATACCTATATTAAATTGTTATCACCATGCAGCTTCCCCAGTGCATTACTTACACAAAGACAATGATTTATTGTTTTACAAATCTTCAAAAATGTAAATATGAAAATTTGTCATATAGGAAAATATGCAAAAAAAATAATATATATATATATATGAAAAAGCTACTACTGTGGAAGGGTTATCATATATTAATTTACTTATATTGATCATATAAACAATTTAATATCGGTATGGTTTTGCCCACTCAATTCATAATTAACGTTCCAAATTTTGGAGGAGGTCTGGCTCATGGACTGTTAGAACTGGTTCTGAACTGAACCGGTTCACCAACCAGTGGAAAGGGGGGGTCACAGTGAGGTTGTTGATCTTGGTGGGAGACCCAGAATGCACAGCCAAGTGACATCAGACTAGATTACACCGCGCTGTATAGTTCTGGAGAAAAGCTGAAGTCATATACAGCCTCAAGGCAGAGTGCATGTCATTAGTCATTATACCCACCGATAGATTGAATTCACATTTGCTTTTTTGTGAACACTATAGGATGTGGATGAGACGATCACTGAGGGTGTCACGGTGATAGGCAAGACCTGGAGAATGTGCATAGGCCTTTGTATCGGCCATGTTGTTGTTGGGACTCATGGGCAGTGAATGCCGGACCTTGAAGCCAACCCTGCAGAAGTCTCTCGATGGGTGCTGCTACACCAGAATGCTGCGTGCAGCGCTCCACATCAATAAGAGCACACATGTCACCCGAGCCAGAAAATAGCAGCCAGGAGAATGAGACTAGTATAGCAGGACACTGCCCAAAGACACCAAGAGCTGCCAGCCGGCAAACTAGTGCTGTGGGAACCAACACACGGGTCACGAGGACGTCCCACGCTAACATACGTGGATGACGTACTCAAGAACGACGCAGGAGCGCAACATACCAACGAACTGGCCAGATGTATGGAGAACCGGGAATGACGATGGAGGGCTCGTCTAGAGAGATTTACGCTCTGAACCTGAGTTACCCAAAGAAACTGAGCTGCACCTCTGAGGTAGGTCTACTGCAGAATATAATAATGGGGATGGATGGAGGAGTCATTAACAACCGAGTACTCACACATTCTACTAGTCTTTGAGTAGACTGAGTCTCACAGACTCTTGTTTGCTTCATTAACCCATTTAGGCCTGACGTCGAATTTTTAAAAATGTCTTTTTAAAATTTATATTTTTTTCTGAAAAACCTCATGTTTCTATATCATTGTTCTCAATATTTCATCTGTCTGTCTGTCTGTCTGTCTGTCTTCCTGTCCTGTCCTGTCCTGTCCTGTCCTGTCCTGTCCTGTCCTGTCCTGTCCTGTCCTGTCCTGTCCTGTCCTGTTCTGTCCTGTCCTGTCCTGTCCTGTCCTGTCCTGTCCTGTCCTGTCCTGTCCTGTCCTGTCCTGTCCTGTCCTGTCCTGTCTGTCAGTCACCGCACGTGTGCATGTGCGCAGCGTCTTCCAGGTGTATAATGGGGTTAGTGACGGACAGCCCAGACAATGTGCCACCTGCAGCTCTCGGCTGTGCTGCTCCCCACTGGGATGGCCCGCAGTCAGCTGGAGCGCTGTCATCTGGACACTGGCCTGGGCTGGCCTGGCCTCAGACCACATGCATGCATGGGACCCAGCCAGGGTTACTTACGGCCTTACTCTTCTCTCTAGTCTCCACCACCAGGCATGGCACCAGAACCACCCTGACTCCCCCACCTTCTGCCTTATATTATTGGCCCAATGTTGTGTGTGTGTGTGTGTGTGTGTGTGTGTGTGTGTGTGTGTGTGTGTGTGTGTGTGTGAGAGCGAGAGAGAGATTATATCAGATCCATGTCAGAATCAACCGACAGTAGTATTATAGTCTGTATATATGTTATAGTCACACACACACACACACACACACACACACACACACACACACACACACACACACACAAATAAATAATTTATGCAGTGATTTAACTTCAAATAGAAAACTATATATACCTATATACTATAATAAACCACTCCAAATGTTTTTAAATGACACTCCGTCGCCTTCTAAATCGATGTCCTTCTAATAGATTGCAACTCTATATTAGTTCCTCCTCTTTTTTCTTTCCATGACACCATAAAACTCAAAAACAGGAAACCATGCATGCATGCATGGACAGCTTTGCTTGAGCTGTGATCCCAAAGGCACCTTCTAAGCTCAGCCTTACTCTGTGTGTGTGTGTGTGTGTGTGCGTGTGCGTGTGTGTGTGTGCGTGCCAGCCTCCCGGGTGCCCCCCTCTCAAGTCATCAGACATAGAACTAGTGATCACAGAACCGGATATGATCACAGCAGCATCACACACAAACATCTCGCTGTCACATTGCATTTCTCGCCCCGCTCGCATCTCGACGAGTGCCACGCTATATAGTCTCCTGGCCTGCGCGTCGTCAACGGAGAAGCATCGCCAGCCAGGCGCACTATAACCAGCGCGACGCACGGCACGCCACGCCACGCCATCCAATCGGAAGCTAATAAATCATCTTGCGGTTTTATTTCAGATTTATTGGGCCCCGTAATGAAGACGCGACGGGCACCCGGGCCGTAACCGACGGCGACAGGCTGACACTGATGAATGGCTGGAAGGAGAGGTGCGTTCGTCTCTCGACTGCGAGTCAGAGCGAGAGGGAGGACTGTCAGCCTCCGACGACGACGACGACGGGGCGCCTATATCTGTGAGTGTGTGAGTGTGTGCGTGTGTGTGCTCTCATGCCTGTGTGTGTTTGTTATGTAGACTAGCCACGGAGTGCAATTCTATTTTGTGTTTAACGTATGCTGGTGTGCGTGTTTGTGTGCGCCGTGCATGTACAGTAACAGTATATATAGGCCTATCTGAGGACATAATAACATCAGGTCATTCTCTATCTCTGCACAGACCGAAGATGACGGCTGGCTTGCGGACACATTGTCCCTGCCAGCAGTTATATAATATCGGCAATAGGCCTATTATTAGGATCATCAGAATGTTAAACCACGTGTGCATGTCCATGGACGTTGTGTCCGCCTACGTTATCTAGCCGAAAATATACTGTACATTTTTGGCTTTGCGGTAATGTCACTGAGGAAAGGATTTCAGCCTTCAGGTCTTCGTGGCGCCTCCATCGCATCAGCTGTCTGAGATGAGGAGTGGCTGTCGTCAGGAGTCTATAGAGTTCTCAAATTCTGCCCCCGAACCCGACCCTATAGAGCGTCGCAGTCCCGCCCCCTACCAGGGCCCAGGAAATGATTCTCCGTTCATTTTCCTCATAGACATTTCAAAAAGTATTTATTTAAAGACGTTTACGCCGCGGACAAAGCCAACTCGAGTCGTGACAACTCAACAACAAACACAATATTTTGGACCAAACAAATAATTACAAAGAAGAAAAAAACGGCAACTTTTTTTGTTGTTTTTCTTCTTTGTAATTATTTGTTAAAGGGACTGCGACGCTCTATACCTGAGCCTCGGGTTCCATTTTTCCGGGTTTTAGGGGGCCGGGCCTTAAGTTTCAGGCCTGATGCTCTGGGATAGGACAGCTATAGGTTTGTGGCTTCATAGGAACCCGGAGCGGAGCAGGGGTTCCTCCAGTCCAGTGGAACTAAACCACCGCACATTCTTGGCCATATTTCGTGGCAAGGCTGTTATTCTGAAGATGATAGGCAGCGGTGGAAAAAAAAGTACTAGATCGTTTTCCTTAAGTATCAATACTGCAACGTAGAAGTAAAGTAAAAGTTCAGAATTCAAAATTGACTTGAGTAAAAGTACAAAAGTATTGGTACCAAAAGTAGAAAGTACCCATTGTGCAGAATGTCCCATTTAAAGTTTTAAAATCTATCTTATCTATATATGCACCAGTAAGACGCGCAAACGCGGGAAGCGAACGCAGCTGCAGATCATGTCTGTCTGTCTGTCTGTCTGTGTGTCTGTCCCGCTGTTACTGTATATGTGGACCTGGCCCCTTTTGTGCCCATATATGGAGCTGAGTGATTTGTTTGTGATTGATGCAACACACTCCATATTTGGACGTACACTCCATATTTGGACGTATAGCGGGACAGACAGACAGACACACACACACACACACACACACACACAGACAGACATGATCTGCTAGGTCTCATAGTAAGTGCTCACTGCGTTCGCAATCAAGTCTCTGTACAGTATGTACGTATATATACATACGTACATCTGTAATCCACATAAACTCGAAAACCGGTCGCCCTGCACGGACTTCAAATTCGACACACGCTGTTCCACACAACCGCAGGTATACTGCAGTGCCCTGTGTCGGATAGCTTGATTGTCCAGAACCAGCCCAAAAGCCCCTGCCCAGGCTCTGGACCGGGCCCAAATCAAATGAAAGCCTGGGTGGTACCGAGGATAGGGCCCAAAATTAGCCAATTGATCACACCTGATCACCCCTATAGATCTCCATATATGGAGCTGGCCCGTTTCTGACATCCACAAATGATGTTCTGACATCATGCATAGACTCCATATTTGGGCATGCCTGACAAAGAACTCCATATATGGGAATACAGGGGACACAGACTGTAATAAATGGGTGGGGGCATGCATTTATAACTTGCATCGTTCCAAGCAGGCCAGTGCCAAAACCGGCACCGCTCTATTGTAAAAATCTTTTGAAAACAGCAGATCTACAAGCTCACAAATGCATGCGACGCATTGTGATTGTCTATTTTCAAATGGCTGAAGTGGGTGCAGGTGTGCCTAGAAATTTTTTTTTAACCCATTTTGGGGTGGGAACGCCTTTTGGTGTTAGCATCATGCTATGCTTTAGCTATTGAAAAATAGCAGATCTACAAGCTCATAGCGCGCCACCGAGTGGCGCGCTACGAGCTTGTAGGTCTGCTATTTTTGAAAAACCGACGACTGACGACAGTTTTAGAATCCGATCTCGGGTCAGAACGGGTTAATGGGATTACGGCGGAGCCTGTCAAGCGCGCCTGCTCGTTGGTGCACCCTCCGCTATTATACTCGCTCAATACTGTCGCGAACAATGTCGTCATCTTCATCACCAATATTATATATTAATAAATAATCACGATGACTACTATAACACTTCACCGTCACCATCATCACCATCGTCATCAAAACGACCACTTTCTCCACCTCTTCCTTGTTAGACTCATCATCCTCCTCGCCTCATCCTCGTATCGTCATTTCAATCACTTCTTCACACGCCACGACGCCACGTCAATGCGTGGCGTTTTCGTCGCTCGCGCGCGTCCGACCGACGAGCTTGTTGTTGGCATTTTGTCGTTGCGGGGTCCCTCACTCTCTCCCCCCCCCTCGCCCCCCCCCTCGCCAAGGACGACCGACCGCTGCCCGCCTCCCTCCACTCCATCCCTCAAGTCACGGCGGCGGCGTCAGCCCGCTAAGTCAGCCTGTCAATCAATGAATCCATACCGGCCGCCATACCCGAGCAGCAGCTAGCGCCGTGTGTGACAGGACACATGGCACAGCACTTTGTGAAGAGCACTGCATGAGGCTCGACAGCGGGGGAAGAAGAAGAGACACGCGTCAATTTAACCCATTCTGACCTGAGATCAGATTCATACGAGGTTTCCACTGGACACACACTGGTCTGATTAACCCATTCTGACCTGAGATCAGATTTTAAAAAAATGTCAGTCGTTCTTCGATTTTTTTCAAAAATAGCAGACCTACAAGCTCGTAGCGCGCCACTCGGTGGCGCGCTACGAGCTTGTAGATCTGCTATTTTTCAATAGCTAAAGCATAACATGATGCTGAACACCAACATGGGTTCCCGGTCAGAATGGGTTAAAGCACTGTACCAGATCATATCATTTGCTCGTCCGCGGCGAAAGAATGACGACGTCAATCAAAATTGCAGGGGGCGAAAGTATATAGAGCCACGCACGAACCGATGGCGGATGTTTGGAGTTCCGATTGCCTAGTTAGTATATAGAGAGCCGAAGTCAGGCCCCGGATGTAAACCTGGCCCACTGGGGGGGTGGGGGAGGGGGGGGGGGGAGGATCTCATCTCAATCCATAATTTGAAGCATCTACTGTATGATGCACCATTAAAAGTATATAGTAAAATACAAAAATAGGGGGAGACTGCACGCAAATCATATCATTAAATGTAGAGAACAAAGTGCAAAGTTCATGTTCAAGTTTATCTTTTAACACAGCATGAGACCTCTGTTCCTGAACTATAGCCTCCCCCACCCTCCTTCCCTTGTTTTGTGTGTTGTCTTTGTATTCTGTGTTTTTATAGTCTATGCGTTTACTTACTGTTTTACCTACTGTACTGTACTGTACAGCACTTTGTGGCAGCTATATGGTTGTTTTAAATGTGCTTTATAAATAAAGTTGAGTTGAGTTGAGTTGAGTTGAGTTGAGTTGAGTATCGATCAATAGGGGGTGGGACTACGGGGGATTATATAGTATTGCACTTGCCCATGGCCTATACTGCACTTGCCAGAGAGAACAAAGTCATGTGCGAGTGTGTGTGTGTGTGTGTGTGTGTGTGTGTGTGTGTGTGTGTGTGTGTGACACACACACACTCGCACATGACTTTGTTCTGTCTGGCAAGTCTATGAACTCTACCTTAACCTTAACCTGCAACACAATTGTTGCGAACGCAGTGAGCACTTACTATGAGACCTAGCAGATCATGTCTGTCTGTCTGTGTGTGTGTCCGTGTGTCTGTCCCGCTATCCAAATATGGAGTGTGTTGCATCAGCAATCACTCAGCTCCATATATGGGCAAAAAAGGGGCCAGGTCCACTCAGCTCCATATATGGGCACAAAAGGGGCCAGGTCCACATATACAGTAACAGCGGGACAGACACACAGACAGACATGATCTGCAGGGTCTCAGCTGCGTTCGCTTCCCGCGTTTGCGCGTCTTACTGGTCCTTATTTTAGTGACCTTGTTTGGCAGTGAGCACTCTGTTGGTTGTCATGGCTACCAGTTCCCACCTGATGTCGTGTGGGAGTTCGGTCTGATCCAGATCGTATTGGATAACTGCTAGTTTACATAACGTCTTAAGAGTAGGACTCAGATCTAAGATGAACAAGTTATCTGTGGGTGTGAAATCTCCTTGTTTGGAGTAACCTCCAAAGAGGATGATACGATCTCCCATCATGCAACAGCACATATCACCCAATGGACCCGGGTCTTTCCCTTTGGGCTCAAACTTCTTCCAGGTTAAGGTCTCTGGGTTGAATTTCCATAGATTAGTGAAGGTCTGATTCTGGTTGCAGCCACCAAAGATGCACAGCTCTCCATTGTAGGTAAAGGCTGAATGTTTACAGTGTCCTTCTGGAATAAGCTGTGCAGAAGGTGTGCTCATCCAGAGCTCGGTCTCTGTGTCAAACACTCTGATGCTCTGGTCCTTTTTGTCCCCAATTACAAACATCTTCGTCCCAATGATGTTAGCAGAGGAACACCATGAAGCAGGAGGTGGAGGTCCTCTGGTGTTAATTAAAGACCAGACCATTGTGCTGGTGTCCAACTTGTACATGTCATTAGTACTTCCAGTCAGCTTGGATCCTCCATGGATAAACATGACCTTCCCCAACACACAGGCTGAGTGGTAGCACCTCGCCTCTGGAATAGCTCCAGAAACCCTGCTGGGTTTCAACCACATGTGGGCGTCCACATCAAATGCATAAAGCTCATTGTAGTACCCCACTACACAGCAGCCTCCCCAGATGTAGACTGTATCTTCTATCAGCACAGCTGTGTGGCCGAAGCACATGGATGGAACCTCAAGGTGACCGTCTCCTCTTCCAGGACTCACTGGAGGTAACGTCTCCCAGCATAAAGACACTGTGTTGAAGACATGGACATCCATCTGTTCCATGTAGTTGGTATATCCACCACATAAGCCTCCAAAGGAATACAGTTTGTTCCTCACTGCTACGGCAGCATGATAGACTCGCTTTGGTCCTCCTGTTTTGGAAACGGTCCAACGCAACATCACCCTGTCTGTCTGTCTGTCTATAAAATAGCTCAAAGGTCTATTGCTGATTACTCAGGTTAGAACCCGCCGTAGTGGTGCACTTAAACCAGGCTGCTTCGACTTCTGGCTTCTCTCCCTGAAGCCGACCCTTGTTATATATTCTCCGACTAGGCTTGTCGCGATGACTCTACCACATCTATCTGATGTCAGCACTAGGTCGGCTCGGGCGCAGATATAGAGATTGTCATACTGGACATATCATATAGCCCCAGCGTCCTAGTCGGATATCCCCATATATGGAGACTGTATATCCATCGAACACTCTCCCAATCCGGCTAATTGCGAACGCAGTGATTGCGAACGCATTGAGCACTTACTATGAGACCTAGCAGATCATGTCTGTGTGTCTGTCTGTCTGTCCCTCTTTTGTGCCCATATATGGAGCTGAGTGATTTGTTTGTGATTGATGCAAGTGTCTGTCCCGCTGTTACGTCACCATGACTCAGCCATAACCATATAAGGAGTCCCCAAAGCAGCTATACGTCCAAAACCCAAATATGTACGAGCTGCGTTCGCTTCCCGCGTTTGCGCGTCCTACTGGTACCGTACTGTATATAGAACATAGTGGGGAGTCCCTGCTTCATCTCTCCCTCGCAGTTAAGGGGTCCTTGGCCTGAAAAACATTGAAAACCCCCTATAGGGCAATTTTCTTTCGGTATACACGAAGACCCAATTGATCATTGTGTCTCTCGGCCGTGTCTGGGAATGAGTTTTGAAACTTGAGTTGTCATTTGGGTCAATCGAGAAAGCTTGACAAAATGGAAGCCTTGTCCAAGGGAGATTCTGCTACTACTCATTTTTGGCAGGGGAGGGTTATTGATAGTGTGGTGCTGTTGCTGTTGAGGTCTTTATCGGATTCAGCTCATATACAGTAAAACAATCGCAACATGGCCGCTCTGTGTTCCAGCACCGCTACGAACGTGTTCTTGAATTAAAGGGACATCTTATGGAAAAGGAAAAACTGGATTTATTGCACACATTTCCCCCAAAAAACTCAAATTAAATGTCATAGAAACAAGTCAAAATAGAGACCCCGTGTACTTACTCATTTGTCGCGAGCTTAATGGCAAAGCTGACAACTCCCATGCATCCAATGTGAGACGTACCGAAAGAGGAGAAAAATGGGTCCCTCTACTCTCCTCTCTCACAAAGAGAATGCCAACACAATCAAAACTACATGTTTTCATGATGAATTGTGGGGCCAGGCTCTCGATCAAATTGTGATTGTAGTATCTGCAACACCCCTTACTTTTCAACGTGTTTGCTGTTGCTGCAGACTGTCTCTATTGATGCTGTTTCCTCTTCTGTGGAGGAGGAAAAAAAAAGAACTTCATGTTCATGGCTTTTTGGTTTAAATGTGCTTGTCAGAAAATGTTTGGGTTTCCTCTTGGATCCAAGAAAACATCAAAATCCACTCAAAATCTACACCTCGTACTGTAAGTCTGATCTCTCTATTAGCACATGTGTTTAGTCGTTGTTCTAATTCCCAATTTCCCCGCGCCACCTGGTCTCACGCTAACACAGTGATAACACAGATTGGCAATTCCGTATACCGGTATACACTAGAAAACCCCCAAATCCGTACATACAGTACACTGAAACGCTCCCCATTAACCGCCCTATAGTTTTAGGGAGACGCCACAGTTCCTGTGTCGAACGTTGCGAAGTTCCCTTGAGCCGACTCGGCCCCGTTCCAGTTGCAACCCGACACAGATGAGAATAGTAAATAATGTCGTCAGGAACAACAACAGGCGGCGGCAACTTCCTTTTCCCTCTCAATAAAAGATCTCGTATACAGCCTGTAGCTTTTATTGAGAAAAATCGGTTTGAGGGAAAAGGAAGTTGCTGCCTGTTGTTCCTGCCTGTCGACTACAAAACAATACTACAACATGACGTAACGATATATTCCGCTCCCGACAGGATCATATACCCTAAATAAAATGGTGCCCAGGCTACATTTGCCCCAACTGAGATAATGGTCAAACCAGTCGTAGTGTAATATGTCCAGATTTTGGGGGTTTTCTAGTGTTTCTATGTACGGAATCACCAATCCGTGTTATTCCACTGTGTTGGGGTGAGATTAGGCTAGTCCATGTCAGAGTTAGACGCCTACAGTTGGCCACGTGGAAGGATGTCGACGAACATGTCTCCTCGACTCGACTCCTACACAGGAGGTCGCAAGCTATATACTTCTGTTCACCAGTGAGGGAGTGTGCCTGCATGGAGGCAGTGTTGTTTTTAGTTTAGTCATATAGCCTTGTGAATGACACTTAATTAAGTTCTTTGTTATATTTTAGTCACCTGGAATGTTTATTGTTAGTCTAGTTTTAGTCGACTACATGTCAAAAGATTTTAGTTGACTAAATCTATAGCTGATTTTGTCAACTAAAATGTGTTTTGGCGGGCCTTGATGCCGTCGTAATGACTTTGATATTACACTTGCTGAATATAGCTCACTGTAACAGTTATGAACTTGTCGATCTGCAACTTTCAGCATGCAACCAACAAGTGTAAAATGATACTGGAATCTCTTGTCCACTAGGACTTCCCTCCCTATACCATTTTAGTCTAGTTTTTATATGTATGTTGACCAAATTATCACATTTAGTCTTATTTTTAGTCATCGTAGCTTATTTTTAATTTAGTTTACATTTAGTTTTCATCAGTGAAACACAGTACGTGTTTCGGGACGAGTTCTGGAGGAAACCCCATGGGCAAAATAATTCTTCAGTTGTTTTGGGATTACACGGTTCTTTTGGCTTGGAGGAGTGCAAGCAGCTGTAAACACTTCTGACAGTCGGGATAAAAACACGCACCGGGCGTGACCAAACGACACTAAAGGCTGTTCGTTTTCTCTTTCACGGTGCAGGAGTTTTATTATATAATCTTCAAACTATATACTCTATACCTTAGTGTGAGGCATGCTTCTGTTAAGTGCATCACTGTACGTTTATGTTCAGTCGACACGGTTGTTTCTGGAACTGTCACAGTGCCGTCCACGTAACCGGCATGCCAATGCATTGTTCTGTTGGTTGTCTCGGGATATATTTGTCTTTATGTAGTCCTAAATCATTAAAACATGACATGTTTGTGTGAAAACCATGTGGCAAAATCTGTTTCAAGTGCTTGGGATCTATTACCCATGGCTATTTGCTTACTTATTATATCTACACAAAAGGTCAAAAGGCCTCATCTTGCCGGGCTAGCATGCCCATTGAGCTTTTCATTCATGTATGCACGCCGGTTTTCAAACCATAGCTATAGCAAGTGGACTCAAGAGTGCAGTAAAGTTAGGGATTGAACTCATTAGCTGTGTTCACTTCACGCCTGTGAGAATATTGAGCTATAGGCTACTGTACAAACTTCAGAAATCATGTTTAATGCCATAACCTCACCAATGTTGGAAATTATGTCCCTCGCAATGAACTAAATGCTTGCAGATTGTGAGAACCGTTATTTCTCCTGACTGTCTAGGTAAAACTATAGAAACGTATTACGACTACTTAGTGCTGAATGCCCAGTGTTAACGACATTACTCCTCTGTGCTACCATGGCCATTTAAACTAAACAACTAAAGTCTGAGGTGATAATGAGAATGAGCACATTATTTCTCTGGGGGTCCGGGCACTTCTTCCTTGCATTTTGTATATCTCTGCTGTGGGGAAGAAACCACCTACTGTAACTCCAAAATGTTCATTTTTCAGGAAATGAAAAAAAGATATTTTTTTAGGAAATTAAGAAAACAAAGCAATACTGCCTCATCAAAGTCGGTGTTGTGACTTTATATATTGTCAATTACTTGCATGACAGGGGGAGGAGAGGTCATGGAATTATGTCCAAAGTGTTTTTTTACTACTTTCCATTGGTTCAATATTTTCGAAACAACACACAGACAGTAATGGGTGTTCAATAGCACTAAAAAATTAAATAAAAACCCTCAAAAATGGAGTTAGGTTTTTTTCCTCCCGACAGCAACGATAGATAAAATATTTCTGGTGACCATTGCCAAGAAGTATCCAATTTTACGAAGCCAAAGAGGGGTTATCAATTAATTGTGTGCAAAGGCAGACCGCTTCTTTTGTCCGCGCATGGAATCCTAGGTGTGCTTGCCTTATACGGATACACAGACATGCACATAACTTGTGCGCATGCGTCGTCAAAAAAGGCTTGTTGCGCGGCACATCAAAGGCATGCCAGGTGCTGTTGCTTAACACTATAAGCACACCTATAGGATTCCATGCGCGGACAAAAGAAGCCGTCTGCCGGCGTCTCTTCCGGGGACGTCGAATCTACAAGCTCAGAGCACACCGCCACACTTTGTGAACTTGTTTATAGATCAGCCTGTTTTCGCTATCCATTGTAGGACAAACTGTATAGGGTTAATTAATTGGATAAATCAACACTGCGGAGTTCAGTGTGTGTGTGTGTGTGTGTGTGCGTGTGCGCGCGTGCACCTCTGCTCCGTCGCGTCCCTTTCTCTCTGATTACAGCCGTTTGGACACCGCGACGACGTTGAAGCCTCCGACTGTCTCGACACCACCCGCCGTGAACTTGAAACAGATAACACACTGTCGCCCTCACAGAGAGGACTGACGCCGCTTCCCTTCCCTTCCCGCGCCTTCCGTCTTCATCACACTCTCACACACTCTGTTACTCTCCTTCACTCCACCTGTCTGTCTGCCTGCCTGCCTGCCCCCCCCCCCCCCCCCCCCACAACCAGCCCTGTTCTTTTCTAAGACTCCTGCCGGCACCAAACTGTCACCCACCACCAGCACAGAAATCCCCCTATCTCATCAGCGGTTACACTACTTACTGTCCGTCTCCATCTGCCTTTTTCTTTTCTCTCCGGCTCAGCACTTTCCTGTCAGTTCGGGCTGAAGTCTCTCCGCTGAAGGTGCACGACGGAGCTGAAGTGGCACAATAAGATCATTGTTACTGTCGTTGTCACGTCTTCAGTCGCGGCAAAGCATCCCCCGACGCTGCGAAGCGTCACAGCCCGCTGGACTATACAGTATGAGCCAACATAAGAGGTAAACACAAGTACGCAACATCGTTCATGGTGATATGATATACTGATACTGTTGTGATATACCGATATCATACTGTAATTAGCCTCGCGTAGCGATACTAATATCACGGCGTGGATATTAGTCTCGTCCCTCTCAGCCCCATACTGGGCCCTGGTTGGTTCTATAGGCTATAGCCTGGTTCCAGGTTTCCACGAAACTGGTTGTCTCGTCACCATTTCGACCGTGAAGTCCTCCCACCAGTGAGAGGGGCCCAGACTTCATCTGCCTGGGGCAATATGCATTGCAAAGGCAGATGAAGGCTGGCTACGCGAGGCTATAATATACTGTGTCTGTAATGTTCAAACAATGGCTATTAACAACCTGTCGTCCCAATTTTCGTCCAATGACTGGCCGTCTGTCTGTTTGTTTGGGGTACAAACGGCTGCAATACAGCTGGGTGACCTAAAATGACACTGTTGAAGCAACCTAAAAGGGTGCCCTCAATGTGTTCACAGTTAATATAAAAAGCATTAGGGACTGGTCGTTATTTATGCACCAGGGAGGGCTGGTGCAGATGTGATTTAGTTTTTTTTTTTTTTTTTTTGCCCCCCCCCCCCTCCCCCCCATCAAACAAAATGTTGGTCAAACCATATGGGCTTCCATTGGAAATGCATTGGAGCGGCCATTAAACACAGACGCAAGACAGACCAAGACAGGTGGCTTGAATGTGTGCCCAGTAAGGGCATATCATGTCAACCCCACCCGCTCACCTCCGACCCAACCCCCTCCTGGTGCTGCGGCCATCTTGGAAACTAAACACAATATAAACAATTGGAGAGGGGTTGGGGACGAGAAAGGCCCTTATTGTAAGTTATTGTATTAACATACTCTACCATACAGATTGGACAAAACAAAACATGTATTCATTAAAAAAAAAGCTATTTAAATGTTTTCCTCCAAATGTGTTAAATTGCCTATTGTGTTATAGGTCATTGCAGATACAAGCCAACAACGACACATTGTCAGTGTGTAAGGTTTAAGTGATTAGCAATATTGACGCTATACTCTCTCTCTATATATATATATATATATATATATATATATATATATATATATATACTCTTCCTAAGCCCTCCCCCTCCTTCTGATTCTAAATGAAAAGTTGCGCCGTGTTTACCACATTTTGCAGCGTGATTTAACCCATTCTGAACGGGAACCCATTTTGGTGTTTAGCATCATGTCATGCTTTAGCTATTGAAAAATAGCAGACCTACAAGCTCGTAGCGCGCCACTCGGTGGCGCGCTACGAGCTTGTAGGTCTGCTATTTTTGAAAAATCGAAGAACGACTGACATTTTTGGAATCTGATCTCGGGTCAGAATGGGCTAATCAGACCAGTGTGTGTCCAGTGGAAACCTCGCATGAATCTGATCTCAGGTCAGAATGGGTTAACAAGGTATTAGCATACCCTGTGGGTCTGCGGGGGGTCCCTCCAGTGAGCTCTTCATGCATACAACACACAGGGTTTGTAGAGGTGTCACGCACATATGCCTGCCAGACACACAACAGATATACACGTAAATGCCCCAGACCCCCCCCCCCACACACACACACACACACAGACACTTAGAAATACACAGAACCAGTTAATTAGAGCCTGAAGGCCTCCTCTTCCTAACGAACCTAAGGGTAATTAAAGAGCCCCCCCCGGACACGGGTGTGTCTGTGAGCCACTCCTAATTAAGCCCCAGCGAGCTGATTTAGCTAATTAGCTTAGTTAGGGCTGGGCATTGGACACTGAAGCATTCCGACGACCGCCGGCGGTAACAAAAGCGCAAGTCGCGACGTTCCCATGCCGTCGTCCCCGACAACACTTCCATTTCCTAGGGCATTAACCCATTCTGAACGGGAACCCATTTTGGTGTCAGCATCATGTCATGCTTTAGCTATTGAAAAATAGCAGATCTACAAGCTCATAGCGCGCCACCGAGTGGCGCGCTACGAGCTTGTAGGTCTGCTATTTTTTTTTAAATCGAAGAACGACTGACATTTTTTAGAATCTGATCTCAGGTCAGAATGGGTTCATCAGACCAGCGTGTGTCCCAGTGGAAACCTCTTATGAATCTGATCTCAGGTCAGAATGGGTTAATCAACTGGCGTTCCGACGGTCGCCATGGCGAGCGTGTCACCGATGTGGTGTGTGTGTGGAGGGGGGAGGGGCCAGAAGCCTCTGGAACGACGACAGCCATGCAGGCTTTTTGGCGGGAGGAAGAACGCGGACCACTTGCGTTGCAGCCCGGGGGATAAAAGGGCCAATCACGTGCGGGTGTTTGGTATAGCCAGGGACATGGAAAAGGAGGGGCTGGCGACAGCTGGTTACAGTGTTTGATTATTGTTATCTTTGGTCAACATGTCATTGCGGATATCTTTTGTTGATACCTTAGTTGGTCCACAAGTTCATGCACATTTACGCTATGTCGGCCCTATCTTGCACGAAAAAACGAACTAAACTATAAAAACGAATTTCTAACAGCGAAATAGCATACTGTATAGAGTGCCGCAGTCCTGCCCCCTTTCAGAAAAGCGAGTGGCCCAGGAAATGAAACCCCAGTGCATTCTCCCATCGGCACTTCTAATATAATTTATTTAAAGACGGTTACGCCGCGGACAAAGCCAACTCGGATCGTGACAAATCATGACAATGAACACAATGTTTTGGGGGCCGATCAAATCATTAGAAAGAAGAAAAGAAAGTCAGGAGACAACACTATTTGTTTTGTTTTTCGTCTTATACATTATTTGATCGGCCCCAAAACATTGTGTTCATTGTCATGATTTGTCAAGATCCGAGTTGGCTTTGTCCGCGGCGTAACCGTCTTTAAATAAATTATATTAGAAGTGCCGATGGAAGAATGCATTGGGGTTTCATTTCCTGGGCCACTCGCTTTTCTGAAAGGGGGCGGGACTGCGGCGCTCTATAGCTATCTTGTGAGCTTAGTTGTACTGTAGGTTGGCTATTTTTGAAAAGCCTGTTTTATAAAAAGTTTTAAGACATTTAAAAGACACATCGCGCTCAGGGAACCTGCAGAGAGAGAGCGTGGGGAGTAAGCGTCACTATACTTACGACACATCACACCAGGCTGGAAGAGTTGGTTCACGTGAACGCAACAAACTGTTTTCTATGTTTTCTGTTTTCTAGGTCCTCCAGGGACATCACACTCCAGGAGAGGGGTTGTGTCGCCGAGAACACAGTTCCAGTCGTTGCACCCCATCCACCACCCACACTGTCAACCTCTCTCTCTCTCTCTCTCTCTCTCTCTCTCTCACTCAGGCCTGCGTCGACAATATTTCAGCTTCCAACTTCATAGCCAGAGCACATCTGATCCCCATTCATTCCCGCAGCTGGAGAGAGAGAGAGGGGAGAGCCGGCTTTTTTGGCCACTAAGGCCCTGATCAATCATGATCTATCGCGACAGCTTGCATTAGCGACGGGGAGGAGGGGGGGGGGGGGGAAGCAGGGATAAGAGAGAGGGAGGGAAGGGGGGGGGGGGGGGTATAAGATATTCAGACATGGATATTTCTCTTGTCTGAGATGTGCGTGATTTGTCGACAGCGGAACGATGTGATCGGAAGACAGTCAAGTAATAAGGGCGGGGGAAAAAGAAGGAAGATGCGAGCGGGTCGAAGGATGGGAGAGATGAAGGAAAGAAAGAAAAAAAAAAAACACGTCCCCGGTCCTGTTGGTTATTAACCCATTCTGACCGGGAACCCATTTTGGTGTTGGCATCATGTTATGCTTTAGCTATTGAAAAATAGCAGATCTACAAGCTCATAGCGCGCCACCGAGTGGCGCGCTACGAGCTTGTAGGTCTGCTATTTTTTGAAAAATCGAAGAACGACTGACATTTTTAGAATCTGATCCCAGGTCAGAATGGGTTAATCAGACCAGTGTGTGTGTGTCCAGTGGAAACCTCGTATGAATCTGATCTCAGGTCAGAATGGGTTAAGAGATTAAATCCCCCGTCTGACAGACGTGTCAGTGCGGGAGACAGAATCGAGCACGGACGGTAATTTGACTAGTTCCCCCCCCTATCTCCTCGGCACTCGGTCGGGCACTGACAGCCCGGGCAACGGAGCGTTGAATATGCAAAGACGGCTCTCCTTCAATCCCGCTATCTCTTCTTCATCCCTCCATCTCTCAATCTCCTATCCCTCTCGCTTGTGTCTGTTGTCAAGGCTACACGCGTGCGCACGCACACGCACACACACAGCGAGAGAGAGTGCATGCGTATAGCCTATACTCTCAGGTCTGTGAACCGATGCATTCTAAGTCACTTGTATGCTCTGCCAAAAGCATTTGACCTTCCCTCCTCTAGGTTGGCAGAAAAGCACCACGGGTTCAGGTTCCTGTTATGTTGTTGCAACTAGAAGCTCTATCACCTTCACTCCCATTCGGCCTGGAGCTTCTCCCTGTTGGGCTTTCTCTCTCTGTGGTGTATTGATGCTTTGTCCCTATTGCACATGCACAACTTTGAGAGAGAGAGAGAGAGTGTGTGTGTGTGTGTGTGTGTGTGTGGTGCGGTGCGTGCGCTCGCGCAGTGTATATATTGTTTGTGTGTTTGTGCGTGACAATGTGCGAGTATGGTTATATGTATGTATGTGTGTGTCTCCCCACTGACAGATCCTGTTAGCCTGACGTGCAGATCGTTCCAGCACACCCACGGTGAATCCAGCCGGGACGACGGGTCTTATTTTAACACGCGCCTTTCCGAAGATGAACGAGGGACGTTTTCCTCCACCTTCCTCTCCTGCTTGTCCTCCTCCTCCTCCTCCTCCTCCGCCTATCTCGTTCTCATCCCTTGGATACTCGTTCCAAAACGTGTGCACGGGCGCACGCACACACACACACACACACACACACACTAGTTCCATCCCTCGATTCGGAAAAGCATGACCCAGTATTACTGTGACATTATGGGGCCACTTACCACCCTGCTAAAATAAAACCCCAGTGAAGGAAGCGTGTGACAGAACGGGGTTACAGTGTGCCGTTGTGCAAATTAACCCATTCTGACCTGAGATCAGATTCATACGAGGTTTCCACTGGACACACGCTGTTCTGATGAACCCATTCTGACCTGAGATCAGATTTTAAAAATGTCAGTCGCTCTTCGATTTTTCAAAAATAGCAGACCTACAAGCTCGTAGCGCGCCACTCGGTGGCGCGCTATGAGCTTGTAGATCTGCTATTTTTCAATAGTTAAAGCATAACATGATGCTATCACCAAAATGGGTTCCCGTTCAGAATGGGTTAATCAAACAAATAAACGAAGAATTTACATTTAAACAGGGAAGATTCTCTCACTCTTGTCTTGCTCTATGCAAGTCTCTCTCTCTCTCTCTCTCTCTCTCTCTCTCTCTCTCTCTCTCTCTCCACTTTCACAAAGTAAAAGTAAGGATCCGATTGATACAGGATATTGAACGGGTTTTCTACGTCTCCGTCTTTTCAGCAGAAAGTTTCCATCGTTAAGTCCCATGCAGGCCATCTGTAGTTGAACCAGATGAGCATACTTTAAAGTTGTACCAGCTAAACTACAAAAGAACAACACAAACATACTTAAAGACAAATCCGGGTTCCAACAGGAAAGGTACAGTATACCTAATGAACTTTAAATGCTGGGAAATTTCAACTTTACTATATGAATGCTAACATACAAAAAGGAACACTTCTACAGTGCTGCTACATGTTGAGGATAACTGATTGATGGTGTGGTGGTTTAATGGTCTGACTTTCATCACGGAGAGTCCGCATGTTCAAGTCCCAGTACTCCTATATTTCATTGCTGGAGTAATGCAACTTTGCAAAAGAACCCTTCAACAGTACTAAGAGACCAGCTGTGACTCGTGAGTAATTGATTAAAGATCAGACTCTGAGCCACAGAGATTCCACGTTCAAATCAGCATTGCAATTAAATTTTTCTAACTAGGCTAACATACAAAAGAATACACTTCAAGAGGACTAAAGCACATATTCCTTTTAATGCGAAAACCACAGTACAGACAGGCCATTTGTAACTTTAGGTTAAACACTAGAATCCCAAAGGTCACGGGCAGATATAAAGGTCGGGAAAGAAGTCAAAGGATTTGTAATCTACCATATGTAATGAAAACAGAGTTGGAGATGAGTGTCATGTTTATGTTGGAATGTACGAATACTAGAATGATGAACTTTAGACAAAAATACCTGCAAATTTCATAAACATCTATGTTGAAATATATGTCATTACTAAAGTCTGAAAAACAAAAAGTAATCTACAAAATGGGTGCTTTTCTGAAAAGTGTTCTTCCATTCCAAAATTATAATGAATGCCTTTTTGCTGTCTGTAATGTGTCTTTTACTGTATACTAATTATGAATCTGTGCCCCATATACATGGTTGTGAGTTAAATAAATGATGATGATGATGATAATCATGGACTCTCTGCAAAGAGATTCCATGTTCAAGTCCCAGGCCTGCTAGAGTACAACACTGGAGTGTTTCAACTTTACAAACTCAAAGCTACCGGTATACAGTATAGCTGGAAACTACAATACAATACAATACAATACTAAGACTGCATGATGCTGCACTATAGTCTAATCATCAGACTCTCACACAGGGATTCAATGTTCAAATCAGCAATGTCATTTAACTTTAACGGAACTAAAGGCTAACATACAAAAGAATGCTTCAGCAGTACGAAAACGCATCTGTAACATGTGTCTGAGTGGTGGTGTAGTGTAGAGTATTTTAACGTTACTGACTGAAGGTTAACATGCAAATGAACACTTCATGAACACTGTGCTAAGAGACAGTGTGGGAGGTTGAGTCAAATATTGTCAAATAATATAAGAAAGAAAAACGTGATAATAGTTGATTACACAAAAGCTAAGGCACTGGTACTGGTACTTCTGGTTTACCGGAACGGGGTTCAACTCCCTGCAGTGCCCTGCTCAATGTGTTTGTATTTACCGTAAAAATTGCGGTGTTGCGGAGGATGAGAAACATTAGCAAATTGCGGAGTGTTTAAAAAAAGAAAGAATTGGTGGAGTATTGCGGAGGAATTGCGGAGTGTTGCGGAAAAATTGCGGAGTCTTGCGGAAAAATTGAGGAGTATTGCGGAGGAATTGCGGAGTATTGCGGAGGAATTGCGTAGTATTGCGGAAAAATTGCGGAGGAATTGCGGAGTGTTACGGAAAAATTGCGAAATTGCGGAAAGTGGAAATTGTGGAAATTGGAAATTGCGGAAATTAGAAATTGCGGAAATTGCGGAAATTGGAAATTGCGGAAATTGCAAATTGCGGAAATTGAAAATGGTGGAAATTGAAAATTGCGGAAATTCGAAATTTCGGAGGAATTGCGTAGTATTGCGGAAAAATTGCGGAGTATTGCGGAGGTATTGCTGAGTGTTACGGAAAAATTGCGAAATTGCGGAAAGTGAAAATTGTGGAAATTGGAAATTGCGGAAATTAGAAATTGCGGAAATTGCAAATTGCGGAAATTTCGGAAATTGAAAATGGTGGAAAATTTTAAAAATCCTCAAAAATGATGTGGAACGGCGTGTTATAGCATGCCGTGTCGTGTTTTAAATCCTCAACAATGATGAAGACTATAGCGATGACCTCTGAGACCATGGACGAATGAACCATGTAAATACAACAAATTGAGCAGGGCACTGCAGGGAGTTGCACCCCGTTCCGGTAAACCAGAAGTACGACACCAGTGCCTTAGTTTTTGTGTTGTCATTTACAGGTCCTTTCGTTGAAACAGTAAAGTAATATATAAAGAAGAGAAACACAAAAGTACAAAAATAACATTTTCGAATTACCTGTATTTGCTTTGATTTTTTAAACTTTCTCTAACTATTATTTGACACTTTTGGTTGTTGAAAAACAGCTTCTAACCATTATTTGACACTTTTGGTTGTTTCAAAATTTCAAAAAACATGGGCTATAACCCATCGTTTTTTTTCATTTTTTTCAAATCCTCAAAAATGATGAAAAACGGCGTGCTATAGTATGCCGTACGATATGGGCTATAGCCCATGGTCCAAAATAATGAGAAACGAGGATAACTTTTTTTTTTCAAAATTTCAAAAAACATGGGGTATAACCCATCGTTTTTTTCATTTTTGTCAAATCGTCAAAAATTATGAAAAACGGTGTGCTATAGTATGCCGTACGATATGGGCTATAGCCCATGGTCCAGAATGATGAGAAACGAGGATAACTTTTTTTTTTCAAAATTTCAAAAAACATGGGCTATAACCCATTGTTTTTTTCATTTTTTCATTTTTGTCAAATCGTCAAAAATGATGAAAAACGGCGTGCTATAGTATGCCGTACGATATGGGCTTTAGCCCATGGTCCAAAATGATGAGAAACGAGGATAACTTTTTTTTTTCAAAATTTCAAAAAACATGGGCTATAACCCATCGTTTTTTTCATTTTTTCATTTTTGTCAAATCGTCAAAAATGATGAAAAACGGCGTGCTATAGTATGCCGTACGATATGGGCTATAGCCCATGGTCCAAAATGATGAGAAACGAGGATAACTTTTTTTCCAAAATTTCAAAAAACATGGGCTATAACCAATCGTTTCTTTCATTTTTGTCAAATCATCAAAAATTATGAAAAACGGTGTGCTATAGTATGCCGTACGATATGGGCTATAGCCCATGGTCCAAAATGATGAGAAACGAGGATAACTTTTTTTTTTTTCAAAATTTCAAAAAACATGGGCTATAACCCATCGTTTTTTTCATTTTTTCATTTTTGTCAAATCGTCAAAAATGATGAAAAACGGCGTGCTATAGTATGCCGTACGATATGGGCTATAGCCCATGGTCCAAAATAATGAGAAACGAGGATAACTTTTTTTTTTTTCAAAATTTCAAAAAACATGGGCTATAACCCATCGTTTTTTTCATTTTTTCATTTTTGTCAAATCGTCAAAAATGATGAAAAACGGCGTGCTATAGTATGCCGTACGATATGGGCTATAGCCCATGGTCCAAAATGATGAGAAACGAGGATAACTTTTTTTCCAAAATTTCAAAAAACATGGGCTATAACCAATCGTTTCTTTCATTTTTGTCAAATCATCAAAAATTATGAAAAACGGTGTGCTATAGTATGCCGTACGATATGGGCTATAGCCCATGGTCCAAAATGATGAGAAACGAGGATAACTTTTTTTTTTCCAAAATTTCAAAAAACATGGGCTATAACCCATCGTTTTTTTCATTTTTTTCATTTTTGTCAAATCGTCAAAAATGATGAAAAACGGCGTGCTATAGTATGCCGTACGATATGGGCTATAGCCCATGGTCCAAAATGATGAGAAACGAGGATAACTTTTTTTTCAAAATTCAAAAAACATGGGCTATAACCCATCGTTTTTTTCATTTTTGTCAAATCGTCAAAAATGATGAAAAACGGTGTGCTATAGTATGCCGTACGATATGGGCTATAGCCCATGGTCCAAAATAATGAGAAACGAGGATAACTTTTTTTTTTCAAAATTTCAAAAAACATGGGGTATAACCCATCGTTTTTTTCATTTTTGTCAAATCGTCAAAAATTATGAAAAACGGTGTGCTATAGTATGCCGTACGATATGGGCTATAGCCCATGGTCCAGAATGATGAGAAACGAGGATAACTTTTTTTTTTCAAAATTTCAAAAAACATGGGCTATAACCCATTGTTTTTTTCATTTTTTCATTTTTGTCAAATCGTCAAAAATGATGAAAAACGGCGTGCTATAGTATGCCGTACGATATGGGCTTTAGCCCATGGTCCAAAATGATGAGAAACGAGGATAACTTTTTTTTTTTCAAAATTTCAAAAAACATGGGCTATAACCCATCGTTTTTTTTATTTTTTCATTTTTGTCAAATCGTCAAAAATGATGAAAAACGGCGTGCTATAGTATGCCGTACGATATGGGCTATAGCCCATGGTCCAAAATGATGAGAAACGAGGATAACTTTTTTTTTTTTCAAAATTTCAAAAAACATGGGCTATAACCCATCGTTTCTTTCATTTTTGTCAAATCATCAAAAATTATGAAAAACGGTGTGCTATAGTATGCCGTACGATATGGGCTATAGCCCATGGTCCAAAATGATGAGAAACGAGGATAACTTTTTTTTTTTTCAAAATTTCAAAAAACATGGGCTATAACCCATCGTTTTTTTTATTTTTTCATTTTTGTCAAATCGTCAAAAATGATGAAAAACGGCGTGCTATAGTATGCCGTACGATATGGGCTTTAGCCCATGGTCCAAAATGATGAGAAACGAGGATAACTTTTTTTTTTCAAAATTTCAAAAAACATGGGCTATAACCCATCGTTTTTTTCATTTTTGTCAAATCGTCAAAAATGATGAAAAACGGCGTGCTATAGTATGCCGTACGATATGGGCTATAGCCCATGGTCCAAAATGATGAGAAACGAGGATAACTTTTTTTCCAAAATTTCAAAAAACATGGGCTATAACCAATCGTTTCTTTCATTTTTGTCAAATCATCAAAAATTATGAAAAACGGTGTGCTATAGTATGCCGTACGATATGGGCTATAGCCCATGGTCCAAAATGATGAGAAACGAGGATAACTTTTTTTTTTCAAAATTTCAAAAAACATGGGCTATAACCCATCGTTTTTTTCATTTTTTCATTTTTGTCAAATCGTCAAAAATGATGAAAAACGGCGTGCTATAGTATGCCGTACGATATGGGCTATAGCCCATGGTCCAAAATGATGAGAAACGAGGATAACTTTTTTTTCAAAATTTCAAAAAACATGGGCTATAACCCATCGTTTTTTTCATTTTTGTCAAATCGTCAAAAATGATGAAAAACGGCGTGCTATAGTATGCCGTACGATATGGGCTATAGCCCATGGTCCAAAATGATGAGAAACGAGGATAACTTTTTTTTCAAAATTTCAAAAAACATGGGCTATAACCCATCGTTTTTTTCATTTTTGTCAAATCGTCAAAAATGATGAAAAACGGTGTGCTATAGTATGCCGTACGATATGGGCTATAGCCCATGGTCCAAAATGATGAGAAACGAGGATAACTTTTTTTTTCAAAATTTCAAAAAACATGGGCTATAACCCATCGTTTTTTTCATTTTTGTCAAATCGTCAAAAATGATGAAAAACGGCGTGCTATAGTATGCCGTACGATATGGGCTATAGCCCATGGTCCAAAATGATGAGAAACGAGGATAACTTTTTTTTTTCAAAATTTCAAAAAACATGGGCTATAACCCATCGTTTTTTTCATTTTTGTCAAATCGTCAAAAATGATGAAAAACGGCGTGCTATAGTATGCCGTACGATATGGGCTATAGCCCATGGTCCAAAATGATGAGAAACGAGGATAACTTTTTTTTCAAAATTTCAAAAAACATGGGCTATAACCCATCGTTTTTTTCATTTTTGTCAAATCGTCAAAAATGATGAAAAACGGCGTGCTATAGTATGCCGTACGATATGGGCTATAGCCCATGGTCCAAAATGATGAGAAACGAGGATAACTTTTTTTTTTTAATTTAAAAAAACATGGGCTATAACCCATCGTTTTTTTCATTTTTGTCAAATCGTCAAAAATGATGAAAAACGGCGTGCTATAGTATGCCGTACGATATGGGCTATAGCCCATGGTCCAAAATGATGAGAAACGAGGATAACTTTTTTTTTTCAAAATTTCAAAAAACATGGGCTATAACCCATCGTTTTTTTCATTTTTTCATTTTTGTCAAATCGTCAAAAATGATGAAAAACGGCGTGCTATAGTATGCCGTACGATATGGGCTATAGCCCATGGTCCAAAATGATGAGAAACGAGGATAACTTTTTTTTCAAAATTTCAAAAAACATGGGCTATAACCCATCGTTTTTTTCATTTTTGTCAAATCGTCAAAAATGATGAAAAACGGTGTGCTATAGTATGCCGTACGATATGGGCTATAGCCTATGGTCCAAAATGATGAGAAACGAGGATAACTTTTTTTTTCAAAATTTCAAAAAACATGGGCTATAACCCATCGTTTTTTTCATTTTTTCATTTTTGTCAAATCGTCAAAAATGATGAAAAACGGCGTGCTATAGTATGCCGTACGATATGGGCTATAGCCTATGGTCCAAAATGATGAGAAACGAGGATAACTTTTTTTTTTCAAAATTTCAAAAAACATGGGCTATAACCCATCGTTTTTTTCATTTTTTCATTTTTGTCAAATCGTCCAAAATGATGAAAAACGGCGTGCTATAGTATGCCGTACGATATGGGCTATAGCCCATGGTCCAAAATGATGAGAAACGAGGATAACTTTTTTTTCAAAATTTCAAAAAACATGGGATATAACCCATCGTTTTTTTCATTTTTGTCAAATCGTCAAAAATGATGAAAAACGGTGTGCTATAGTATGCCGTACGATATGGGCTATAGCCCATGGTCCAAAATGATGAGAAACGAGGATAACTTTTTTTTTCAAAATTTCAAAAAACATGGGCTATAACCCATCGTTTTTTTCATTTTTTCATTTTTGTCAAATCGTCAAAAATGATGAAAAACGGCGTGCTATAGTATGCCGTACGATATGGGCTATAGCCCATGGTCCAAAATGATGAGAAACGAGGATAACTTTTTTTTTTCAAAATTTCAAAAAACATGGGCTATAACCCATCGTTTTTTTCATTTTTGTCAAATCGTCAAAAATGATGAAAAACGGCGTGCTATAGTATGCAGTACGATATGGGCTATAGCCCATGGTCCAAAATGATGAGAAACGAGGCTAACTTTTTTTTCAAAATTTCAAAAAACATGGGCTATAACCCATCGTTTTTTTCATTTTTGTCAAATCGTCAAAAATGATGAAAAACGGCGTGCTATAGTATGCCGTACGATATGGGCTATAGCCCATGGTCCAAAATGATGAGAAACGAGGATAACTTTTTTTTTTCAAAATTTCAAAAAACATGGGCTATAACCCATCGTTTTTTTCATTTTTGTCAAATCGTCAAAAATGATGAAAAACGGCGTGCTATAGTATGCCGTACGATATGGGCTATAGCCCATGGTCCAAAATGATGAGAAACGAGGATAACTTTTTTTTTTCAAAATTTCAAAAAACATGGGCTATAACCCATCGTTTTTTTCATTTTTGTCAAATCGTCAAAAATGATGAAAAACGGCGTGCTATAGTATGCCGTACGATATGGGCTATAGCCCATGGTCCAAAATGATGAGAAACGAGGAAAACTTTTTTTTCAAAATTTCAAAAAACATGGGCTATAACCCATCGTTTTTTTCATTTTTGTCAAATCGTCAAAAATGATGAAAAACGGTGTGCTATAGTATGCCGTACGATATGGGCTATAGCCCATGGTCCAAAATGATGAGAAACGAGGATAACTTTTTTTTTTCAAAATTTCAAAAAACATGGGCTATAACCCATCGTTTTTTTCATTTTTGTCAAATCGTCAAAAATGATGAAAAACGGCGTGCTATAGTATGCCGTACGATATGGGCTATAGCCCATGGTCCAAAATGATGAGAAACGAGGATAACTTTTTTTTTTCAAAATTTCAAAAAACATGGGCTATAACCTATCGTTTTTTTCATTTTTTCTTTTTTGTCAAATCGTCAAAAATGATGAAAAACGGCGTGCTATAGTATGCCGTACGATATGGGCTATAGCCCATGGTCCAAAATGATGAGAAACGAGGATAACTTTTTTTTCAAAATTTCAAAAAACATGGGCTATAACCCATCGTTTTTTTCATTTTTGTCAAATCGTCAAAAATGATGAAAAACGGCGTGCTATAGTATGCCGTACGATATGGGCTATAGCCCATGGTCCAAAATGATGAGAAACGAGGATAACTTTTTTTTCAAAATTTAAAAAAACATGGGCTATAACCCATCGTTTTTTTTTATTTTTGTCAAATCGTCAAAAATGATGAAAAACGGTGTGCTATAGTATGCCGTACGATATGGGCTATAGCCCATGGTCCAAAATGATGAGAAACGAGGATAACTTTTTTTTTTCAAAATTTCAAAAAACATGGGCTATAACCCATCGTTTTTTTCAATTTTTCATTTTTGTCAAATCGTCAAAAATTATGAAAAACGGCGTGCTATAGTATGCCGTACGATATGGGCTATAGCCCATGGTCCAAAATGATGAGAAACGAGGATAACTTTTTTTTCAAAATTTAAAAAAACATGGGCTATAACCCATCGTTTTTTTTTATTTTTGTCAAATCGTCAAAAATGATGAAAAACGGTGTGCTATAGTATGCCGTACGATATGGGCTATAGCCCATGGTCCAAAATGATGAGAAACGAGGATAACTTTTTTTTTTCAAAATTTAAAAAAACATGGGCTATAACCCATCGTTTTTTTCATTTTTTCATTTTTGTCAAATCGTCAAAAATTATGAAAAACGGCGTGCTATAGTATGCCGTACGATATGGGCTATAGCCCATGGTCCAAAATGATGAGAAACGAGGATAACTTTTTTTTTTTCAAAATTTCAAAAAACATGGGCTATAACCCATCGTTTTTTTCATTTTTGTCAAATCGTCAAAAATGATGAAAAACGGCGTGCTATAGTATGCAGTACGATATGGGCTATAGCCCATGGTCCAAAATGATGAGAAACGAGGATAACTTTTTTTTCAAAATTTCAAAAAACATGGGCTATAACCCATCGTTTTTTTCATTTTTGTCAAATCGTCAAAAATGATGAAAAACGGTGTGCTATAGTATGCCGTACGATATGGGCTATAGCCCATGGTCCAAAATGATGAGAAACGAGGATAACTTTTTTTTTTCAAAATTTCAAAAAACATGGGCTATAAGCCTATAACCCATCATTTTTTTCATTTTTTCATTTTTGTCAAATCGTCAAAAATGATGAAAAACGGCGTGCTATAGTATGCCGTACGATATGGGCTATAGCCCATGGTCCAAAATGATGAGAAACGAGGATAACTTTTTTTTCAAAATTAAAAAAAACATGGGCTATAACCCATCGTTTTTTTTTATTTTTGTCAAATCGTCAAAAATGATGAAAAACGGTGTGCTATAGTATGCCGTACGATATGGGCTATAGCCCATGGTCCAAAATGATGAGAAACGAGGATAACTTTTTTTTTTCAAAATTTCAAAAAACATGGGCTATAACCCATCGTTTTTTTCATTTTTTCATTTTTGTCAAATCGTCAAAAATTATGAAAAACGGCGTGCTATAGTATGCCGTACGATATGGGCTATAGCCCATGGTCCAAAATGATGAGAAACGAGGATAACTTTTTTTTTTTCAAAATTTCAAAAAACATGGGCTATAACCCATCGTTTTTTTCATTTTTTCCATTTTTGTCAAATCGTCAAAAATGATGAAAAACGGCGTGCTATAGTATGCAGTACGATATGGGCTATAGCCCATGGTCCAAAATGATGAGAAACGAGGATAACTTTTTTTTCAAAATTTCAAAAAACATGGGCTATAACCCATCGTTTTTTTCATTTTTGTCAAATCGTCAAAAATGATGAAAAACGGTGTGCTATAGTATGCCGTACGATATGGGCTATAGCCCATGGTCCAAAATGATGAGAAACGAGGATAACTTTTTTTTTCCAAAATTTCAAAAAACATGGGCTATAACCCATCGTTTTTTTCATTTTTTCATATCGTCAAAAATGATGAAAAACGGCGTGCTATAGTATGCCGTACGATATGGGCTATAGCCCATGGTCCAAAATGATGAGAAACGAGGATAACTTTTTTTTTTCAAAATTTCAAAAACATGGGCTATAACCCATCGTTTTTTTCATTTTTTCATTTTTGTCAAATCGTCAAAAATGATGAAAAACGGCGTGCTATAGTATGCCGTACGATATGGGCTATAGCCCATGGTCCAAAATTATGAGAAACGAGGATAACTGTGCGATTGTGGTGTTGGTACGATTGAAAATGTGGTTATGAGAGCGAGTTAAGAATTGTCTGCGCGATAATATCCTCGTAAGAATTATACAATGGAGGTCAATGAGCAGATTTACTGTTTTTGTGTCACTTAAAAGGCTGTAGTTCACATTCTGTATGTCTCTGTGCTTTGGTGGTCACATTGTGTGAAAGAGGACATGTGTGGCTACAAAATGACCAAAGAACATGCGTGTAAAATGAATACTTTGGCCGGGACGACAATTTGTTTGGTAAATTTTCAAGGAAAGAATTTCACACTCTAGTCAAAGAAGCGCCGCACTCTAAGATGGCACTAATTACGCGAAACGGCCTGCGATTGAACTGCGATTTCGGAAAAACCGTTTAAGGTATTCGAATACGGTTTGAACCGTCCAGAGTCCAGAGTTTCTACGACAAAGTATGCCAGAGTAATGAGGCTGCAAAAGTGAGGTTGATTTAGAGATAAATCCCATTCATTGTCTATGGGAGGAGGTTAAAAAAGTTAAAAAGTTAAAAAAGTATAAAACTTTGTAAAAATAAAAATACAAGCACACATCACTGCAAAGAGCTGAACAGTTTGAAGTTTGAACTAAATTGCTAGCATAAAGTATGTGGAACTAGTAGGAAACCGAAGCTTGAAATCCAAGGGTAACAATAGTGTGCTCGCTGAGGCGAGCCCACAATAAATATAAACTGGGGATACCTAGTGTGTGCTCGCTGTGGCGAGCCCACAATAACTCAGAAACTACAAAGCATTTCAAAGTAAAAGGTTCCAGCATGTGTCTCCACAGTAAGCTGAATTATAAAAAGAATGGAGTGCGAATGGAGTTTGTAGTTGAAAGTGATTTTCGACGTGCCAAAATCTGCCATTGACCCCCATTATAAATTTCTCAAAATCGACACACCGGGCACGATACCGGTATTGTGCCCGGGGCACACTCCATATTTGGGCATGCCTGACAAAGAACTCCATAGGGGCATAAAAGGGGGATAGACATAATATCTTGGTGGGGCATCCATTTCCAACTTGCATCGTTCCAAGTAGGCCAGTGACAAACGGGCACCACTGTAGAGGCCCCATGGGCACCGCTCTAGTTTTAGATTGGCGCTAGCCCCTCCTGATGTAATGTTTGTTTTTAGTTCAATGTTTTTTTTTTAAACGCCATTGACAATGAAGGGAAAATTTACGTCATCTTGTCCCTAACACAAACTATAAATCCCATTAACAATAAAAATAATTACATTTTTGCTTTGTCACCGTTTGTTTTACATCACCATTACATCACCTAATCAACATGAGTTAGACATTAATATATTAGCGCCCCTCACTTCACACAGGTGTGATTTTTATTTAAAATTCAGCTTGCTGTGGACAAAACACTCTTTTATAGTTTTTGAGTTATTTAACGCCAAATGCAATGTCAATGGCAATTGACAATGCATTGGGCATGCTGCTAGTCCTACATACTGAGACTTGAACCTGTGGCTTCCTGATTCCCAGGCAAGCTTTGTACCCAGTGAGAGCCACTGTGCTTGCTGTATACAAAAAGCCAAATAAAATGTGATGAAAATCATGATAAATGACATACTATAATATGTCGTTTTTCATGGCTTTCTACGATAAAAAAAAATCAATAAAAACGACCACTCCACCCAACATTTCAGGTAAACATAAGGGGACAAAAGGTGGAGTCAGCAGGGCACCACAGGGAGTTGAACCCCATCTCGGTAAACCAGGAGTGCCATTTTTGCTGTTTAACACCATGTCCTTCTTTGCATGTGAATAAGGTTTTTACATCACAGTAGTGCAGTAGTATTTGTTGTTTTTCATGGATTTCTACGACACATAGTATTTTCATGATTTTCGATGATATTCTTCTTTAATTAAAATCATGAAAGTTCATAATATAGTATGTCATTTTTCATGATTTTCTATGATGAAAACATGATAAAAACCATGAAAAACGACATGAAATTTCTGACGATATTCTTTTATGAAAATAATGAAAAACTATTTCAGGATTTTGACGAAAAGCGTAATAATCATAATTCTTGTTTTTTATCATCGAAAACCATGAAAAACAACATATAGTTAGAATAGTTAGCCGAATTTTAGACCAATCTAGGGGAAAAAAAGCCTACCAATATAGCTTTCTTCACAAAATGTGTTCATAAAGGTGTCTACTATCACCTCTAAAATGTGTTCCAACCCAAACTCCCTTGCGAAACTTTGTGACAGCTGCTGAAAGTTGGGGTACCTTTATGCAGGCGAAATTTGACAAAATGTGTTCTGCTTTAAGTAGCACGTCACATGTGACAGGTCAAACTATAGGGATAAACTGAGGTGAAATGAAATCAACACGTTTTGTACATTTAACACAGCACTTTTGAAAGCAGGGGGAATTACAGCTCCCAGATTGCTCCAAGTGTTACATGCTGGTTACCATAGTGATCGCTCCGAAGCCCCATTCCGCATGCAGGCAACATCTTGATTAATCTCGACGATGACAGTGCACGACTCTCTCCACATTGATCTGTAATGAAGCCATTGAGCTGCATGACGAATGGAAGGGGAAGGAGATTCGTGAGCCTTATGATTAATGAAATAATTAATGAAGTAATTGGATCGGTTTAATTATTTATTTCTCAACGTCTGAAGTATAGCGTTGCGTTTTCAAATCTGATCTTGGGGCCTGGAATGAGTGAGATGTGTGCATGGCAGCACATACAAATGAGAAATTATCAAATTTGCACATCTCCCTGCATCCAACTCTCTTTTTTTATATTTTTTTGTTCCTTAAATGCTTTTTAGCATTGGGGAATCCAATACGTTCTTCTCTTAAACCAGGGTCCTCCCTTATGACAAAGAGTAAAAGAAGCTTCCAGTTGAAGTTGATCCATGAAAAATGATTTTTATATATATATTTTTTTAGCCTGCATTCAAGATTGATGAGCATCTGGGAATGTATACCAGTCATTTTGTGTTCTCTCCACAATGACATATCTGAGACTTTGGTAGAGTTTATGTTATAATAATGAATATATGACTAACTATAATATCTCAATGAAGAGACAGGTCTGTTTTTGCAGATTGTTAATTCTCACACATTCCCATGTATTACGTCTCGAAAAAGGCTCTGGGATTCCACGTTATTTTTCCTTTTGCTGTCGGTCACGGGGCGCGGGTGCAGGGGATGTTTCCTGGACCTTGCTCTGGGGAGCGCGGGAGCTCTTCCAGGGAAAACAAATAGGGAATGTTGGATGTTTCGTCTATTTTAGAGAATTGGCACAATTGTTCTCCACGACGTGTTCCTGCATATTTCATGTGTTAACCCATTCTGACCTGAGATCAGATTCATACGAGGTTTCCACTAGGACACACACTGGTCTGATTAATCCATTCTGACCTGAGATCAGATTCTAGAAAAATGTCAGTCGTTCTTCGATTTTTCAAAAATAGCAGACCTACAAGCTCGTAGCGCGCCACTCGGTGGCGCGCTATGAGCTTGTAGATCTGCTATTTTTCAATAGCTAAAGCATAACATGATGCCAACACCAAAATGGGTGCCCGGTCAGAATGGGTTAAGAGCGCTGGCTACAAACAGACACGGGATGAGCGGAAAACACAGTGGTGCAAAGTAACTTAAGTACTTTTACTTAAGTAGTATACAATTCTGAGGTATTTGCAGGCCTACTTTACTGGAGTATGTCAAATTTCCAGTGCTTTTATTTCCACTCCACTACATTTCAGAGGGAACTATATTGTACTTTTGCGTCACTACAATTATGTGACAACTTTAGTTACTACTAGTTACTTTGGAGTTTTGATTATTATTACTGGTACTTAAGTACATTTTGATGCCAATACTTTCGTACCTTTACTCAAGTACAATTTGAATTCCGTATACTTTTACTTATAACGAAGTATAGTTCTACATTGCAGTATTGATACTTTTACTTAAGTAAAAAATACTTTTTCCACCACTGGCGGAAGAACTGGACTCTTTTTCCATGACCATGACTCACCGTTTTTGCCAAGGCTCTGGGTTTCTGTGGTCTCTAGCTTGTTGCTATAAACCTTCTCATTGGTGTAAAAAGTACATTTACACAAATAATGTACTTAAGTATACCTTTTGTATTTATTTCTTTAGTACTTCCAATTTTCAGTACTATTGCACTACATCTCAGAGGCAAATAGTGTATTTTTATATAAAAACATTGCGATGCGACGCCTTGTGCGCTTGTAGATCTGCTAAAGTCACTTTATAGATTATTATTATTACAAAACATACATAATCCACTTCAGCCCTATAGTATTTCATATAGTTATTGGAAAATAGCCGGTCTAAGCTCACAAAGCGTCACGAGATTTCTAAAACTCTGCATATAATGACTACTTTTACTTTTGGTACTTTAAGTACATTGTGTGATGCCAGTACTTTTGTACTTTTACTCAAGTCAAATTTGAATACCGAACTTTTACCTGTAACAGAGACTCTGTTACAGGTAAAAGTTCCGTATTCAAATACTGTACGGAGTATTTTGTTTCTACATTTCAGTATTGATTGATACTTTTAATTAAATAAAAATTGAAAAAGAGTCATTTTTCCACCACTAAACATACTTATTGCAGGTGTTGGACGCTGGTTTGCAAGTAGGTTCGAAGCCCGGTTCAGAACAATTACATAATTTATACTTCTACTAATAATTTAATGAATACAGTTATTTTATCCAACAGTTTAGTATATGGGGACAATAAAGATGGGCACAAATGTCGTGGTTGCATTAGCAGAGTAGGCTAAATGGCAGTTACAGGGAGCCTATACTGACACAATAATTAGATTACCGTATGCCATTTGTGTGTCTAATTTCAACACTTTAGTAAACAACAATGTTTGTTGCCATTTTCACTCTGCTGGATACTGCTGAAGTTATTGCTGCATAAAGAATGGAAGATAATTTTATTTTATTTTACATGTATTCTTTCCAAGGACACTTTAGCTGAGCATGCATATTAATTTTCTTTGGGCATCACCCTATATATGCACGAATACACTATACATCCACACTCGGGAGGTGCCCAAAATAACCGCGACAAGCCATACGACCACATAAATCACATATTCAATAAATAGTATTAATATATCAGAATGTAAAGAAATAGTCCCGCAAGTGTCTGCGAGTGCTAAACGTGAAAGGAAATGGTGTCTCCGTGTGCTGTACACACTGTCAAACCCGGGCCCAGGTTGTACACTGTGTCAGTGTGTAGCCGGAGAAGAGAAACCCAGTGGGAGTCACAGCCATAGGAGCCCATTATTTCCCCCTGGGCCAACGTGTATTCCTTCTTTGGGGCGGTATGGTATGGTTTGATTCTCCGAGCAGGACCAGGTATATGATAACAAAGTTATTAAACCTGCATGCCTCCATATTATGAATCTTGGACGTCAGTGTACCAATGACACCAGTTTCAGCCCAATCCGACCCCCCATTGGCTGCCAGGGTATATAGGAATTTAAGTTTTACAAAGCTGGATATTTCAAAAACGTATATATTAAGTGTTGAGTGAAAGATATTCATGCATTTTCTTCCTTGGACGACTGGCAGCATGCAGCAAGACATGTAACAGCCATGACGAGTAGATTCAGTACCAGGACGGACGGACGGACGGACAAGACCAGACCAGACCAGACCAGACCAGACCAGACAAGACAAGACAAGACAGACCCCTCCTCCACACGGTTCTCCCCATAGGAGCCACGCCGCCGTGAGAATTGACCATTTTGTTGACATGCATGTGTGAGGGTGGGTGTCTGTGTGTGAGTGTGTGTGTGTGTGTGTGTGTGTGTGTGTGTGTGTGTCACCTTCTATCGGAGATCATTGTGCATCCATCAGTGTGCCGTTAAGCACTGGGCCAGTGAGGATATGAAAGGATCCGCACGGGGTGCCAATCGCAGATCAATCCTCATAAACATTTAATGTCATAATCAGGCCATCGGCCAGCAGCACCACGTACAGTAAGCATCAGCAGGAACGGACTGGCATCAGGGCGCACACGCACACGCACACACACACACACACCCCTAACTTGACTCTGCTATGTTGAGTTTGGACGTGTGATATACAGTATGTCGGTAAAAAAACGATACGCTGTAAAATCCGGAGTGCTAAACTATAAGTCTCGTTTGAGATTAGACGGCACTGCATTGAACAGTTAAATTTAACAATACGGATTTGACTGTGTAGTGGTGCAAACGACGCAGCTCTCTCTTCACACATGCTTACACATGCACGTGCAAGCACGTGTACACACACACACACACACACACACACACACACACACACACACGTGTGCGCGTGCGTGCACACACACGGACACACATACACATTAGGGATCCTGCCTCACACACCATTAAACAAACACACACCATCAACCATTTAGCCACTTACACATCATGTGTGTGCTCAAGAGTGTGCAGTCTGTGTACCAATGTACCATGTTTTGGATGAGAGTGAGTGAGAGAGAGAGAGAGAGATAGAGAGAGATAGAGAGAGAGAGAGAGAGAAAGGAAAGGGATGGACAGAGGTATCATCGGGGGAAGGCTTTACAAAGTAAGCCAATTTATACAAGGTATCCCGGCCCCCGAATTAGCAGCTAATGACTCTATTAGCTTTCATTTTTTTTGCACCGAGGAGATTTGCCCGCATAAATTAGGCGCGGCGATCATCGGCAAAGTGTCACGGCCAAAGGACAGTTTATAAATACGACAGCCGGGCGCTGTCAGACGCGCCGCGCGCCGATATAGACGTCTCTGCAGACTTTAGTCGCTGAGCGCAACGGACTCGTGCCAGTCAGACGGCGGCGGGGGACCGCGGGGGGGTCCCGGGGGGGAGCTTCTCTCGCCGTCGTCCCCTGAAAAGGTCAACTTGACGCGGGCACGGCCCCCATCGACCTGGCCCCCTGTCGGCCCCGCTGATAAAAATCAGATAAACTTAAGACCACGCATCGATCCCAGGGCCTCCGAGCCTGGGCAAATGTTGGCCCAGTGTGTCCCGCCCTCCTCCTCCTCCTCCTCCTCCTCTTCCTCCCCTTGCACTCTCTCTGTGCATACGATTACACACGGGCAAATGAGGAAGACGAGGAAGGGATGGAGGGAGCGGTGTGAGAGGGAGAGAGGGGGGGAGAGAGAGAGAGAGAGAGAGAGAGAGCAGAGCGCAGAGAAAGGGACAGAGGAGAGGAAGGGATGAGAGAGAGAAGGAGAGGGGAGGAGAGCTGGGTTATTAAGAGGTGAGTGGATGAAAAGTGAGTGGAGGGACAGTAAGATTAATGGCAGAAATTTGAGCAGAGACGGGGGAAATTTCATTAACTATGAGGGCACTTGTTAGAGCTTAAATGGTCAGGGTGGGGGGGAGGAGGGGTTGAGACGAGGAGGTCTCTGGGTGGTGGAAAGGTGGAAGGGTACACAAAGAGAGAGAGAGAGAGAGAGAGAGAGAGAGAGACCATCCACTTAACTCACAGCTCAACATTCTATGATATGTAAAATAATAGGCCGTTCATTCATAGCCCCCTAAACAGAACAAGTGCCCTCTGCTACACACACAGTACACACAGCCCCACACACACACATCTCTCCTAATGGTACCAACATCAATACAGCATGGAAATGTGTTGTGTACATATTCTTTCGTTTTGGGCCTGCAAGTCTAAATTCTCATCAAATGGTGCGTGGCTCAGATAATGCAGAATATAGACAATGGGCCTTGATATGAAAAGGGCTGAAAACCACTGATATATACAGTATGTGCTCGGCAGTCTGTTCCAAGTACAGTATAGTTGCATGCCGGTGTCAAAAAACATGGTGCAGTGCGACTCACTGTGAGCTTGTCGATCGGCTGTTTTTTTGGTCAAGCGTATACAACCAACTACAGCTTTAAAGGACCACTTCACCACTTTTCAACTTATCTTCATATAATAGGTCCTCACTAATAATCATGAAAGAATGGCGCATTCTTTTCCTACTCTGTCTGTGTCTCATAGGAGGGCTGTGGGCAGTTCAGAAACCGTCTTCCAGTGACATCATCGATGGGGAATACAAGCTAATAGAAACTGCAGGCTTTCTAGTCCTGAAAAGTTGCAATGCGAAAATGGAAACCATCGTTCTCACGATAATGAAAATCTAAACATTTTTGTAAAGAAAATCTTGTTTTCAAAAATATCTGCCTAATGATGATGTCACTGGAAGACGGTTTCTAAACTGCCCACAGCCCTCCTATGAGACACAGACCTGAGTAGAAAAGAATCGTGCCATTTTTTCATGATTATTAGTGAGGACCTATTATATGAAGATACGTTGAAAAGTGGTGAAGTGGTCCTTTAAGGTTAGGGTAGGAAATGGCAACGAAAAAAAAAATTGAACTTGACATACGTGTGTGCGTTTCACTGACTGCACCGTGTGGAAAGATATAGGCCTATACAAATAACAGACCAACTGTATAAGAGCAAAGGGACTGGGAAGTGCAACGAGACAAGATATATACACATAGACGCACTGTGTCTGGACTCCAGCACTCTCACCTCAGCAATGAGACCACGCACGCACACACACGCACGCACATACTCTCTCTCTCTCTTTCTCTCTCTCCCCTTCTGTCCCTTTCAACAGCCTGACTGTATATGTGTGTCTGTCTGCACTTTAAATGTTGCTATCACAGCCCAACCCCCGCCCCCCACACACACACACACACTCTCTCTCTCTCTCTCTTCGTCCCTTCATATTCCTCACCTGTGAAATCTTGCTTTTTCGCTATCTTCGCCCCCTCTCTGTTATTCTCTCTCCCTTTATCTGTAACTCTCTCTTCATCTCTCCCTGTGTGGGTCTCTCTCTCTCTCTCTCTCTCTCTCTCTCTCTCTCTCTCTCTCTCTCTCTCTCTCTGTCTCAGGAGGATGAGCCGTACAGCTCAGGGCAGAGAGATGCTGATAAGAGGGACAGTAGTGTGACGAGAGCAGGGGACCGATGACCACAGATAAGAGCCTGTGTGTGTGTGTGTGTGTGTGTGTGTGTGTGCGTGTGTGTGTGTGTGTGAGGCCCAAGGTCGTCAGAGTGTAAGTAGGAGTGATGACGATAACCCCGCTATCAGCTCTGTCTATGTCAGCACCTCCATCTGGTGGTGTCAGGCCTCGTGCCAGTCTGTGTGTGTGTGTGTGTGTGTGTGTGTGTGTGTGTGTGTGTGCGTGTACTACCATGCATATGCGTTGTTCTGGACGCACGTCACGTGCGAGTATCTGTGTGCACGTGTGTGTGTGTGTGTGTGTGCGTGAGTGCGTGCGTGCGCACGCGTTGTCTGCATGTGGCTAGTCGTAGGCGTCTGGTGAGCAGGAAGTGCAGTCTGGGTCACACTGGTGACACACACGGCACAGCCTGCAGAGTGTGTGTGTGTGTGCGTGTGCGTGTGCGTGTGCGTGTGCGTGTGCGTGTGTGTGTGTGTGTGTGTGTGTGTGTGTGTGTGTGTGTGTGTGTGTGTGTGTGTACTGTGTGCACGCGCGTGGTGTCATTCCATGACGACGGGAATAAAGGGTTATATTTGGGTCAATGGGACTCTGTTTAAGGAAATGAGTAGCTTAGTAACGTGAAGACAGGCCCGCACACACAAAGACACAGAGACAGATAACTGCACAGTGACAATACTATCAACTATTGTTCCCTCCCACCTTCTTCCTTTTCCCATTCTTCTCTATCTGAATAGATAATAGAATAGATTTGTTTTAATATAGTATACTGTAAACTCTGCACTCTTAGACTCATTTAGACCAAAATGCCTTCTAAATCCTGACAGTTTTCTGGAAAAACCCCATGTTTCTATGTCAGTCGTTCTGAAAGATTTTCATGTCAAAGACCGGCAAAAATGTATGTAATTGGCCGCCGACCCCCCATCTGAAAATATGTACCAGTTCCAGGGACTTGTTTCCACTATGTATATCCCATCTGGTTTCATGTGTATACACTGTCAGAGTCAAATTAACACTGAGGGTTTTCACGTTGTGTACCCAGAGCTGCTGAGAAACAGGTTATTGCCAAGTGTGAGGTTCAATACAAATAATTTTCTCATTAATGCGGGACTAGCGATGAACCACACACCGCATACTGTATAGGCTACAGTGCGACATTAGACTCGACTCAGGAAAAAAAAGATAACTAGAGCTAACAATGTGCTATAGCTAGTCAATTGTAAGATTTATGCTATTATGCATAATGTGGAGAAATGTTGCTGGGGGTCCGGGGGGGTCATGCCAAGCGTGAAATGGAATATTAGCTAATAATAATGGCAGAGGGTGCATGACGTCGCCTATCAAGTTAAGTACAGTGCATAGATAGCTATACAGTATGCTGTAGTATTCAGAAATTCGGAAATAAATAGGAAAACAGAGTTTTTATGATCAGTAGCCTACTTTGCATGTCCGTTCGCATTGCATGGTCAGTAATAAGAACACAGGCTATAAGATTCCATAGCAGCACTGAAACAACACACAGGATATACACATTTCGGCCAGGGTATTCTAAAGCCTCTATACTTTACGTTTTTTTGTTTTACAATTCCGGATTTACAACTCCATTAGGAGGTGGTAGAGGAAACAGATAAGCATGCAGAGGAAGATCCTGGCTTAGCCCATTTTGGCCGGGAACCCCTTTTGGTGTTATAGCATTATGTTATGCTTTAGCTATTGAAAAATAGCAGATCTATACAAGCTCATAGCGCACCGCCGAGTTGCACGCTGTCGCTACAACCTTGTATAAGTCTGCTATTTTTTGAAAAATCGTGAAAATGTGGTGCAAATCTTTGAATATATATTTCAGAGCGAACATTTTTAACTAAAATATTGGCTTCTGGGGGGGGGTCCCTGGAACTACATATTTTGAGATGGGGGTCGGTGGCCCAATAGAGATAATTATGTCGGTCCTTGACATGAAAAAGGTTGACCACCACTGACATAGAAACATGGGTTTTTCAGAAAGGTTTTTGGATTTTGAAGCCTTTTTTTTAATCGATCTCAGTCCAAAATGGATTAAGGATACATGATTGTGAGGCTGCTGCAGGGATATTGGAGCTGAGAACCACAGCCTCAGTCCTCTGCTGACAACTACTGGTCAGAAAGTGTAACAGCAGACAGCCGTATATGCTGCTGCTGTTCGCAGAGCACTATATAACAATAGGCTACTGAACAAGTTCTCTCTCTTCTGTGGCATCTCCATTATTGCACTGATTGCACTGTGAACACTGTCACTTCTCTCTTGCAAGTGCAC
This sequence comes from Protomyctophum bolini, assembly GCF_963924005.1. Taxonomy (NCBI): domain Eukaryota; kingdom Metazoa; phylum Chordata; class Actinopteri; order Myctophiformes; family Myctophidae; genus Protomyctophum; species Protomyctophum bolini. Next base: position 7,743,227 of record NC_137878.1, read on the forward strand.
TGATTGAAACGGACACTTTGTTTGATTGGTATCGCACTGATTGTAATGGACAGCGAGGACACCGACTGTAACCTTGTGTTGTTGTTTTTCTGCATATACTGTAGTAGAGTATGTATATGTGTATACCAGAATCCCAAAACTGGGGTCCGGGGACCCCCAGGGGTCCTTGAGGGAGTTCCAGGGGGTCCCCAGCTAAATGATAGTGTGGAACCAAATGGACCCTTATGGGTCTGAAACTCTGAGAGTGTCCAAATGGAACCTAATGGACCCGTTAGGGTTCATTTGGTTCCATTTGTGTACACTCTCAGAGTTAAATCAACATTGATTTTACAATATAAATTGGGGATCCCAGAGATTAGAAATGCCATTAAACGGGGGTCCGTAGACTAATGCATGTCAAACTGGGGGGGGGGGGGGGGTCCTTGAAATTAAACGGGTTGAGAATCTAAAAAATCTTCTCTTGCGGGGGTCCTTGGCCTATTCAAATGGGAGTCTGCGGTTTAATTAGTGTCCATTTGGTGTTCCTTGACATGAAAAAGTTGGGGAACCACTGGTGTATTCTATTGTATGTATATACTGTTGTTCTGTAATGACGGTGATGCTTCTCATTGGTTTTCTTGCCTTTGTATTGCTGTGTATAGGACAGTACAGTACCTTTACTCTGTGACGCTTAACTGCTGTGCTGCCTCTGGGCGACTGAAATTCGCGCGGGTCTGTCTGTCCGTCCGTCCGTCCAGCCAGCCCTTCTTTTGAACCTGTGCAGACATTTTAAATGTGATTGTGTCAGGGTAGAACAACAATTGCATGTTTATATTACTCCCTTTTCACGCACTTGTCTTTCACAGTTTACACTGTGCTTTACGGAATTATAAACTGAAAGCGCTATACTAACAAAGAAACGATACAGAATTAAGAGCAATAAAACAAACCAAACAAAACATTATGTCACAAGTATGACATTAAAATCACACTGTAGGTCCTTTAGTTATAGCGTCGTGTGAGGAAGAACATTGTGAATTCAAAAGAATAATATGCACACATTTTGCCAGATAATGTTATATTATATGAAATAAACCTCATGAATGAACTGGTCTGGGGTATAAGCAAAGCATTCATTTTGTGTAATATATGCCACCCATATAGGCGATATATAATCGTCTTTCCCAGGTCAGATATAACTGTGAGAAGTCAAAGTCAGTAGTAGAATATTAATGAATACAATATAATAGTTCTATCAGTTGTCTTTTACGGCACAACGACATAATGGTATGAAATGTGATGTCTGTTGTCTTTCTCTGTGACATAATTATGAGAAATAAAACTAAACTGAGGTCAGGGGCCTGGGTTGCATGGGGTTTGTCAATTCTGGCTCTATAAGATTTCTTTCTCCCTTTTCATTATAATCCGAGTCTAACTCAACGCCAATTCAACAACCATTTAGTGCAAGTTACCCATGAATTGCACTTACATTTTAAATAAGGACGAGAAGTAAAACTATATCAAAGCAAAATGAATATCAGCTATACATAAAGTGACAAAGACAGTTCTAAGCGGGATTTTATACTTATTCGGAAATAGCAGATACACAAGATCATAGCGTGGCACGACGCGACGTGCTATATGAGCTTGTAGATCTGCTTGTAATAATCTTTGCTTCGGGAGGTTCCTGCCACGAAATACTTTCAGATGGGAGGGGGGGTGGGGGGTCCGTGGTCAAGTTCATATCAATTTAGGGGGTCCTTGGCATGAAAAAAGTTGGAGAACCACTGATACACGGTATACATAAAGTGATGGTGTCAATGTAATGGGATCATGCACGACTGACAAGCGACAGGGCTTATTAGCCGGTGCCTAGTCAGCAGCCTGATGGAAACTGGCCCTTATATAGTCCAGTGGTTCGCAAATATGTTTTGAAATCACCCAATTGATACGTATTAAAACCATAGACTGAAGATGATGATGTTTTTGAAGATTTTTCTATTAATTAGATTTTGTACAGAATTCTATACTATATACAGTGCCTCTAGTCCAGTGACCTGTGGTACGTGTATATATACCACTATAGCGGTACTTGAGGCATGCGATATTAAAATTGGGTAATATAGCGTCACAATCATTTTTAACCACTTCATCCATACTGCACGCTCGTACATCTTTTAGATTTTCTCGTACATTTTGAAAAATGCTGAAAAGTCTCAAATGTTTTAGGAAAAAAAAAGACAAATGTTTTCTCTTCTGGGGTTACCCTGGCACAAAACACACACACACACACCACTTGTCTACAACCCTGGTAGACTTTCACCGTTATACCAGTTAGTCTATATAGTCAGGACACCCAGTATATGAGAGAGTGTATCATCCTCCAAAATAATGGCAAGGCCAGCTCAGTGGCCTTGTGGTTAGAAGAGTGTATCTGCCCTGAAAATTGCGGCGGTCGGGGTTCGATCCCCGGCCGGGTCATATACCCAAAGACTGTAAAAATGGGATTGGGGGGGAGGTGGTTAGATCAACTACAAAATGATTCCTGAGCGCGGCACGGGGCTGTGGCTCACCGCTCTGAAGAGATGGGTCAAATGTGGGAGGACAAATCTCGCATATACAAATCTCACGTATATATACTCTGGTTTCATTTTACACTCTCTAGAATTAAATTGTTAAAACATCTGCATGACTTCATTTACAAAGAATTACAGAATGTATAGAAGAATTGTTATTTTTTTTATCAAAGACGACAACATATTCTATACGTTTGGGGTCTGAGAGGCTATAAATGCCATCAAATGGTGGTTCCGTGGCTCATAATATGCAGAATGAATGATGGACCTTGATATGAAAAGGGTTGAAAACCACTGCTATAGATGTTCCAATTATTATTTGCCTTTACCCATTGTTTATTTATTTTTTAAAGCTCATGCCACACAGTATCGATATCAAGGAGTTTATATGGTCAAAAGATAGTGATTTGATTTTGACCACATCGCCCATTCACCCAATACACTCGACTTTTGATTGATTGTTTGTTTGATTGATTGATTGATGTATTAACAGTTTGCAGAATTACAGTACATTTCAAGTACAACTCAATACAAAAACTGTTAACAACAGTGAGTGGACGGCACCATAAAGCATTACACTTGTTTACAATAGGGCCCACCATTTTCAATTCATCAGACGTATACGAATATACACAACTATATAGTCAAAAATAAATCATCATAGGAGGTAAAAAAGGGAAAAGAAACATATACAGTGCAAGGGGAAACATGGGGTGGGGCTGGGGGATTCAGATTCACTCCAGACTCACTCCACTACACACAACACAACACATCTCTGAAGAAACAAACACATTTTTCCCCGTCTCTGCTCTGCTCGTATACTCGGCCCACCGGTCTGCATTATATACCTTTAACCCATTCTGACCTGAGATCAGATTCATACGAGGTTTCCACCTGGACACACACTGGTCTGATGAACCCATTCTGACCTGAGATCAGATTATAAAAATATCAGTCGTTCTTCGATTTTTCAAAAATAGCAGACCTACAAGCTCGTAGCGCGCCACTCGGTGGCGCGCTACGAGCTTGTAGATCTGCTATTTTTCAATAGCTAAAGCATAACATGATGCCAACACCAAAATGGGTGCCCGGTCAGAATGGGTTAATGCAACGCCAAATATTAACGCAATAAATCATGCAAAAAAAAAAGAAATATGGACAAATTCCCTCCAACGCAGCATAAGTCACGGGAGATAGCTGCTTATGATTACCGTGAGTGCTCCCCGTTGCACACTCTCATTAAACTGCATCTTATATGGACACACTGACTGAAGGACACTGCAAACTCCCACCATGTGTTTGGGATCGCACACGGTGTGTGTGCGTGTGTGTGTGTGTGTGTGTGTGTGTGTGTGTGTGTGTGTGTGCCTCCTCCTTCGAATTCTGAGCCTCATGACATCATGACAGTGGATATTTAATCACCTTTAAATGTTTTTTTAATAAACAATGGCATGCATGTTATAAACGGTTGCGTCTTTGAAGGGCTCGGCCGAGCACTTGAAGTCTTTCAAAATGTTCAACCCTATACTTGGCGTGTGTGTGTGTGTGTGTGTGTGTGTGTGTGTGTGTGTAGGAGAAGGTGAATAGAGTGAACAAAAAAATGATTGTAATAGTGAGCATTGCAATAAATATAAATTAGCAACACTAACAGGAGGAACGCAAGCAATGGAGTATGTGTGCCTGTGCGCGCGCGCGCGCGCGTGCGTGCGTGCGTGTGTGTGTGTGTGTGTGTGTGTGTGTGTGTGTGTGTGTACATGTGTGTGTGTGATTATACTGGTATAAGCATCATGAGCAGAGCATCATAACTGTGCTTCAGTGCATCTATTTCATCATAAGTTGCAGGGGACAGTAAAAGATGCAAATGTGACTCCATAAAAGATCCGTTATATTTAAAATCTAATATCTGTGATACAATCGCTCGCCTCTCAATAAAAACCCCACAGTTAATGGGCAGTGGATTTATACATGCCCATAACTGACCATAAGGTTAAGTGTTCCTAATAGTTATAAATGGGACGCTGCCTGTTACTTTTGTTTATTGGCATGCCTTCTTTTAGGGTCGTCCCCCCCCCCCCCCCTCTCTCTCTCTCACTGATACCAGTAATATAACATGTCGCTCTCTCACCGTGGCCCGCTCCGAGTCCTACACCACCGCTGCTGCTGCTGCTGCTGCCGCGCCGCAAATGAGATTAGAGTTTGACATGGGCCCCGTATCATCCTCCATGATCCGCCATGGAGCCCGCTCGGTGAACTCTTCACCCGGCCACTGCGACGCGACGAGGCACGGAAGTGGAATATCCAAGTAGGCTGCGTGCGGCGCCGCGCTAGTAGAGAGAGAGACGCTCCCTCCCCGAGCCACGGCGATGCCCTTTTGCTTTTCTCATTCAAGTCTGCCATCTACTGGCCGAACGGCGCAATGACAAGTTGACAACGCTCCTAGAATGAGAGAGGTGAGGGTTTTTTCTTTCTTCAATAGGGAATATACTTGAAACACACACACACACACACACACACACACACACACACACACACACACACACACACACAGACAAACACACACACACACACACACACACACACACACACACACACACACACACACGCACACGCACAGAGAGAGAGAGAGAGAGAGAGGACTGACAGAGGGAAAGAACCCAGGTTTCTATTTATTGGGCCTCATATCCTGAGTTTGAGTTTAACAAGCCTGCAGGGATACGAGAGAGAGGGAGGAGGGGGGCATGCAGGGAGGGGCTGCCTGTGCATGTGTAAGTGTTTCTTAATTTTGATTATCATTAATCCACACTTGCTTTGGCAGTGCAAATGTGTTTCCCATGAAAATCCCATTTGAATTAAGGGGGAAAAGGAGAGAGAGAGAGAGAGAGAGATGGCGAGATTCAGTTAATAGTACAGTACATGCATATTTTTGTTTTGACTATTATTTAATTCACACTTGCTTCGGCGATGTAAATGTATGTTTCTCATGTAAAACTATAAGGAAAGCCTCGACTATGTTGTACAGACTCATGCTGTATGAACACTATAGTGTTGTGATGGAGAAAGCCCACCACGGGCAGACGTGGCTCCCGAGAGCAGACTGCGGTTCTCCCACTGACTGCACACAAAATGTGGTGGAGACCGAGCTACACTTTCTAACTCCCTGCCTTGCACTGTACCAAGACGACAGAGACACACATACTTCTCATAGAAGGATGACGGATGGAATACGTATATAGGCTACAGTAAGACTTAAAAAATAAACCGTAGTATAAGTCATCGTATTATTTTCATGTTGTATACGTACAATACTTGACTGTTGAGTTGAAATATCACACTGCTTTCGGTTTCTGCGACAGTATACGTTTGTTCCTGAATATCTCAAACTTATATATATATAGCGCTTTTCTGAGTATACCTTCCTTATGCAGCTACAGTGAATTTGACATTTATCCAGAGTAATTTGATTCGCAATAATACAAGGTCAATAAAGATCTAGTAATAATGGTAATGACTCTTTTTGAACTCTATTAACTGGCGACCGCTAGTCTTTTTCACATATAGTGAGGCACGTCATTAGGCAATTTTAAAACATATTTTAGAAGTGTCTATTTAGTATTTGTACGTCTCTAAATGTTCTGGTGAATTGAAAATGGTGGACCCTGTTGTAAACAAGTGTGTAATGCTTTATGTCGTCCACAGTAACAGTTTTTGTATTTACTTTAGCTTGAAATGTATACCCATTCTGCATACTGTGAATACCATTTTTCAATCAATCAATCAATCAGCCAGTCTACACGCTCACAACACCTGTCATGGCAGGCAGCTATTGTGAGCTTGTAGATCTGCAATTTTCGCTGCATGATAGTAATATGCTGAATCATGATGAAATAGGGCTTAGGTATATAGCCTCAGTCAAGGCAGAGACGCTATCGGCGGAAGTGTCGGTCCGGAAACATCCGACCAATGTATTTCCCCCGGATACGATATTATTCCGACCAATCACAACACTTGTTTCATTCACGGAGAATGTAAACTGATTTGTGAAGCATCCACGTAATTTCCTTGAGCGGTACTTCCGCCAAAATCCCACAACTTCCGCCCAAAACAAATGATGCAGTGGAGCTTATTGGCCACTTCTTACTTGCATTGAGTCTCACGAATAGTAATTAACAGTGAGATGATTGTGCAGTACTAGGGATGTTATAATTTAGCTATTGAAAAATAGCAGATCTACAAGCTCATAGCGTGCCACCGAGTGGCGCGCTACGAGCTTGTGGGTCTGGTATTTTTGAAAAATCGTGAAAATGTGGCACAAATCTTTGAATATATATATTCTTTCAGAGTGAACGTTTTTAACTCAAATCTTTGCTTCTGAGGGGGTTCCTGGAACAACATATTTTCAGATGGTGGTCGGTGGCCAATTACATATCATGTTTGGGGTCCTTGACATGAAATATTGAGAACCACTGATATAGAAACATGAGGTATTCCAGTCATGATGTAGAAGACTTTTAAATTCCGACGTCAGGCCTAAATGGGTTAAATGGTGCAAAAGACCGGCTTCTCCAGATCAGAGATAGGATAAATTGCCGATCACAGATAGGGTAAATTGCCGACGACCAGTGGCCCGGTTATCGGAGCATCTCCAGTGTGCAGCGTGGAGTCCAGTGCCATCCCTGCCAAAGATCCAAGGGATCCCAATCTTCCAAAACACAAAACAACAATAGACAGTGTCTGCAGATCGGAGCCAACCGTTGTTAGGAACCATGGGGATAACACAACCATGATGTCCGCAGATGTTTGGCGACCATACTTGGGTCCCATAATCACAATATTTAGAGATCATGTTAATATTTGTGGTGATGACGCGCTCTGTGTGTGTGTGTGTGTGTGTGTGTGTGTGTGTGTGTGCGTGTGTGTGTGTGCGCTCATCTCACCTAACCCTTTTGTCTGTTTGTAGTGCGAGTAAACAGGAGACTCCACCCTGTGCGAAGGGTCACAGAATCATCTGCTTATCGTGTCATATCGCTGTCATCGAGAATGATTCATCACAATCTGCATACGTTTTATTGGCCGTGTGAGACACCACCGGTCACCACCACCACACCCAGGGAAATGACTCTTGATGATTTGCTATAATCTGGTTTATAGGCTTACAAATAAAGTAAGGGTTAAATATTATGGAACTGTAGCAGACTTTACTGACTTACTTTGACTTAATCCAGCTTTACTCCGTTGAGGGGCATATAGGGCGTTCGCCAGAGCTCTCCATCCCTCTCTCTCTCTCTCTCTCTTCTGGGCCATGGGCTTTTGCTTCTTGGCTTTCACTGGAGGGGAGGGAAATATGGTAGGTTATACCATCATCATCATCATCATCATTTTCATTATCATCATCATATCCGAAATTGAAGTTAAATCAAATGATCTTTTCCAAGAGTGGCCTGGCCAAGAGAGCAGCAGTGACACACCGTTACAACAGCGAGAAACATGAACTATTATAAATGTCACAGCACACTACAAACAAGTGAACGCCATGAAGTGTTTACTTTAAATCGACTAATCGGCCATGACGGAACAGGTTATTCATGCGTTTCATGTTCTTCCCTGAAGTGTCTGCTAATAAATCATAAAATCTGAAATAAATCATCACGTTATAAGGGATAATGTTTGTGGCATTTCTTTCACTTTCGCAATGTTTACGTTTTCCGTTTTTATTTGGGGATTTTTTTTTGTTTTTGTTTGCGGGTGATGAGGTTGTTTTAGAGCATATATGTCAAACTCAAGGCCAGGGGGCCAAATCAGGCCCGTGAATGAATTATCTTTGGCCCGCGGGATGATATTTAATCAGTAGCCTATTAGAACTGGCCCTCTGGTATATTGCACGGACCACCATAATACTTCAAGTCCTGCTTTGTGAGGATCATAGAACAGGAAACTATAAGCTTAATAATAATGCATTTTCAGTTTTAAATGCATTTACTTTTTTGCTATTTGCCTGGGACGTCCTCCTGACCGCGGTGCCCCGTGTGTTGAAACACAGTCCGGCCCTTGACTTCTACCAATTTCTTTATTTTGGCCCACCGTCGTGTATTTGAGTTTGACCTCCCTGTTTTAGAGTAAATGCCCCCTAACTTCCACTGATAAATGGTTCAGTCCGTGAAGTATATGCACACAACGGGATCATACCAATACCGTAACCCGATGACAACAGGGGAGGGAAAACGGCCATATCAGAGAAAGAAACCAACAAAATGCAAACTAAAATAAATGTCCTAATATCTTAACCACACGTACGTTTCAAACCTTTTGAGACTGTATCAATTTGACAAAAATTCAATTCAAATAAAGTTTCGAACCTCACACCAAGTCTGACATTGGGCGACCTCTGGTTAGAGGCCCTCAGTTAAGTATAGACAGTTGGATATAGAGCAATTTACTATCTAAACTGAAAGATGGATACAATGTATGTAACCTATAGATACCATACCCTGATGGAAAATGATGTTTATTTTTTATTTATTTTATTTTATTTTATTTTATTTTATTTTATTTTATTTTATTTTATTATTATTTTCTTCTCACTATATGTTCATTAGTACTTTCAAAACTAGTTTACTAATTACTTTTACTGCCTTGTACTGTCTGTCTTTGTTTTATTTGTCTAGTTCTGACCTTGATTGGGGGGGAGGGGGGATATTTACATGTCGGATACAACCAAATGTACACATTATGTTTATTCATTGCTGCATCAATAAAAAATAAAAAATAAAGTGTTTAAAAGAAGAAAGTTTCGAGCTGATTTGGGCTTCTCCCCTCTCTGAAATTAATATCAGATAAAGCATGTGTTGGGATTAGGACACACATGTAGCCACAGTGTTTATGTGGCTGGTTCCTGTTTAGAGATGCTGCAGCTTTTTGATCCATGATAGAGGCACATGCGGAGGGATTTTGTTTGTATTCAAAGTAAACTTCCCCTCATCACGGCCAAAAAGGACTGCAATTATTTGACCCACATGTATAGGATGTTTTATCGGCGTTTATGGATTGTTTTTATAGATGTGGAAAAGAAGATAGTGATTGATTGATTGAATCGATTGAAATTTCTATTGACAATATGCCAAATGGGTACATTTCAAAACACAACTCAATACAAAAACTGTTGCTGTGGTGATAAAGCATTACACGTGTTTACAACAGGGTCCGCCATTTTCAATTCATCGGATATTGGGAGGTCCGTCCAATATAATAAGTCATTATTATAGTTCCCTGAAACCGCTATGACTATGATTTCAATCCCTTGTTTTAGTTGAGATGCTATTTCGTATTTGGAGCTGTAGATGGCAGTATAAGACCAAAAGAGCCCATTCAGCCCGACTGGTTATACTGGCTGGCATAATATGGTGCGAATAGATGTTCTGCTTAAAAGGAAAGTGTCAGTGTGAAATGGTAGATTTGTGCAAAGAGCCTAGTACTGATATAATTAATATAGGAAGGCCTACTGAAATACTATAGCCTACACACCAGTGTCCCCCTTGTCCCATCAAAATGTATGGGCCTATATGTGTTGGATAACACACACACACACACACACACACACACACACACACACACACACACACACACACACACAGACAAAACACACACAGAGCATCTTTCTATGGGTAGATAGATAGATGGTGAGCTGTATAGGGATTAACTTTACATGTAGGCCTATGTATGTCCAGTAGAGAAATAAATAAAGCAATAGCCAGAATATAGAGACATATAAGTTCATACAGGACTAGCCTACTATATATAGGCCACTGTGCCTCTTAGTCTCGATAATAAAACAAATACTAAGAACCACTTGTCCCATCTGGCGTTGATGTCATG
>NC_137878.1:7758650-7853650 GCF_963924005.1 Protomyctophum bolini
GTGGGTGTATACAGTGTTTGCGAGACCCACACGTCATATACGCTGATGTGTCACTCAGCCCACCAATTGGACGGGGACCGGGGTATTTAAGCTCACCTAGACTGCGACTGCGTGCATTCTTCCTGCCTTCCTTCTGCATTATGGTTCCTGGTTGTTATGTGATGTTTGCTCTCACCACCACCCCAGCACCACCGGTGGGCTCTGTTATCTGACTGAAACAGGGTTTAGGTGGTTAAAATGCATCTCAACGGGTCGATTCAGTGTGTCGATTCAGCTTCTGCAAGTTGATTTTCATATTGAAAATCCAAGGTCTTCGTCAAAAATCAATGCTTGTTTAGACTTTAGACGACGGTTGTCAGTAATCAAAGGTGGATACAGTAACCGTGTATGTCATGACAGACCTGTCTTGTCTCTCTTATGCTCTCTGCTGGTTTGTCCTTAGGCCGGAGCGGAGATTGTAAAGCGAGATACGCCCGTCTACTTCCCGCATCTGCGTGAGGTGGGCGGACACATTATTAGGAGACGGGACGAACGTTGGAGTCTATTCATTTTCAATGGAAGAATGAACGTGAACACAGCTGAACCATTCTTTAGCCCCATGGGCACTGAACTAAATACTGGACCCAATCACCACAAGGCACACTATATGTCCAATATGTTGTTCATACTAAAATGGCTTTTTTTTTTTTAGCGAGACAAATCAGGAAAAAATCTACTTTGTCATAACGTGAAATGAATGGACATATTTAAAATGAAATAAAATCTGTGTTCCAATGCTCTATAAATATAAGTTTCCATAACTGTCTTGGTTCACGGGGGCTGATTTGGGGAATCGTGACATTTTTTGCCATCTGCTATTTATCTCATGTTCACATTCACAATCGGGTCTAGACAACAACACCACACAAATAAATGCTTTTTCTATAGTTATAAAAGACAAGTTTGACTTACTACTGTACTTTGCGCAGCAATAGGCTGTAATAAGAAAAGTTATGTCGGGGACAGAAGAAAACCATGCCTACTTGGGAGACCATTTGTATGATTTGTGTACAATTTCGCCTCGTGTGGCTCCAACCGGGTATCGACTATCTTCGTACATTAAAAGTCTTCGGTTGGAGCTGCAACACTCTGCATGTGGGGAGGCGTGTCCTAGCAATCACCTCTGGATGCTCTCCATTCTGTGAGTCTGGCTGGCTACTTAAACCTGGCTGTGACAGCAAACAGTGCCCAGAGATGGTTCCCAGCTAGTGCTAGGTTAGCTTGGTGTTACTAGGCGTTTGCTTATCTTGAACCAGACTCTTTCTTGACCTCGAGTAGCACTAGTAGAATATATAGTACTATAGTTCTCATCCACAGTCAGCCTGAAAGGCAGCTTCCCACCGAAGAAAGCACAAGATCTACAAGGACTGCCTACGTCCCTGTTTGGTGAAATATCTATGTTATTCTCAGCTATCTGCAGCCTGTACCCATGTTCTTTGGGGGGGGAATAAAGACTCTTTACTTTATAATACGTCTCCTTAGTCTGTGTTCTGCATCTGGGTTCACTCACGGTCTGGCTTGACAGAGTACATGTATACTTTCACCATTTCACCGCGGGAAGAAAAGAAACTGCAATCACTCAATGCTAATAGTAGTAGATAAACAGCACAATTAGAAATTTGCACCCTATGGCCAGAAAAAGAATGAAGTCTGTGTGTTTGACTGGATTGTTGGATTCCTACAATGGCCATAATGCATTGGTGCACTTGTGGAGGGGAGACGCCCCATATGTGGGCTGTTTTACTGAGACAACATGTGGGCTAGACAAATATTTGTCATGAAGATGATGTCTAAAATATCTGTTTGAGCTGCAGAGTACAACATGATCTGATCACATGGCCCCAAGTTCTAGACCTCCAGTTCTAGGCTAAACAGAAGGTCTAATGTCTAATGTTGACACAGTTCAATGTTGAATATGAATGGTATTCCCCATAAAGGACCACTTCACCACTTTTCAACCTATCTTCATATTGGTCCTCACAAATAATCATGATAAAATAGCACTTTTTTCTTGTGTCTCTGAGGGCAGTTCAGAAACCCATCCAGTGACATCATCAATGGGGAATCCAAGCTAATAGAAACGGCAGGCTTTCTATTTCCGAAAAGTTGCAATGTGAAAATGGAAGCGATCGTTCTCACAATAATAAAAAATCTGAATATTTTTTTAAAGACAATCTTGTTTAAAAAAAATCTGCCTAACGATGATGTCACTGGTGGACGGTTTCTTAACTGCCCACAGCCCTCCTATGAGACACAGACTGAGTAGGATAAAAAAAAAGTGCTATTTTATCATGATGAACATCAGTGAGGACCAATTACATGAAGATATGTTGAAACGTGGTGAAGTGGTCCTTCAAGAAGCAAGTACTTTTTTTACTCTATACACAACATTTTGACTGAGCTACTTTTACTTAGTGGAGTAAATGTGAGCAGGTCGTATTTGTACTCTTTCCACCTCTGTCAGTAATGCTATAAGTATAGGCTATAGCATGAGTCATAGTCAGCAGCGGCCTATATGCCAGAACATAAGTATGAAGTAAGAACATATCGTCTTATTAAAAATAATTATGGCCCTGAAACAAAATATATCCAAAAGTCAGAGATCTTTTTGTGCACAGCTGCATTCTGGGACCTTACCATTAGCTTTAGAAACGGGTAGATTCATTGGTACTCCTGAGGAGGACAGAGTGTGATTTGAAAGAAATACATTTTTGGTTTTACTGCCCATTATATGAAGAATTAAGACACGTATTATTTTGTGAAATGACAACCATCTGTGCCAACTTTTTCTGGTTAGAGGACTATGAAAAACTGGAATTTTGTTTTGGGAAAGGTATTTTTGCTTTAGCTTTAGCGTGGGAAAAAAGGCAGAATGTTTTGTTTGTGTAAAAGAGTTCCCGAGAGCCGCCCCGCGTCCGAAACGGTTGCCGGTTACCGTGTGGGGGCGTTGGGTGCTACACTGCAGTCTGCACCCAACTCCTTATATGGTTACGGCTGAGGGGACATGCGGCTATGACGTCAGATGTCTGCATGCCTGGCAATTTTTAAAATATCCGACAGGATTTACGATGAAACCCTGTGTCTCGTCCGTCACACAACCATATACGGTTGTGTCATCACGTGACGTCATGGAGACCCTTATAACACCTCCATATATGGTCACGCCTCGTGACACGTCACGCCAGCATATATGGCCATCATCTCCATTATATGAAGATCATGACACTGATCTCATCTAACCCTGGATAACCTTACCATATACAATTACATGGAGAAGACTGGATCATCACCTACATCCATACTGTATATGGAGCCGGCGAGCAACTCTTGTTGATCTGACCTAATCAAACCCTATCTATGTACACTCAAGACACACTCCATATATGGCCAGTACAGAATTCATTCCATATGTTTTTTTAGTTTTTTTTTTACAATTTTCCTCTGATTCCGTTTTACAATTTAGAAAATTTATATTTCATCACTTCCAATTTCACTTAGTTTATCCTCTGTTGATTGGATAAAATTGGTATCCCAACCTAAAAAATTGACTTACTTTATGTTTACTAAAAAGCTGGAGAGACGAGGAGCTAGTCTTCTGAAAAGGTTATGTTTCTATGTCAGCCGTTCTTCGATTTTTCAAAAATAGCAGACCTACAGGCTCGCCACCGAGTGGCGCGCTATGAGCTTGTAGATCTGCTATTTCTCAATAGCTAAAGTATAACATAATGCTATAACACCAAAAGGGGTTCCCGGCCAAAATGGGTTAACACATTATTTTATCAAAAACATATATCGCTCTCCTTTAAACGTATACGGTCGGGGAATGAGTTAAAGAAGGGAAATCAATGGTTGGCCCTCACACATGACTATATAGTAGTAGTAGCCTATCAATTAACGCAAACAGCACTAGTATACACTTTACAATCATAAATGTTAATGTAACTGTCACTGTACAAATGTAACCGAATGTATACCCTTTATACACTCTGAGTTGCAAATGTGTGAACGCAGAGGATTTGGTGTGTGTGTGTGTGTGTGTGTGTGTGTGTTACTGATATATCTGTGGAGTTAATACTATACTACATGACTCTTCAACAAAGGCGGTGGGCTGTCAGTGCCTTTATCGGAATAGGTACGTATCTTTCTTGACCTAAACGTAATTTAGATATATCGCTTCCTAAAATCAATGTTCCAATAGATTTACAGTATATGTTATGTATATATAAGTGTGAGTGTGAGTGCGAGTGTGTGTGTGTGTGTGTGTGTGTGTGTGTGTGTGTGTGTGTGTGTGTGTGTGAGTGTGTGTGTGTGTGTGTGTGTGTGCGTGTGTGTGTGTGTGTAGTGTGTGTACCTCTCTCTGGATATGTCCTCTGGGTGTCATTGGACGCTGGTATAAATCAGCTGGGTGTGCGAGCGTCGAGGCTGCAGTAAATTAGCCAGGTTTTAATTGTGTCTGTAATAGATGAGCATAATTAGTCAAGGCTCTTCCCTCAGCCTCTGCTGCTGCCCCTGACATAATCATCTCTTAGCCAAACTACACATCCCTCTATCTCCCACCATTCCTCATCCATCCTATTGCCTGGAGGGGGGGCCGGGGGGGGAGGGTCTTTCTCTCATGGTGGAACCCCAGGATCTCCCTTTCCGGCAGAGGAGCGTGTGCGTGTGTGTGTGTGTGTGTGTGTGTGTGTGTGTGTGTGTGTGTGTGTGTGTGTGTGTGATTAGGGTAGAAATCTTCAGAATTCAAATGATTTACTTATAAGTGAAAGTATCAATACTATACAATGCAGAAATACTCTGTTACAAGCAAAAGTTCAGAGTTCAAAATGAGCAAATGAGTAAAAGTGCAAACATATTGGCACCAGAATGTATACTTAAAAGGCAGTTTAAGGTTAAAACAAAAAGTTATTTTTGTTATCCTCGGTCCAACTCTATATGTATTTCCTGGAGGAAATCCTATAGAGGAAGATATTTGATCGGCTATAGACTCAAAGTAAGCAGTATATATATATATATGTGGTTCTCAGGAAAGTTTATACGTGTGTTTGTTAATTTAACTCGGGTCCAAATGGACCCATTTGTACACGGAGGACTTTACACTAGTATACAAGACAGGTGTCGTTAAGCATCTTTCCGTCAATGACACAGTCTTAGTTTGCAACAGTTGAAATGCACTCATTATGCTTGCTCACTAAGCACACACGCAGATGCACACGCACGCACACGCACGCACACAGACGCACACACACACACACACACACACACACACACGCCGAGGGGGGGGGGGGGGGGGGTTGCACAACTGCAGCAGCAGTGGTCTCTGTTTGATAATCTGGTAATGCACCTATATATAATCGTGGGCCCCGGGTGTGGGTGTGCCATATAGTGACGAAGGGTCCGGACCGATGGGACCCGACGTGTCTGACGCCGTGGCCCCTGATCGTCCGGGACAAAACTGAAAAATGTTGTTGCTCGTGGGATCCATGCAGCTGATTAGGCCCTGCCGTTCGATTCCCCGCCGTGTCGATTCATCAGTGTCCAGCGGCCGGCCCCCCTGTTTACCTCCCCCCCCTCCCCCCGCCCGGTGTCAGCCCGGTCACATCAGCGCTGGGACCTCGCCAATCTCTGTCGCTCCACATCAGCTTAAGGGAAAAGGACCTATGCGCCTCGCCACGGGACAGACTCGTGTTTGTTGCGCGCACGCACGCACACACACACACACACACACACCTCAGCAAACATAGTTTGTCCCTGTACGCCTGCCCCATTCCCTGTACACGGGGCAAAAATATACACCCACAGTGCAAAGTACAAATTCACCTGGACTTGATATAACAAGTGCTCGCGCACACACACACACACACACACACACACACACACACACACACACGCACACACACACACACTCACACACGCTCTCTCTCTCTACCCTGAGATGTAACCCCACCCCTGAAGGGCCTTGGTCACCAATCAGAACCACTTTGTCAAGGCACAGGTAACCGTGACGACTCTAATCCCTCGGCAACCGGCCGGCCATTCATCAACCGGCCGAGGGAGGGAGGGAGGGAAGGAGGGAGGGAGGGAGGGAGGGAAGGGGGGAGGAGAGAGAGAGAGAGAGAGAGGGAGGGAGGGAGAGAGAGTGAGAGAGAGGGGGTGGCGGTGTCACAGACTGGGGCAACGGTGCAGACAAATGGCCCCAAAAATTCAGTATTAATCAGGAACTGATTTGCTGCCCCTTTAAAGCCAATACCACTTAGAGAGGGGAGATGGGGGGGGTGTGTGGGGGGGCGGGGGGGGGGTTGAAGAGAAAGAGAAAGGGGGGGGGGGGGGCACAATAGAAGAGGAAGAGTGATGGAGGGGTAAGCAGAGAGGAGGGGAAACGGCTGTATGATGAAAGGAACAATGAATGAGAGAGAGAGAGAGAGAGAGAGAGAGACGCCACAGTATACAGTGTTTGTGTGGTTGACAACGCGTAAAAAAAACTTGAGTGCCGAGGTTGTACCGTCGGCTATTTTCTGGTGAAGAGGATTTTAGCGTTGAGAGAAACATTATATAGTGTCTGTATCGTGGAGCCCTTCATAGAGGGGGACCCCATTCCACTAAGTACTGTGAAAAACAGGCCAAACGTTGATCAAAATGACAATTCTTCTACATTCTCTCATTGTGTAAACTTCTTGTAAATTATGTAATGCACATGCAGACAATAATTTAACTCTTGAGAAGGTCAAATGAAACCAAATGGACCCCTATACAAGGGTCCGTTTGGTTTACTATCATTTAGCGCATGGGGACCACCTGGAAGCCTCTCGAAGACCACTGGTTGAAAACCGCACTGAGTTTAAGTGGGTTAAGTACTGAAGCTCTATTTCACACACATTGTATGTTGTTGTTGAGTGGTGAAAACACAAGCTCACACCTGTGAGCTTGTTATAACACTGTTATTCTAGCGCTTTTGTAAGAATGTTGACATCTTGAACATGTGACATCCCTATACAATATTAGGGAGACACAGCTGAGAGTGGTTAACGCTTAAATGCTGCTGCCAGAGTTGTTCAGAATAAAGGCACTAGAGTGCCAAGCAGATGGGTGCAGATTTTACTCTGAAAAGCCTCGCCTTTCATTTCCACCTCGCGCCACCTCGTCTGGCCTCTCCTCAGAAGCGTTAATATTCCAAACGAGATGCTTTGGTTAAGTCATCAGAAATAAGGGCGTTCTGATCAAAACCACGGACACAGCCCCCTATAGATTCAGGGACAATATAGCGAGTTTTGCCGGCCCGTAAACGAGGAAGCTTTGAATGGCTGCAGCGCGCGTGCGCAAAACATGTCCGGGAGCGCTGAGGAAGGCGTATAGCCCTATAGCAACGCGAGCATGGCGGCTATACTCGACATTGAGTTGGACATTTTTGAGGATGATACACGAAAGAAGAAGGGAGCTTGTAAAAAAAAACATGGATTTCAGTGATCCCGTTTTATATCATTAAAAGGGACCTAAAGGCGTGTATTGTATACGCGTCCGAGGCAACCCACGGTTTTAATTGAGAGGACGAGTATAAATGTGCGTCCTTAGCATCATAAGTGTTAACTGCTGTGATGGGTTCAGCACATATATGGCAACACACAGTAACACTTTACTTAAAGGTCGGGTCTATAATGCATTCTAATCACATTATAATATATGGTTATACATGTTCATAACCATGTATGAGACAAGTGTTATAACACCTTATAAGTGCATTATATATAATATATTATAGACCTGACATTAATATAAAGTCTTACCGTACACCAACGTGCACACACACACATGCACACATGCACACGCACACACACACACACACACACACACACACACACACACACACACACACACACACACACACACACACACACACACACACACACACACACACACACACACACACACACACACACACACACACGCACGCTAGTGGCCTCCTGTTGATTTGTCAGTGGACTTGATCAATAACGGTGATGGAAACAGAATCAGCTCAGATGGATTAAATGTCCCAGTGGTTCTGACGTTATTTTCCCATTAAGAAAAGGCTAATCATTACACAATACACACACACAGACACACACACACACACACACACACACACACACACAGGCAAGCAGACACACATCCACACAGATGCAAACGCAGGCACACACACACACACGCACGCGAGCGCACACACACGCACACACGCAGTGCACACACACACACGTGCGCGCACACACACACACACACACACACACAGGCAAGCAGACACACATCCACACAGATGCAGGCACGAGCATACACACACACGCACACATGTGCATATGCAAACACTAACACACACACAAACAGTAGACACATGCATGCACATGCATGCACACACACACACACACACACACACAGTACTGTATAATATACTGTACAGTAGACGCACACAGACAGTAAGGAATGGCGTCTTACAGACTCTGTGTCTACAGTGCTGACAGTGTGAGTGTATCGATCTGAACTCGTTTCCCTTCACGAGCCACTCTGCTCTCACAGTGAACTGTACTCTGCTCTCACAGTGAACTGTACTCTGCTCTCACAGTGAACTGCACTCTGCTCTCACAGTGAACTGTACTCTGCTCTCACAGTGAACTGTACTCTGCTCTCACAGTGAACTGTACTCTGCTCTCACAGTGAACTGCACTCTGCTCTCACAGTGAACTGTACTCTGCTCTCACAGTGAACTGTACTCTGCTCTCACAGTGAACTGTACTCTGCTCTCACAGTGAACTGCACTCTGCTCTCACAGTGAACTGTACTCTGCTCTCACAGTGAACTGTACTCTGCTCTCACAGTGAACTGTGCTCTGCTCACACAGTGAACTGTACTATGCTCTCACAGTGAACTGTACTCTGCTCACACAGTGAACTGTACTCTGCTCTCAGTGAACTGTACTCTGCTCTCACAGTGAACTGTACTCTGCTCTCACAGTGAACTGACAGTGAACTGTACTCTGCTCTCACAGTGAACTGTACTCTGCTCTCACAGTGAACTGTACTCTGCTCTCACAGTGAACTGTACTCTGCTCTCACAGTGAACTGTACTCTGCTCTCACAGTGAACTGTACTCTGCTCTCACAGTGAACTGTACTCTGCTCTCACAGTGAACTGTACTCTGCTCACACAGTGAACTGTACTCTGCTCACACAGTGAACTGTACTCTGCTCTCACAGTGAACTGTACTCTGCTCTCACAGTGAACTGCACTCTGCTCTCACAGTGAACTGCACTCTGCTCTCACAGCGAACTGTACTCTGCTCTCACAGTGAACTGCACTCTGCTCTCACAGTGAACTGTACTCTGCTCTCACAGTGAACTGTACTCTGCTCTCACAGTGAACTGCACTCTGCTCTCACAGTGAACTGTACTCTGCTCTCACAGTGAACTGTACTCTGCTCTCACAGTGAACTGCACTCTGCTCTCACAGTGAACTGCACTCTGCTCTCACAGTGAACTGTACTCTGCTCTCACAGTGAACTGCACTCTGCTCTCAAAGTGAACTGCACTCTGCTCTCACAGTGAACTGTACTCTGCTCTCACAGTGAACTGTACTCTGCTCTCACAGCAGTGAACTGTACTCTGCTCTCACAGTGAACTGTACTCTGCTCTCACAGTGAACTGTACTCTGCTCTCACAGTGAACTGTACTCTGCTCTCACAGTGAACTGCACTCTGCTCTCACAGTGAACTGACAGTGAACTGTACTCTGCTCTCACAGTGAACTGTACTCTGCTCTCACAGTGAACTGACAGTGAACTGTACTCTGCTCTCACAGTGAACTTATTATAATCCAGCTGTTTTTATTTGAGCTATTTGCACCCGACAGCACTAATATAAATCAACTGTAAACCAGACAGAAATAGTCACGTATATATCTTAACCGCACTTAACCCCAGAAAACCTTTGCAGAAGATCGCATGTGAAAATAGCACTGGAACAAAAAATAAGCAGGAAAAAAAAAGCTTTGCGAAGCTTGGCGATCGGTTATTGTCAGCTAAGACATTTAATCCATTGAGACCAGATTCTACAAAATGTCTTCTAAATCATGACCGTTTCCTGAAAAACCCGATGTTTCCATGTCAGCGGCGCTCAAACTATTTCATGTCAAGAACCCGCAGAATGACATATTTGGCCGCCGACCCCCATGTCAAAATACGTTGTTCCATGAAGCAAATATTTGAGTTACAACCGCGAAAGAGTATATATTCAAAGAACTGCGTCACATTTTCACGAGCAACAAGCACAGTGAACTGCACTCTGCTCTCACAGTGAACTGCACTCTGCTCTCACAGTGAACTGTACTCATGCTCTCACAGTGAACTGTACTCTGCTCTCACAGTGAACTGTACTCTGCTCTCACAGTGAACTGTACTCTGCTCACACAGTGAACTGCACTCTGCTCTCACAGTGAACTGCACTCTGCTCTCACAGTGAACTGCACTCTGCTCTCACAGTGAACTGCACTCTGCTCTCACAGTGAACTGCACTCTGCTCTCACAGTGAACTGTACTCATGCTCTCACAGTGAACTGCACTCTGCTCTCACAGTGAACTGTACTCTGCTCTCACAGTGAACTGTACTCATGCTCTCACAGTGAACTGTACTCTGCTCTCACAGTGAACTGTACTCTGCTCTCACAGTGAACTGTACTCTGCTCACACAGTGAACTGTACTCTGCTCTCACAGTGAACTGTACTCTGCTCTCACAGTGAACTGTACTCTGCTCTCACAGTGAACTGACAGTGAACTGTACTCTGCTCTCACAGTGAACTGCACTCTGCTCTCACAGTGAACTGACAGTGAACTGTACTCTGCTCTCAGTGAACTGTACTCTGCTCTCACAGTGAACTGTACTCTGCTCTCACAGTGAACTGTACTCTGCTCTCACAGTGAACTGTACTCTGCTCTCACAGTGAACTGTACTCTGCTCTCACAGTGAACTGTACTCTGCTCTCACAGTGAACTGCACTCTGCTCTCACAGTGAACTGACAGTGAACTGTACTCTGCTCACACAGCGAACTGTACTCTGCTCTCACAGTGAACTGTACTCTGCTCTCACAGTGAACTGTACTCTGCTCTCACAGTGAACTTATTATAATCATCCAGCTGTTTTTATTTGAGCTATTTGCACCCGACAGCACTAATATAAATCAACTGTAAACCAGACAGAAATAGTCACGTATATATCTTCACCGCACTTAACCCCAGAAAACCTTTGCAGAAGATCGCATGTGAAAATAGCACTGGAACAAAAAATAACCAGGAAAAAAAAAAGCTTTGCGAGCTTGGCGATCGGTTATTGTCAGCTAAGACATTTAATCCATTGAGACCAGATTCTACAAAATGTCTTCTAAATCATGACCGTTTCCTGAAAAACCCGATGTTTCCATGTCAGCGGTGCTCAAACTATTTCATGTCAAGAACCCGCAGAATGACATATATTTGGCCGCCGACCCCCCATGTCAAAATACGTTGTTCCATGAAGCAAATATTTGAGTTACAACCGCGAACGAGTATATATTCAAAGAACTGCGTCACATTTTCACGAGCAACAAGCTTGTAGATCTGCATGTTTTTCAACAGTTAAAAGTGTAAAATAATGGTTTAAAAGTGGTTAAAAGCTATAAGGTGACACAGATGTGTCCTCAGGTCTTAGTGGAGCGGAAACAGAACAGAGCGAACGACATGTGACCAAATGGGAACCCGCTGCAAAGGGTGCACTTGGTTACACTGCTCTCGGTTACAAATGGATACACACACACACACGCACCCACACACGCATACATTAACAGTATATGTGTAGTGACAAAACCACCCATGACCGAGCGCGCCACGGTCCACTTGAGTGTATCTACATGTGACAAATTTGACGCATGAAGCTGAAAAGGACACGAGACGTGGAAGGAGAAGGATGGAGAGAGAGAGAGAGAGAGAGAGAGAGAGAGGAGGAGGAGAGTGATAGCTCCACAGGGAGGAGATGTGAGACCATCTGCTGTTCGCTGCCTGCTGTTCCATCTCTCTCTCTTTTTTCTCTCTCTCTCTCTCTCTCTTCCCTGCTTTCTCTTTCCATCTTCCCCTGCAGTCTGTGTGTGTGTGTGTGTGAAGTCACTCCGTCAATAATTAGTGACAGAGACATCAAGTGCACCTGGGAACGTGCACAAACAGATGCACGCACGCACGCATGTGTACAACCTGCGCGCGCGCATGCACACATATACATACACGCGCACATGAGCGCTTGATCAGACACACAGACATTTGTGTATGAATGTACAGTATATAGTTCTGCACACATATAGGTGCATGCTCGGACACACCTGCGTGCCCTGCATGTACAGTAGAAAGTAGACTCTCTCTCTCTCTCTCTCTCTCTCTCTCTCATGCAGAATGGCGCTGGTAATGGAGATTGGAGGCCAACCAGGACAAAACCCAAATAGTACACTGTATAGGGAAAAATCGGAAAAGTTCAGTTGTGTTTAATTACAAAGTATATCTTGGATTGACATTGGGGGGATGAGCAAATTACATTTAATGACGCTGTGCGTGTGTGCTATAGTTCAGTCAGTGGGCAGCAGCCAGCAGGGCCACTGGATTCCATCATGAACAAAGTTAAAACATTGTGGAAATGTAGTATCCAATACGTGTCTAGTACTACACGTCTCTACCAATCAAGGCCCGCGTCCTGACTATGCATGCTTCATGGTGTTTGGGGTTTTCCGGGGGAATATACAAGTTATAACCCCGAGCTATTTGATTTGTTTTTTGGGATACCATAAATTGACCCCATGCATGTGTGGGCAATTAACGGGGACATGGCGGGGTGGGAACCTCCAAAGCCTCAGACACAAAATGTCAAATGGCTCATGATAGGCGCCATGAGAGAGGCGGTCAGAAGGGGTCTGAATGGTCTGAGGGAATATTGGGGAATGACTGGTCGTTTTCCTGGTCGACGCTTCATGGCGGTCTATAGTCTCCAGCACCGTTAGCATTTTGTTGTGTGTGTATATTGGCTGTCGCTTCCATGCTTGCCTCTCGCTGCGGGGTGGCCTATACGTCCGACGTGCAGTAAAGTTGCTCTCTATAGTCTCTCAACTCTGTGAAGGAGTCAGACTAATGCGAACACACGTCAAATCACCATTCTTTGTATGTGTGTGAGCAGACCGGCTATGACCACCAGGGATCAGATTATACTGCAGCAAGCAATAATATGGGGGCAAAGTTTCCCCGTCAGACGTCAGTTAAAGTGAAAGCACAAAACGCACAAAACGTGCCCCTCCCCCAAATAATAATAATAATAATAATAATAGTCGCCGCATGGCTTGGCTATATGGAATAGGCTTGTGAACACGTCACGTCATGTCTGACCTGCAGAGACTCACTGAAAAAGCTTTTTGACTGCGATTTTGGTCACCCCTAATATATGGATGAATGAATCTGGAGATCTTGAGAGCTGATGCTTTTTTATTTTTCCAAAAGAAACGATGTTCATGACGTACAATGTTTTCCATTTAAGAGAAATGGTCTAGTCTATAGTGATATAATGTATACTTATAGGTTCACTTAGGTTTATACCTTATACAAGGTACAATAACTAAAGTCTTTGCTTCTGGGAGGTCCCTCATGGAACTACATATTTTCAGATGGGAGTCGGCGGGCCAATTACATATAGTTTTGGGGGTCCTTGACATGAAGATGTTTGAGAACCACTGACATATAGAACCATAGGTTTTTCAAGAAAACTGTCATTTTTATATATTATCGTCCTCAGCAAAAGACAACCATCTCTCTATCATGCACAAATACGGTCAGGATTCAGGAACATCACCATTAGCCCTTAACATTACCATGAGACTGGCTTTAATGCCACTCCAGAGGAAGAGAGATCACCGTTTGCTTTGTGATCTCGGCGGAATTGAAAATGAGGTAAAATGATGCGTTTCATTGCCCTAAATGTGACGACGAGAGAGGTATTTGTTAGTAAAACAAACAAAAAAAAAAGTCTTATATTTGTGATGATTTCTTTGAGTTCGATGATTATGAGAAAAAAGAAAACGTGAGTTTCGTTTGGGGGAAAGGAGCTTTTGTTGTGTATAGCACATTATTATGTCAAGCTGGAGGGAGAGAAGACTGGAACCCTCCTCCGTCTGATTCGGCGCTGTAATGGAATGTATGTACGGTATGATGTGAATTTATATGTTGTATAAAGCGTATAAAATGCTGTCTTGAACCCATGAGGGTTTGGCACACGGTGTGGTATAGGACACGGAAAGAAAATAATCAAATCTAAATCAAATGGTGCGTGTGCGCGTGTACGTACGTGTGTGTGTGTGTGTGTGTGTGTGTGTGTGTGTGTTAGTTTATTACACAGACACATGCCTGCTTGCTTGATTAGACATACTAATCCACAGGCTCGGTCGGGGGCAGAGACCTGTAATTGAACATTCGCAGACATTATGGTTTCTTTCTGGTATATGAAATTCCACACGTGACGTGATGTAAACATAGCATCCACACACACACAGAGAGAGAGAGGGAACGAGAGAGAGAGAGAACGCGTACAGAGCTTCCATTAATGTGGCGGTGACTGTATGTGATTATATTTCATGTAATATGCGTTGCTCTGCAGACTCCTCAAACTACACGTGCCATCATAACAGTCATTTTATCCTTACTCTCACTTACGGTATAACTATATACGTGCGCATGCACGTGTGCATAAACAAGGGCACGCACGCACGCCATATGGGTCAGGCACATCGCGAACGGAGGCGGAGGTGCACACACACACACACACACACACACACACACACACACACACACACACACACACACACACACACACACACACATACAGATACATATAAACGCACACACACAGCGAGGGACTGGGAGAGGGCCTCTCTAATGGATTCTGAAGATTCCAATTTCCCCTCTGCCACCAAAGACAGAGAACCCTCTGAGCTCAATTACCCCTGTCTCACACACAGGAAGAACAGAGGAGACGAAGCGCGCGTGTGTGTGAGGGCGCGCACGCACACTCACACACACACGTACACACACACACACACACAGCAGAGCCTAAACAAGTCTGACACGCAGGCACTCACAAAAGAGAATTAGTCAGACTCACAAGAGGCAGAGTGTACGGGGGAGCGTGGAGGGCTGGAGATGGATCTTATCTGATGGCAGAGAGCAGCACGGAGGAGGAGGAGGAGGAGGAGGAGGAGGAGGGAGAGACAAATAAGCGGGGAGAGGGCGAGAGGTTGTTGAGAGGTGAGGAGCGGAGGGCAGCGAGGTCGAGATCAGACAGAGAGATAAAAGCAAAAGGTGGAGGAGAGGATGGCGGCGGCGGCGGTGGGGGTGGGTGGGTGGGTGGGTGTGTTGGTGGGATTCACAGAGACAGTCAGGGAGGGGGGGGGGGATTCACACTATATGGTCCCGGCGGGTGCACATTCGGGGACCACTCGGTATAGATGTTGGTGGTTTATAGTGTGACTGTGAATGCGTATATACCGTACAGTTTCATACACCCGGGACCACATGGAAGTATATATAGTCTCGGGGACCGATTGAAGTGTATATACTCGGACGCGGAGCGCTGCAATGTGAAAGCATGGAATATACAGTTGAATGAGGTGTACTTGAGGTGCGGAGGAATCATCAAGGCCAATGTTGAATCATGGCCATAGTAGGGACCATGCAGGGGAACCGTATATCCGGGAACAGTTCAAATCAATCGGAATCGGTGTGAATCCGCCCGCAGACGAAGGCCTCATGCCAGTGGGTCATTTGTGACCCATTTGTGGGTTATATATGCGTGGCTTAATTTTTGTTTTCCTATGTTTTGTTTTTCATTATTATTGTTCCAAGAACATCAAAAACAAATCTAAATTAAAAACGAATTAAATTATTATATTCTCCAGTAATTTCATGACGAAACCAAAGAAAAATCAAAGAAATTACATAAATTAGAGAACAAATGTTTAAGTATAGTCGTGTCGCGTTGTGAGCTTCTAGAATGGCTACTTTACTATATTTTGGGCCCCGGGCAAACGGCACATTTCTCTTTTGGGTCAAAGTTTGGGAACCACTGGCCTGTGGGCGACAAATGTGAAATCACAAGCGTGGATGGCTCTGAACTCTGAAAGCAAGTTCTATATAGGAAGGCAACTATAGGGGTGGCGGTGGAGGCAATCTTGCTGTTGTATACAGAAAAAGGCAGAGAGGGAGAATTTGCTCCTGCAGGAACCCCTTATTAAATTCCAACAATTAGCCCCGCCGGTCCTCCGCGCGCTATAAATAGTGCCACGCCGCTTTTTCCATCCCCTGCAGTGTCAATCAGTAGAGTCGAGAGCAGCCGCGCTCCGGCTAGTGGGCGAAACAAAACAATTTAAATTATAGCGCGCGGCGCGGCTCTCTCTCTCTTTTGTCTGGCCACCCTTTTAACGGGATAATTACAAGTCTATTCATTCGTGTTCGACCGCGGCGATATATCACCTCGGCTCGCCCCACCGCCGCAAAGCAGCGGCGAGCCGAGGGCCCCGGCCGGCACCTCCGCTCTCTCTCTCCCTGATAAACGCTCCTGAGCCGGGGGGAGGGGAGGGAGGGGACGGGAGTGGAGGGTGGGGGCTACATGGAAGGCTGTGGGGGGTGGGGATGTGGGAGGAGGAAGGGAGGGAGGGAGGGAGGGGGGTTTGGGTTGAGGGTTAACACAGAGCCACTTGATATCAGCGAACTGTCTTCTGGCAGCTCTCTCTCTCTCTCTCTCTCTCTCTCTCTCTCTCTCTCCCATGCCGAGGAGGAACGGGAACCCACGCTCCCGATTGGAAAGAATAGCAGTAATGCACGTCTGAGAAAATCTCTCAGTGCTGCATGATGATGATGGGAGCATTTGCACCTTGTTTTTTTTCTTCCAAGAGTGACACCAACTACCCCCCACACATCAAGACGTCCCCCCTCCCACAACCACCACCACCCACTCAAGCAGGCTTCGGTGAGGAAATGAAGTAGGTGGGGGTGGCGAGAGAGAGAGAGAGAGAGAGAGAGAGAGTGAGAGAGATGGGAGAGGAGGGGGGATAGGAGGGGGGGGGGGCATCTATTATTCAGCAACCGGCCCCCCGGACCCCTGCATTATACTCTAGCGCCATTAAAAATAGGAAATCCATAGCGGAGACAAATGGCTTCTAAATGAAGTTCTACAGGAGGAGGGAGAGAGCGGAAGATAGGGACCCCTTGTCACACGCGCTTTAATTGTCTCCCGGGGCGATAAGGGGGATTTATCAAATTCATCGTCGAGGCTGTGTATAAGGCTGGGGCCGCCGTGAGGCTCTGCGAAGGAACAGCGGTGAGCACATGTTCCTCTACCGCTATACGCGCAGACATCGCGACGCGAGACGCGAGACGGGGGGGGGGGGGGGAAGCAAAGGAGCAATTAGATTGGCTGTAAATTCATAGCCACGCCAAAAACCGACTAGCCGACTGCCTGTTATGGTTAAATAAAACCCGTGCATATACATGCAGCTCACGACCGCATGCAGGTTCCTGGAGAATATAAAAAAAAAAAAACAACAACAATAACAAGCCGTAAAGAGTGTTTCCCCCGCCCCCCCCCCCCCTCCCCCCGACTGTTGTCGAGGAATACCAAAACGGCGACCGCCGGCGAGGCCGTTAAAAAGTCGTTATACTGCGACGGTAGGCTATATATGTGATGTCACGTGTCCCCCATATTCTGCCACAGATGACATCATGTCGTCTGCATGCCCAGGGACGTGCAGAGAGTGTTAAGAGAGGTATAGGGGGCTGAAATCCCGTATAGGAGGGCACTTTTGGACAAAAAGTATCGAAAATAGCTGATCTACAAGCTCTCAACGCGTCGCTGTGCGACGCGTTGAGAGCTTTTAGATCGGCTATTTTCAAGGCGCAAAACCCTGCACTCTTCATCGACGTGGATTTCGAAACAAATCAGTTCAGCTGCAAAATGCTGCAAATTCTCCTGAATGCTGCCTCTTCCGGTATATGGCATGGAAAGGAGAGGAGGGACATTTTTGCATTTCTTTCACCATATAGTATAAATACTGCATTCGTGGACTGGAGGAGAGGGCATGCTATGTTTTACAGACGGGTATAAAAAGGGGCAGGGGGGCTCACTCAAGCCCCCTCTGATGGCTGTGTGTGTGTGTGCCTGCCGCCGCCACCACAGGCGATATCACAGCAAAATGTTGATGAAGCGCCATTCGTTGCTTGCTTGCTGCGCTGTGGTTGGTTTTCTATAGTGAAAAGCCCCTTCGTCACGACAGCACGACGACACGACGCATCATTATATACCGTCAGGGCTTCAGGGCGGTCCTTCGTATATATATGGGGACGGTATCATCGGGAGGATTGGTTTCCAATCAAGCGGTCGTATATATATAGTTTGGTTCAAGGATAGGTTTGCCCCCTTACATCGTATTTAGATTTCCCCAGAGGTTAATGGCTATACCAGCGGTTCACTGTTCACCGGAGACGCTATATATGTATGCTCAAAACATTAAAAGCAGTATTAAGTACTGATGTCTGTGCGTGCGCATGTGCACGCACGCACGAGCGCGCACGCACACACACACACACACACACACACACACAGGCACAGGCACACACACACACTTAATAGCTATAGACACAGCAGCTGCGTTGAAGATATAGTTTGAATATTGTAAGAATAAAGCGTGTTTTCAGCACCTGGGACAGCGACCAGGGGGATCCCTATATAATTAGTGGGATTGAGCACACCCACGTGTTGTGTCCTGCAGGCCAGGAGACCTGCATCCCAGACGTGTGTGACATAATAAGTAATAATGTCCCAGCAGCTCCCTATTCCTCTGAAATTTGAAAATGTATAAAGTTATAAAGGAAATAAAACACCCTTTTAATTGCAAAGGCTGCAAGAAGATGTGTTGAGTATCTACTGTACATGCACATACATGCATGAACACACATGCATTAATTAAATACCATTCCTGGTTCTGCATGTGTAGCGATGCTAAAAATGATCGTTTGTGCTTTTTCTACACGACAAGGCCTACTCCTCTTTGACACGGCACGTGTGAGGCTCAGGCAACAGCCTGTAAAATCTTACTTACATCAAACCCATTTAGGCCTGACCTCGAAAAAAAAAAAACATTCTTCTAAATCCTCCAGTTTTCTGAAATAAATATTTTCTCGGTTTTTCAAAAATAGCAGACCTACAAGCTCATAGCTTGTAGATCTGCTATTTTTCAATAGCTAAATTATAACATAATGTTTAAAACACCAAAAGGAGTTCCCGCCCAAAATGGGTTAACTCTGAAAGCCTATATAGATTTAAGTGGTCACCATTGACCAAAAAGTCACAATACGGCAGATCTCATCAAATCAAATCAGCCGATCACAGATCGTGTTAAATCTGTCTTTCATATACGATTGTGCAATAAGGTTACAAGAGGTCCCTTGCTTTTTTGTTACTGTTGACGATAACAAAGTCGTGTTTTGTGTTTTTAGTAGAGTCTGTTATGCGTTTGAGACGTCTCACCACACATTCAAGGCCTGCTGTCTATCATATACTGTTGGCTGAGAAAGGACTTCCCAGCATCCCTCAGGGTAACACATCTGTGTGCTATTGTTCTGTTATTGTGTTAGGATTTGCCAGAAGGGCAAGAATGTGTTGCGATAATGTGTTCTTTGTGTCATTGGGCTGTGTTCATTTAACCCATTCTGACCGGGCACCCATTTTGGTGTTGGCATCATGTTATGCTTTAGCTATTGAAAAATAGCAGATCTACAAGCTCATATCGCGCCACCGAGTGGCGCGATACGAGCTTGTAGGTCTGCTATTTTTGAAAAATTCGAAGAACGACTGACATTTTTAATCAGACCAGTGTGTGTCCCGTGGAAACCTCGTATGAATCTGATCTCAGGTCAGAATGGGTTAATCCTTCATTTTATGTATTTGGAGGAAAACCATAAGTGATAGGGACAGTCCCAGGGTGCCCCCCCCCCCCCGCCCAGACACAGACACAGACACAGACACAGACACACACACCCCATCCTATGATCAAGAAGCAAGTTGGTTTGGTGTGTGTGTGTGTGTGTGTGTGTGTGTGTGTGTGTGTGTGTGTGTGTGTGTGTGTGTGTGTGTGTGTGTGTGTGTGTGCGTGTGCGTGCGCGTGCGACGTGCGTGTAAGTGGTACAGTGGGTGTCTCCAGTCTTTCCCCCAGAAGTCACAAGAGATGTCAGAATGACAGAGGAATGGAAAATGCTTCCAGACGACTATAGCTGCTATATACCGGTGTGGAGAACAAGGGTGCACAGACAGCACTTCATTGCCTGGCACAGCATTGCCATCCCAACTCTCTTTCCCTCTCCCAGAACATAGAAGTATCTATAAGCAATAATATGTCAACAGTTGAATGGGCTTTTTTATTTATTTATTCAGACAGCCAGACAGACAGACCGACAGCCCGGTAAAACGCTCTCAAGAAATGTAGTCTCTGTGACACATCTTGGGGCCGCAATCTGCATTCAAATATTTCCCTAGAAGCTTTGCCATTGGTCGATTTGCCTGTCTACTTCCTGATTGGTTAGTCTTTTTTTTTTCTTTTTTTTTTTACCAATGACAAAGCTTCTCTAGGAAAGTCTTTGAATGCAGATTGTGTCACAGAGACAAAATATTAGTTTGGAAGCGTTTTAGTCATTGCTGGCTGTCTCTGAATATCAAAAGAAAGTCATTAAAATGTTGACAAAATGTGCGTGACATCATCATCATCATAGCGGGAGGCCACTTTTCTGGCCTTGACAGCTCATACATCCAAACAGAAACGTCCTCTCCTATTGCATTAAACAACGTTAAACGACATTAAACTCACTTTGCCACTCGATTTCCCCATTCACTTTACGCATGCGCATACCCTCTATTCAAGTCTATTGCTTATAGGGTAACCCTATTCTTGGTCCTTCTATATAGGGACCTTGCCAGATGCATGCGACTCACTGTCCCCCCCCACTCCCAACCCCTGTGATCCACTATACCAACATACAGATGCAGACAAATCATCAGGGAGAGATTACAGATGCAAATAAAGCAACAAGCCTATTCCGACTGCACCACCGATTAGATTACCCAGCCTCTGGCACTGGCACCAATGGTGCCAAAACTACTAGGAGGATGCAGGAGCATCATTCAAAACCCCGATAGGGTTGCGTATAAAGACCAGCCCCCGCCTGCCCCTTTGCTCCGTGGACAGTCCAGACTGTCCTCAGAGGTGGAAAGTCTGGTGACGTATAGCGAGGTTACTACGAATCCGTGGTGGGAAATATTGCTCTCTGTTGTCTCTTAAAGGCCATGACCTCAACATTTAATATTTTCACGATTCAAAAATCACACACGTGTGAACTGAGTGGTGCAATTCCCCCCCCCTCTCTCTCTCTCTCTCTCTCTCTCTCTCATTAGAGACACAGCACTACCCCTCTCTCTGTTTCTGGCGCCCCCTACTGGTATTAATAAGTCACATACTCGTGCTCATTTACACAGGTACATATACAGGTACACAGGTACACGGATATTGCTGGTTGTAGGAGTGGCTGCACCACTCAAAAATAGCAGACCTACAAGCTCGTAGCGCGCCACTCGGTGGTGCGCTATGAGCTTGTAGATCTGCTATTTTTCAATAGCTAAATTATAACATAATGTTTAAAACACCGAAATGGGTTAATTAAAGAAAATAAGGCTATTATGGGGCAACACAAAGAAACAGGCAAAGCGAACTAAACCTAACCTTAAATCAATAACAAACACTAACTAATCCTATACCAAACATGAAAAAATGTGTTACATTATGAATGTGCCTGACCAACCAAATATGAAAAAAATGATGGTTACATTATGATTGTGCCTGCAGCCTGACCAAAAGACGTTTACAAAAAGCCAAGCTCCCATATTCAAAATGAAATTAAACGAACATAATTATTTTTTACAACTTAAGCATGACTCAATCTAACATTATCACTACTCAGACTAGTTTTTAAAGGGTTGGAAAACTACACCATTACGTCAGTCGCGGTGATGATCAGCTATATCACCCGCGGACACAGACCTGCATCTCTCTTGTTTTTACTATCAGACAATGTCTTTTCACTCTGGAGCTATATCACCCCCGTTCACTGATTGGTCTAGAAGTTGGGTTTTAAACCACAGGGAGGCGGGGTCAATCCTTAAGGACATCACCGCGAGTATGACGGCCTCAAGTCTTATCACCGTTTTAGGGTGATAAGCTATCACCTAAAACGGTGATAACCTATCACCCAGAGTTTTGACACGGCAGCATGCGGGGCCCAGCTGGACAGTGTGTACACACACACAGCACCAACAGGAGGGTCTTTATACATACGCAACCCTATTGGGGTTTCGAATGACGCGATGCAGGACCACTGCAAGCAGCAGTTATAAAATGACCGACGGGAACCTTGACAGCACCGCTGAATAACCCCAAACCCCTCGACCCCCCACACAACAACAACATTACAACAACAACGTGCCCCCGAGAGCACTGTGACAACAATGTGGCCCTCAGACGTGTATCCACAGTTGGGAGGTGTAAAAACCACAAGGGGTCGACGACGACGCTCGTCCTCGCTGTCATCGTCGGCACATTGATGTATCGTAAGGTGTCGGACACCAAAGAGGGGCTGATGACACACACGACGGGGTGGCAGCCTAGTGTGTGTCAGCTATATATGGGCGGCCATATAGCTGAATGGTAATAAGAGACCGTTATAAACCAAAACATGCCATGTTGGATTCCAGGCCGTGTGTCGGGAGTGAAATCGGAGGCTTATATAGCCACACAGTCCGCCATTCTCTGACTTACACCATGGGGGGTTCTCAAAGAGGGACCCCCAGGGGTCCAGTTCCAGGGGGTCCCCAGCTGAATGATAGTTTGGAACCAAATGGACCCTTATGGGTCTATAACTCTGAGAGTGTATACAAATGGATAGCAATAGCCGATGAAAATCTGCCATTTCCGAGCATGAAAACTATTTTCGTTTTTTTGGTACCTCCAAAAACTCCCTAATGAAAATCAGGTGTGAGTGAGAGGAACATGAGCAATGGGAATCACACAGGTGAATGACATCGACGTTCATAATTAACAAAGGGGCTTGCGTTCCAAATGCAATCACGCAGTACATTGGACATAAAAATACACAGACATTTTCCCACCTCTTTTTTGCTCACCAATCATCATGAGTTCTACTTAAAACTTCCACCAAATGAAGCTAAATTTCGTAGTGCTCTTGCATCCCCCACACACCAATTTGTTCCTCTATTTTCATCAGCGTTGCACGCTCTCTCACAACCTCAATCTCTCTCTCTCTCTCTCTGTCTCTCTCTGTTGCTGCTGGGGGGTCATTCTTTTCAATAAACACTTAACTTGATCATAAATCCCGTTTTTCTGCCTAGTAAACTTGCTATTAAGTGGTTCTGAGGCAAACACCCCCAACTACTCCACAGGGCATCGGAAATTACGCTAAAACGAACGACAAAGTAATTACCAAAATATGGATATCAATTTGGGTTTTTATTTTTATGACTGTGACAATGTGACCCCCATCTAATGACCCTGGAATCTTTGGGGCTAGATTTTTGGGCTAGATAATTATGCAGTGCACTTAAAAGGATGCTATTTGGATTTGGTCAAAGTTATAGAAGACTCCAGGCGAAATAACAGCAGAGTTAATGAAGCAGTAAAACCATAGCCGGGGCCAACTGTCCCCCCGATCGTCTCCAAATGAACTGAGACAAGCCATTCCTCCTCTAAAATCTATAACGTAATCAGAGATGAGGCCCGGGAAGACACAGCCAGGTTGAGAGAGAGGCTGCAGAGACAGACGGAGACAGGAGAGACAAGGGGAGAAATTGAGAGACAATTGGAGAGAGTGGGGAAGATCACGAGCAATATGGAGACACTGAACGAGGTTGGCAGGCAGGGCCGACAGACAGGACATTATATAATTCAGTGGTTTTCAACCCTTTTCATGAAAAAAAGATCTATTATTTATTGGGGCATTTGAGCCATGCATGCACGGACCACCATGAGATTTAGCCTCTCGGACCAAAAACTGAAATTAATCTAATTTAGTTGGATACGATTCGGTCCACACACACAGTTCCATGCTGTGTTGATGTGGCACCATATAGGAGAGATAACAGGCAAAACAAAATAACAATTATTTGACATTCTCTAATGTGTAGAGACTTCTTGTGAACTAAGTAACGCAGATGTTTCACAATAACGTAGCGCTTGAGAGTGTAAAATGAAACCAAATGGACCCGTTATACGCTCTCAAGAGTTAAAGACCTATACGGTTCTATATACCAAGTTGGGGACCACCTGGACCACTGGTGGTCCCCCCGGACCACTGGTTGGGAACCACTGTTACAGTTAAGAAAATAAGATAAAGACCGAACAACGTATGATGAGTGTGCATGTGTTTGTACTGGTGTATACTGTGTGCGTGTGCATGTGTGTGCGCTTGCACGTGCTCGCTATATAGTGCATTCGCACGAGTATGCGCCGCGCGAGCGTGAATGTGTGCACGTCGTGTATCTGTGCGAGTATTTGTATACGTGTGTGTGTGTGTGTGGCGCGTGCGCGGCGTTGTCTGGCGTGATGAATGAATGACAGCAGGCATGACGGCTCATCTTCTCTCGGGCGGCTCGGTGACAGAGAGAGATGTTACGGCGCGGAGACAGCCCAGCACACTGGCAGGCAGGTGTCACACACACACACACACACACACACACACACACAGAGAGAGAGACACACACACACACAGACACACACACAGAGAGAGACACACACACACACACACACGTCGATGTGAGTAAAATGAAGAAAACCCCTAAGGCAGTGGGTTCTCAACCAGTGGTCCGGGGGACCACCAGCGGACCTTGACGGGGTCCCAGGTGGTCCCCATGCTATACATGATGGAGAGTTGGTGTACAACCAGATGGATCCTTGTTATATAGAACTATATCCATGAGAGCGTCAAATGAAACCAAAATGGATCCTTTTTATACAGGTTCATTTGGTTTCATGTTATATACACTCTCTCAAGAGTTAAATCATTGCTATAAACATCTTGCGGTATACTTTATAACAGGTCTACACAATTAGAAAACGTTTTTTTATGTTATCTGTCCTAATGGTATACCAACATCAATATATATACAGCGTGGAATATTCTTTGGGTCTGAGAGGCTAAATCTCATCAAATGGTGGTTCCGTGGCTCAAATGCAGAATGAATAATGGGCCTTGATATGGAAAGGCCGTTGCAAACCACTGCCCTAGGGTTCATCTGTGTCCATTTGCATGCCTGTATATATAGTGTTCTCCGAGCGGACTTTATACTACAGTGTGCGCCGTCCACACGCATGCACATTAAAATACGCACTAAATGCACACGCACGTATGCTATACGTGCCACTGCATGATGCAACGAGACGAACCCTCCCCAAACACACACACACACACACACACACACACACACACACACACACACACACGCAGGCATTCTTTTTTTACCTGCATTCACACCCACCCAGCCTCTGTCCTCACCGACCCTTCCACATAACACATCCCCCCCCCACACACACACACACACAGTGTGTAAGTGAGCCGTGATCCCCCCCCCCCCACCCCCTCCCTTCCAGCTTCTCCGAGACCCGCCGGCCCCTCTCTGTCCCCCCCTCCTCCTCCTCCTAAAGTCTCCCGCCCCCAATCAATGGAGCGCCATGAATATTTCACACACCTCTGTCACACAGGGCAGGAGCCGGAGAGAACGAGTGGGGGGTGAAAAAAGACAAGGGCGGGCGGGCGTGGGGGTGGGTGGGTGGGGGGTCTGCTCCTGGACACCCCGAGGGGCAGGAGCATGCATGCAGCTAGGGAGGGGAACCAAAGGATGGAGGCATTGGAGGAGTGGGTGGTGGTGGTGGAAGAGGGTAGGGGGTTGGGGGGGTTGTTGGGGGAGCTGGTGATTTAGGCTGTCAGGGCGCCAGTGCGGTGGAGAGATGGGGCTTCTCTTCCTGAGCCAGACAGGGCCGATAACTCATTAGCGAGAGAGAGAGAGAGAGAGAGAGAGAGAGAGAGAGGGAGGGAGGGAGAGAGAGAGAGAGGGAGAGAGAGAGAGAGAGAGAGAGGAAAAAGAGAGAAAGAAAGTGAGAGGATTGAGAGAGGAGGGAGAGGAGTGAGCGAGGCAGACAGACAGAGCGAGAGAGAGAGAGACATTATACTGTAGAGAAGACGCAGGCAGTAAAGAGGCAGAGAGAGAGAGAGAGAGAGAGAGAGAGAGAACACGGAAAACCAAGGAGATTTCCTCGTTCCTCCACTTCTCCTTTGCCTCTCCCGACCCGTCCATCTCTCTCTCTCTCTCTCCTCCCCTAACCTCACCCCCCCCTCTCTCTCTCTCTCTCTCGCTCTTTCTCTCTCTCTCTTTTATTACCCCCTCCTCCCTATATACCTCCCCTTCTCCTCCTCCTCCCCCATGCATCTCTCCTTCGGCAAGTCCCTCTCCTCTCTCTCTCTCTCTCTCTCTCTCTGTCTCTCTCTCTGTCTCTGTCTCTCTCTCTCTCTCTCCCCCTCCCTCCCTCCCTCCTTCCATCTGTCTTTCCCGCTGCAGTGCCCGTGCTGCCAGGCAGTATAAATCACATCTCTGGGCTTTTGGCTGCAATGGGCCTGAAAATAAAAAGGCATAAAAGTGTCTGGATGAGCTACGGGCTGGGGGGGGGGGGGGGGGCTGGGCTGGGGCTGGGGGGGGGGGGGGGAGGGGGGCGGAGAATTCCTTTATGATGGGTCTAAATCCTTCTCCAACCCTACGTCCTCCGCAACCGGCGTGCACGCGCATGCATGCACACACACACACACACACACCGACGGGCCACACGCATTTGAAGGTGCCTATGCTATAGCTCGAGCTGCATGCCATCCATGCACGGCACGCGCACGCACACACACACGCCGCGCATATTATGCACGCGTGACGCACACAACCTGCCCCGTAGCGCTGGCGCGCGCACACACACACACACACACACACACACACACACACACACACAATCACACAATCACACCTGCATCACATCCGTGTGTGTGTGTGTGTCCGTGATCAGAATTGAGACGTCTTCTCGGCGTGTTCTGTCTTTTAAAGGGACAGTTCAGCTAAAACTCACACCGCGCGTGTTGACGTAACCTCTATCTTCACACCGTCTGCCCCAATCACGTTCGCTCAGGGCTGACCCTTTGAAGAGAAACCGCCTCTCTCTCTCTGTCTCTATCTCTCTCTCTATCTCTGCATGTCTCTCTCTCTCTCTCTCCCTTTCTATTTCCCACTCATGGCGTGTTTTCTAAAAGACTTGCAACAGTGCCATTCTTCTTCTGATTTGTACTAAGAGGCTCCGGGTTGATACGAAACACTCGAGACTCGAAGCATAGACGTATAGGCGTGTAATTCTCTAAGGATGGACCATGGAAGCCTCCCGTTCCAGAAGCATCTAATAGCCACTCCGCCACTCACAACATCAATGCTTCTTGGTAGTGCATAAGCAGCTATATACTGTATGGTATATAGTGTTTATCTCGTCAACTTAAACCATGACGAAAAGTGCTCGTCGACTACCTTTTTTCACTGAGGAAGACTAAGTAAAAAATCACACCCATGTGAACTGAGTGGTGCAACTTCCCCCCCCCCCCTCTCTCTCTCTCATTAGCAGGCAACAGTGCAGCACTAATACTCTCTCTCTCTCTCTCTCTCTCTCTCTGGCACAACAGCGCCCCTACTGGTACCCTATAGTCATATACTGGTGCTCATGGCCACATAGGCGCATACACACGGACATTGCTGTTCCTTGGAGTGGTTGGACCACTCAAAAAACAATACAAAAACTTTAAGCTATGATTGACTAAAACTATATGAATAAAATTATATTGACAATTTCGTCAAAAAATAAAAGCAAGACTAAAATGTTATAGGCAGGGACTAGTGGTGAAGAGATCCAGTAAGACAAGTCCTTTTAATGCTTGGTTTGCATGCTGAAAATCTACAAGCTCATAGCAGATCTGTGAGCTCGTAGATCGGCCCGCCATCAAGGCACCGACAAAATATTGTCTTTACAATTTTAGTCGACTAAATCAACTGCATATTTGAGTCGACTAAAATCTTAGGATATAGCGAGTCGACTAAAACTATAGACTAACACTAAAACATTTCAGTTGGAAGTATGACTAAAACTAAATTAAGTACAATTCCAAAGACTTATATATATATATGACCAAACTATAAAAATCTAAAAAGTTCTGTCGAAATCAATACTAATTTAGAGACGAAGTTGGTTCTCTTATTACTGTGTGACTGAGTCTCTTATGTCACAGTATAGGACAGTGGTTTTCAACCATTGGTCCTTGAGAGCATTATTTCCAGGTGGCCCCCAGCGAAACTCTTTGAGAGCGTAACATGGAACCAAATGGACTCGTATATACGGGTCCACTTGGTTTCATTTTACGCTCTCGACAGTTCAATTATTACCTGCATTACTTAATTTTACAAGAAGTCTCCACAATTAGAGAATGTCGAAGAGTTTTTTGTACTAATTCTGTACACCAACATCATCGATACAGCATGGAATTGTGGACAAAATCCTATAAATCAGACGATAACAAAACATGCTTTAGTTTTGGGTCTGAGAGGCTATAACGGTCATCAAATGGTGGTCCGCGTGGCTCAAAAATGGTGGTCCGCGTGGCTCAGATGCAGAACAAACGGGCCTCGATATGAAAAGGGTTGAAAAACACTGCAGAGAGAGACGACGACGACGAAACTCTTTGAGAGCGTAACATGGAACCAAATGGACTCGTATATACGGGTCCACTTGGTTTCATTTTACGCTCTCGACAGTTCAATTATTACCTGCATTACTTAATTTTACAAGAAGTCTCCACAATTAGAGAATGTCGAAGAGTTTTACATCATCAACATCAACATCATCGATACGGCATGGAATTGTGGACAAAATCCTATATATCCGACGATAACAAAACATGCTTTAGTTTTGGGTCTGAGAGGCTATAACGGTCATCAAATGGTGGTCCGCGTGGCTCAAAAATGGTGGTCCGCGTGGCTCAAAAATGGTGGTCCGCGTGGCTCAGATGCAGAACAAACGGGCCTCGATATGAAAAGGGTTGAAAAACACCGCAGTGAGAGACGACGCGCCAACGGCCTGATGACGAGGTGTATACATACACGCTGCTCTTACAAAGCCATCAACAAAACAAAAATTAATTACAGTATCGATACGATTGCTTATTATAACATAGTGTTTCGTTGACATACTGCCAACGCGTTCTAACTCACTTTTCCTTTTTTTTTTTTTTATTGTCAACGTAAAAATCATAAAAGGCAGTTTTGAAATACGTCGCAAATTATTGTATTTTATCGTCGCTTGCTATACAGCGTTAACGGGGGCCGCGGTGACAGAATAAGAGCTATAATGGGTGGTAATTGATAAGTCCTAATGACACACCTGCACTCAACTCGCTCACTTAACCCATTCTGGGCGGGGATCCCCTTTTTGGTGTCAGCATTGCTTTATGCTTTATGCTATTGAAAAATAGCAGATCTACAAGCTCATAGCGCGCCACCGAGTGGCGCGCTACGAGCTTGTAGGTCTGCTTTTTTTTGAAAAATCGAAGAACGACTGACACATAGAAACATAGCTTTTTCAGAAAACTGTCAGGATGTGTAGAAGACATTTTTAGACATTTTTAGAACCCGATCAAAATGGGTTAAACGCATAAAACCCATAAGGTCTCACTCGTTTCATACAGAAACAACACGTCGATGTCGTCCTTTTTATGACAAGAGCGCGGCAAAGGGACAGCGACGGCCACATCAGATCCGCTGTATTCCCAATTATTTTCAGTTTATGGGCCTCTCTATGTCGCCATCATCTTCCTGAGTAAATATATAATACAACATATAGAGTGATTAAGGTAAGGTGTGTGACATATTGAAACGAAGCCCCGTTGGCAGAGATGCATGATGAAGGTTTAGGCCTATATTAAATGACTGTATGAGAGAACGGAGATGGAGGGAAATGGACATTTGGCCAGCTCAAAGCTTTACAGCCCTACCTTTATTAATCAATCTCTGCACGCGTACTTTGGCAGGTCTATTAGATCAAACTGTGCTGCGTGACAACAGAGGCTCTCTCTCTCTCTCTCTCGTACGCACGCACGCACGCACGCACACACGCGCACACACGCGCACACACACACACGCGCACGCACACGTCTTGCATCACACACAATCATGCAAAAAATGATTGCATATTCATATGATAAGGACC
Source organism: Protomyctophum bolini (assembly GCF_963924005.1). Classification (NCBI taxonomy): domain Eukaryota; kingdom Metazoa; phylum Chordata; class Actinopteri; order Myctophiformes; family Myctophidae; genus Protomyctophum; species Protomyctophum bolini. The sequence goes on from NC_137878.1 coordinate 7,789,146, forward strand.
CACACACCCACACCCACACGCATGCACGCGTGCACACACACACACACAGAGAGAGAGGGGTGGTGGTGGTGATAATGGCGAAGCCTATATTCAGTCACAGTGGGGGCCCGTCGTAGACCTAATTACACTCGGTTTGGCCTTTTAACTGTATTGATCAAAATGCTGAGACAAACGAGAAATGCTTATCAAGCTAGAAAAGGAGAATCCTCAGGAGTATACGAGTGTCCGTGTGTGTGTGTGTGTGTGTGTGTGTGTGTGTGTGTGTGTGTGTGTGTGTGTGTGTGTGCGTGCGTGCGTGCGTGCATGGTAATGATGGCCTAGGTCTGGGATGGCGCCGAGATATTGGTGGTTATAAAAAAATGCAATTCCTAGTTTTCCAGTTATTAATTACCATTTCCACTCCTACCCCTCTACCCCTCTGCCCCCCCCCCCCTCCTCTTTACCAGCCATTAGACATGCTGCATAACACACACACCCATGCACGCGCACCCACGTGCACACGCAGGCACACACACACACACATCTCGCCACATCCTTTCAAACAATGCAGAAAGATGCCAGCGAACACACGGTTCCAAACACACACGTGCTTGTTGTGCTCATGGGTGCACACGCACGCACATGTGCGCAAGCACACACACACACACACACACATGCAACACACACACATACACACGTCACACACACACATACACATACACACGTCACACACACACACACACACACAGTGAGGTTCTCTTGCTCCGAGTGTACAATACCCTGCTCTGATGAGCAAGCTCTTGTCGACCTTGGAAGTCTCTGGAAAGACAATGCAAAGGGAGCCATGCTGAGAAAAGGATGAGCTGGGCGGGGGGGAGGGGGGGGGGGGGATAAAGATAAGGATGTGGGAGTCATAGACAGAGGGAGACAAAAGATGAGAGGACGGGAGAGAGAGAGAGAGAGAGAGAGAGAGAGAGAGAGCAAGTAGAGTCGTTCAGGATAGGGCAGGAGGGCATTGCTTGCTCGCTCTCTCTCCCTCCATCCCTCCCCCCTCCCCCCTCCCACCCGGCCCTCATCCGCCTGTAAGCTCATCTCGAATGCAAATGTGGTTCCTGTACAGTTCCTTTGTGCTCGGTCTAACTGCTCCGGAGAGAAGCAATTACAACTGCTCCACTCACTCAGAGCCGGGAGAGACACGAATGGATGGAGATGGGTAATTAATAAAGAGATAGAAAAGTAGAAGGGGAGGGGGGGGGGGGGGGGGGGGGGTGGTGAAGGGAAGGAGCAGAGGTTGAAAATTATACCTGTGGAAGGATCTGCGGGGCTATCTGCCGGCTTATGACGGTGAAGCCCGATATATGCGAAAATAGCCGATCTGCAAGCTCACAGCTTGTTTTCGTCGACTGAAACTATGACGAAAGATGTTCGTCGACTACCATTTTTCTTGTCGACTAAAATGTTAGGAAGGAAGTAGTGGACGAGAGATCCAGTATAAGATTTTCAGCAAGTGTAAAATTGTAAAATTGTCATTACGACAACAGCAAGGCCCGCGAAAATGCATTTTCTTATATTTAGTCGACTAAAACTAGACACTAAATCATTCCAGGTGACTAAAATGTGACAAAAACTATATATGAACACTATTCAAAAGACTATGACTAAAACTAAGATCAAATTTTGCTGCCAAAAACAACACTGCTGTTAACACGGCATGCGTGCACGACACGCAAGACATACACAGATACAGTATGGATTCACCATTACATGCACGCGTTCATAAATTAATGTATATAGGGCTGCATTTCCTTAGCGCATGCAGTGGTTCTCAAAGTGGGGTCCGGGGACCCCTAGGGCACTTCCAGCTGGGGGTCCACCACCTAATTGATAACCTGACTGCGCCAGGTTGCAGCAGTTCACACGTTCCCTCCTCCTATACCTGCAGGAGGACGAACTCAGTACTGCCACCATCTGGCGGAGTCATGTTAGCTAAATGGACCAAATGGACACTTATGGGTCTATAACTCTGAGTGTACAAATGGAACCAAATCACACTTGTACACTCCCACAGCCACAACACTAGAGGGAGCATGAATAACGATCTGGTGCCACCCACATTCAGAACTATAATATGGGTGAATCCACTTTCCACAGCACTGCCACTCAGGTGTGGAATGCCCTGCCCCCTTCCCTCGAAAAACAAGCAGATCACCCATGGCTTCCTTTTTAAAACCGGTCACCTATCATTGGCAGCGGGTCAAAAAGGAGAGAACCTCCTTATACCCCCCTCCGATTGATTTATGTGTATTTCGATTTATTTGTACAGTATTTCATATAGTTATCATCATGTCTTTGAGATATCTTGATTATTGTCATTGTTCCGTTTGTGAATGAATGCATGCATGCATGGGACCCCGAATGGAAACAAGACCGCGAGGTCTTTCTTCTGTGCCGTCCTTTTGGACCGATGTGCTTTTACTGTACCATGTACTGTAATCAATCAATCAATCAAAAGATTAGTGTCAATGTGGGGGTGTCCTTGACATGAAAAAGTTTGGGAACCACTGCCTTAGCGATTATCGATTACTTTTTTGGATTAATCAAATAATGTTTTTTCTTAGCCCCTCCTATATTCAGCTATAGTGTAGAGTTTCGTCTTACACAAACATTATTACATTCCCATTACGTGATATGTAGACGAGCAAATTGGCTATTTTTGTCCTACACAAAATTCCCATTGACAATGAATGGATGACGTATGATGATAAGAGCGCCCCTCACTTCACACAGGTGTGAATTTTTTTTTGATCATGCATTAAAGCATTATGTTACGCTTTGTTGCACAACATCGGCGTACAAAATAGCTAAGATAGCAGATCGACAAGCTCACGAGTCACAACATGTCGCATGCACGGCAACACGTTGTGAGCTTGAGATCTGCTTATTTTTTTTTTTTTAACTCTTTCTGAAATACTTTGAAGCCTTTCGCCTCATGACCAAAATGGGGATCGATTATTATTGGGCATTTGTTTAAAGTTTAAAGATTATATATATTTGAAATATTTTTTTATCTCGATTAATTATTGTTGCACCCCTAAATGCATATGTGTTGCGTCCAAAAACGAATCCAATTAAGGACGCATATTTCCCCCCCTCTCCTTGTACAGTAGCCTACACTCCTTGACCCAGCTCACAATCTCTGACCTCGCCCACTCTACCCAAGGTCAAAGGTGAAGGGTCATCGCCATTACACCACTCTCTGTGCCGGTCGATGCAGAAGTGACAAAGGGGAGCTTTTGTGTGCTCTATAGCCGCAGAGTTGTACGGAACCGTGATTTTCATGTATTATTATTAATTATTAGTGTGGTTCAACCAGACTATAGTTATTGTAACACTATATTCTTCTTCTGATGTAACCTACCTAACACCCGCTGTGATTGGCCGAGCTTTGCATAACATTTGTAGTAGATATAAGTGTCTGTCGTTGGTTACGTAACCAATCTCAAATTACTTTTCAAGAGAGTCAAGAGCGAAAGTCAAATGCGAAAAATATAACCGTTTGTTCCAAAAAAAACATGATTTTTAGGGGATATGTCCCCTCCGACTTACTTACGCATGATCACAGGGACGGACAATATTAGTGGGATCCACTGAGGCAACAACCACACTTTGCAATTTTTCTAGTTATTATTTATTCTGAATTTGATGACATTTAGCCTCTCAGAGCAAAAAACGTGGAATATTTGGCTGTAGTTTGATCAAAATAACAATTCTTCTACATTCAGACATTGTGTAGACTTCTTTGTAATAAACTTTGCAGATGTTTTAGCAATAATTTTACTAATTTTACTAGACCCGTAAAGATCTAGTATAAGGGTCCATTTGGTTACCAACTCTCCATCATTTAGCTGGGGGACAAACTGGAACTCCATCAAGGCCCACTGGTGGTCCCCGGGACCACTGGTTGAAAACCACTGCTATAGAATTATACTGTAGGCCAGTGGTTCCCATACTGGGGTCCGGGGACCCCCAGGGGTCCTTGAGGGAGTTCCAGGGGGTCCCCCCTGCAGCTAAATGATAGTTTGGAACCAAATGGTCCCTTATGGGTCTGTAACTCTGAGAGTGCACACATGGAAATGGAACCATTTATACACTCTGAGTTGAATTAACATTGATTTTACGATACAAATTGGGGGGTCCCAGCGATAGAAATGTTATTAAATGGGTGTCCGCGTAGACTAATGCATGTCAAACTGAAAATTCCTTGAAATTGAACAGGTCCCTGGCATATCTCTTCAAATGGGGGTCCGCGGGCTAATTAAGTGTCAATTTGGGGGTCCTTGACATGAAAAGGTTTAGGAACCCCTGCTGTAGGCTACATGAATGTTACATAACTGTGGTTCTAGCCCAATACCGTGTGAACACCACACACATACAACTTTGTTTGGCTGTGAAATCTGAATCAAGATAGCGCAAGTGATTTTCTTTAGTTAAAATAAGTGTTAAAAAAGCTCCATATTGTGACAGCACTCGTTGCTATAGTGTTTGTTGCATAGTAGCAGGAGTCTCTCCATGTCTCTCCAGCTTTTTATTAAACGGAAAATGCATTTTCAGAAACCGAAACTCAAACCGGGATACCAATTGTAATCCAATCGGGATAGAGAATGCAGTCAGGATACGGATTAAAAAAGTGTAATTGTAAGTGACGACACAAAGAAATGAGCAGACACAAAATTGGAACTGGAACACTATATAAAAAGAAATGAAGCTCATAAATAGCTATACTCTCTCCTGATTGGCAGAAATGTTGTCACCTATACATGAAAATGTATTTTCTTCTTATTTAAAGAGCTGGAGAGACCTCTTGTTACTGAACAAACACTCTATAGCAATGATTACTAAAACATATCACTTTAGCACAATCTTTAACTTGCTCGTCCCACCCTAAGATTCTTATTATGACCATCTGTCATCTATCTCTGTCCACCCCCCCTCCCCAAACACTTCCCACCCACCCACCCCCCCTGTTTGGATGCTAAGCCGCGGCCGTGCCAACTCCGGAGCCCCGTCGCATGAATCGCAGCGTCCGAGGAATGCATGCTGCCTGCGAGGCATGGTATAGGAGCTTTTATGACAGTCATTTGGGCCTCTAATATGTCAGCTCCATTAGCCGTCACTAACGCGTGTAGATAGATGGGCCTCTGACATTTATCTGCGCACGGGCCGTATTTTACAGTTAAATGGCTGTACGACGACTGCGCCAATGTGCCCGATCGAGTGTTCGTGTGTGTTCGTGTGTGTGTGTGTGTGTGTGTGAGTGAGTGTGTGTGTGAGACTGTGAGTGAGTGTGTTTTGCACATAGGGAGAGAGAGGGTGGAGAAGGAGACGCATTGACTTTTAATGATCTTCTACGTGGCGGCACTTTAAAGGCAATGATCACAAACACAAAGCTAGATATGACCTCTGACCTCTTATCCAGAGAGAGAGAGAGAGAGAGAGAGAGAGAGAGAGAGAGGGAGGGGAGGGAGGGAGGGAGGGAGGTTGAGACCCAGGCCTTCCGCCTCAACAGCTGACTTGGCTGGGCCCATCCCGCTGTGTCAGCAGAAACATACTACACTACAGTACAGAATAACAGCTAATTAATTGAGCACCCTACGGAGAGGGCTAGAGAGAGAGAGAGAGAGGCTGAGAGCTGCTATAGCTGTAAGAGGGAAGTGAAGGAAAGGAGTGATACAAAGACACAAAGGGTGCAAAGGAGGAGTATATAGCAGGAGCAGGGACTGTATTCACACAGTAAATTTGTATACTCTCACGCCATTGCTTGCGGGTTATAACCCTGGAAAACCCCACCACGCCGCCGGAGTGCCACGAGTATGACTTATAAGAGCAAAATGGCCGCTGTGTGAATACGGTTAACGGGGGAGAGAGACTTTACTCGGGCTAATTGCACCTATGGATTTTGCCATTGTCGGCTTTTGTAGGGTCAAGAGGGGTGAGGACATTCCCTCTCGTCGCTTCAGGTGAAGCTCTCTAAATGAGCCGATAGTTTAGGGAATATGAAGTATAATACTAATATTGACCGTCACTACTACTATTATTACTACTACTATACTACAGGAGCCTTTCATCTATACTGAGGAGCACCATGAGAGAGATTTCGCCATAAACCCAGCTGTAACTATGAAAAATACTCCCATTATTTAAACCCATTCTGACCTGACATCAGATTCTAAAAGCTATGTTCATGTGTCAGTCGTTCTTCGATTTTTCAAAAATAGCAGACCTACAAGCTCGTAGCGCGCCACTCGGTGGCGCGCTATGAGCTTGTAGATCTGCTAAAGCATAGCATAATGCTAACGCCAAAAGGGGTTCACACGCCCCAAAATGGGTTAACACCTCGCTGGGCAGATAAACCTCTCCTCGCACCCAAACATAAAATACCACCAACCCAACCCCCGATCAGATCGGATCAAAAACCTGAAAATATCAACCGTGCCGTTTTAACACCGAAGGGGACTTCTCACCGAAGCCCCGGGGTCACCTGTCCAGGCGAGCGAGCGGGTGGCCCTGCACTGACTAATGTGACAGAAAATTTTACAATTAAAAAATATCACGGGCAGCCCAGCCCCCAATGGAGCTGGCCGCCAACGCCGTACATATACCGTTCACAACTGACTGGACACTCTAATTGCTTCCAAATACAATTGGCTTTTTTTTGGACTTTTGTTTGGGTGCTTTTGGAGGTATATAACGCGGCGCATCGATGCACAATCGAAATTGAGTTGTAAATTACAGAGCTGAAATAAGACGCGCAACGTGAATGCTCAATATCCAAATGGTGAACATTCTGCAGGCGGCTTCGAGGACAACAACAAAACAGATGCTTGTGCATGCACACTTCCCACACACACACACACATCCCCCTCTTCTACTTGCATTTAATTTTGTCAGTAAATTAACCGGCCTGAGGGAATCAAAGTGTGTGTGTGTGTGTGTGTGTGTGTGTGTGTGTGTGTACAGTATGTGATTTGCCACTGCTGCTGCTGTTGTGTCTATCACAGATTTAATGGAACAGTGCAGATGGTTTGAGATCTTCCAGTGCTCTCTATATAGACTGTGGCTTATTTTGCGCGCATGTGTGTGCACACGTGCGTGGCATGATGTGCGTTTGCATTCCGTCATACACAGTGTATACGTTGATAAGGTCACCCGTAACGGCAAACAGAAATGGAGAGCTCCGAAAGGCAGAGCAGCTATAGTCAAAGAGGACGACGCGACGTCGAGATGATGAAAGAATGCTCGTTCGCCCACGACTCTCCCCACACGTGCGCGCTTTGTAGTCGTCATGCCTGCCACTGTGCATGCGCTTGATGTCTATATGTATGTGCATGCTTGTCTTTGCACATGCACACGTATATGCGTGCGCGATTGCGTGCGCAGGATTACATGCACGCTTGCTTAGAGTGTGTATGTGTGCATGCGTGTGTACACAGTTAAGTGTATTATTGAAACTAGTAACTTGAGTATCAGTATATACTCTCAAGACACTTTACAGCAGTGGGTTTTCAACCAGTGGTCCCTGAGGGGGTTCCAGGTGGTCCCCCAAATGGACCCTTATCGATCTTCAACTCTTGAAAGGGTAAAATGGAACAAAAATGGACCCGCAAGTTTCATTTTACACTCTCGAGAGTACAATTACTGTTAAACATCTGCATTACTTAGGTTAATTTACAAGAAGTCTACACAATCAGAGGTTAATTTACAAGAAGTCTACACAATTAGAGAATGTAGAGGAATTGTTATTTTGACCAACGTTTGCCTGTTATCTCTCCAAATGGTACCAACATTAACACAGCATGGAGATGTGCACGGTATACATATTCTTTAGTTTTTTGGGGTCTGCAAGGCTCATCAAATAGTGGTTTCCTAGAATAAATACTGAATGGGCCCTGATATGAAAAGGGTTGAAAACCACTGCTTTACAGGGTACACTTTTACACAGTAAAAGTGACACCCAAGATTTGAGTGTTGTGTATTCGTGTCACGGTGTGAGTGTGTGCGTGTGTGTGTGTGCGCGTGTGCGTGGTCGCGCAGGTTGTACGAGCACACCTCGGTGGCCAGGATGTAAAGGCAGTGACAGCTTCATTAGGGCCCGGCCGCACGGGGAGACAGCGCCGTCCAAAGGAGGAGGCTGAACGACAGAGAGGGAGGTGAGAGGAGAAGGGAGGAGGAGGAGGAGGAGGCAGGAGAGAGAGAGGGGAGAGAGAGAGAGAGAGAGAGACAACGGGACAGGCCAGGTCTCCTGCAGGGCCCGGCCCCACCAACACGTCAGTCCAGACGAGGGGAGTCTGGGGCCGACAGCTGCTGTCTCCTTTAATGAGCCTTCACTGCTTTCAATTCACCGGGCTGTCCAGCACCACTGCACTGCCCTAAATACACCCCCCTCCCCACCCCACCCCCCCCCCCCCCCCCCCAAATACCAAATACACTTAAGACACACACACGCACGCGAGCGCGCGCGCGCCACAGAGTTTGAGGTTGTCTTCGGTTCGGCAGGCGATTCCCTCAGGTGTTCCAGAATAGTTAAATTAATTCCTTGTCATCCTATAATTAGGGCCGTCTCATCTGGGAGAGGGCCGAAACCCAGGTAGGGTGTGACCAGTGTCACTTAAGAGAAAGCCAAAACATGTACACTGTACAGCCTATACATACCAAAAATCTTACTGTTGATTTCAAGAGCCATCGATCTATCACTGCCTCTTCACAGCTTTGGCCATATATAGAAAATAAACAGAACATTGATTCATTTTTAAATTTCACGTGAAAACGTTAAACGCATCTGAATAACTGAGTCAAAGCTGGCTAAACCCCATTGCGCAGTGCCGTAGCTAATAAGTAATGGTAGTTTATTCGTAAATGTTTTGGCTATACTTTCCAAATCAATCAGTGCTTTAAAAAGGATTAAAATGCAACCGTCATAATAACAGTCATTATACTCTGAGTGTAAAACACTTTCATAATGAACAACGTAAACCTTATACTAGTACACTGGGGTCCCCCAGGGGTCCATACTTCATCTCCTACTTTCTCTTTTTCTACACCAAATCTTGGCTGAAAATAGCCAATCTACAAGGTTGTGAGCGAGGTTGATGTGGTTAAATACAAACTGAGGATGTTGCAGTGTAGGTACAAGCTGACTTGGCTTGTTTGAGGGAAATGGCACAACCCCAACATGCATCTCGGAGACATTGTTATCCATCTAAATGGACTATATACCTTTTCCTCTGTAGCCAACCAAAAGAGTAGCAATTTTACAGCGTGCAGAAAAAAAAGAGAGCATTTAGTGACATCAAATGGAAATATGACGACTGTCCAGGGCGGCCTATTTCCAGTCTACGAGGTATAGTGTAGCAGGCAAATGGTGCTCTCAAAAGTCTTTGACAAAATGTCATTTGCTTTTCTGGTGCCAGGTAATCCTGAAGAGATTTTTCCACACAAATAAATGTATCTCCACGTTCATCTAAAAAATACATGGTGCACTGATTTCAGCTGGTACAGTATTGTATAGTAACTTTATTGCCCCATGGGCTGGGCCGAGTTTGGTGAGACATAACTAGAGGGATGGACTGTTTCTCTTACAGTGTGACTCATGATTATGTGTGTAACACACGTCCGGCTGTTTGACGTGGATCGCTGACTGAGGCTGAGTGTGACCGGTGACATATGACAATCATCATATGAGCATATTTCCACTTAGGATTTCACAATTTCACAAACAGGAGAACTGTAGCTGTAGGACTAAGGAACAGTCCCATTCACCTTACCCAGATCTGGGGTCTGCCATACTCTTCCCCCTCTTTCAGTCCTCTCAAAACAATATTTCGGCTTGAGTAGAGTCCCAGGATGTTCAGGTCTAGGACAACAGAAGAGTGGGAAGTATGAAGCTCAAGTCCATGATCGCTCAACAATAAAAATGTAGTTTAAATAAATCAGTTGACATGTACTGAAAAGGGGCTTGCGTTCCTTTCTTTTGCCATTTGCTACAAGTAACTCACCCATGTTAGGAACTTCTATTAGCCTTCTGCTGCCTGGTCAGAGGGATCAAACAAAAAACCTATTAACAGAAGCTTATGATACACAGGTACAATGTGTTTTTACATCAACACCGGTGTGATAATCGCTACAAAAACCCAAGATCTGCTCCAACAGGCATACGAACATGCTCCAATTTCTACACAAATCCTTGCCCCAGCAATCCTCACCAAGACGTCCAGCCATCAAGTAAATAATTCAAATGATCAATTCATTGATGCAATAAGTCGATATCATCTGCAGGAGCATTGTTCATCATGCTGTGACACCCTTTCTTGAATCTCCCATGATGTCTACACTCCCTCTACTGGGCTGTTGCAAAAATGCATTAATTTGAGAACCCAGTGTTTCCTTTTTCCACCCCTGTGCCATTTCATACCAAAAATAAATAAATGCAAAAAGCGTATGCAAAGTCAAATATCTTTGCAAAGATCTTTTATTCATCCATTGACAATAAAAGGTTTTGTCACTTAAAACCTGTAGACATTCAAAATAAGATCCCTGCACAGTTTGCAGATAAAATAATTTATATTAACATTAAGAATTTTATATCATTAAGAATTTCTCCCGGTACTTCATTTCTCAGTACCGCCAGATTTACTGAACACTAAAAAAAAAAAAGAAAAAAAAACATACAAACACCGAATTAAATGGTGAGCACACAAATAGACAAAATTAAAGGACTAGGCAATTGCTTACACAAATGTACACAAAGAAGCAAATGCTAAACAATCAATATTTAAATATTAAGAGAAAGGAAAGGTATCGGAAGCAAAAAGCCAACAGGCTTGGTCTCTGTGCATAACTATAGTCCCTGGTTTCCTGAAGGCCGTACAGGGATACCCGTACAGGGATTTGAACAGAAACCCACCAGTGTTACCTCTCTGCTGTCAGCACTAAACACAAGTACACATTTCTGGTTCAAATCCGCTCAAGCTATGGGAACCGGAGCAGGTAACTGGCATGCCACCTTCAGTCAAACCCAGGACTAACAGTTATGCACAGAGCCCATTTCTTGGCTCATCAGCACTTCCCCATCGTGAAGTCGACACTCAGCTCGTCCGCCGAGTGCCGCCTGTCACAGTGTCCGATGTCCGTGTTCAGAGAGAACATCGACTTGCTGGTGAAGAGCTCATTAGTGACCAACGGTTCAATGGTCACTAACGATGGCTCAAAGGGTAGCGTCCATACTGGATCCCAAACCTGATGATGCCGACCAAAAGCTGCTGTAAACAGAAGAGGGGTTACATTTATCATTTGGGATGGTCGATCAATCAGAAACATTCTAGTCTACATACATATGTGCATGCATGTACACCGACGGTTAACAAAACAAAGGTTTTAGTTCAATGCGTTATTGGTGCCATATCAAAGATGCAAGTTGTGGAATTTGTCGTTTGTTTGGTATGACTCTACATTTAAATGATTCCTGGGTCTGGTCAAAGTATCCACAAAATTACAAATGCATGCAATTTGTGCTTTCGTTACAGAAATCTAAAATACATACATAAAAAGACGGGTCTAATAACAGCTTCCCCGTAGATGTGTGACAAGTTGACGTCAGTCTTGCCCAAATATGGAGACACGGCAGATCTGAGACAATTCACAAAATGTGAAATATTTTCAGGATATCACTTTGCTGGTCTACTGGCAGTATATTGCAGAAGAAAAACTGGCGCTGATCAGGCCAGTACGTTTTAACAAAATTAGCCACCGACAAACAGAAAGGCCCTTCTCTGACTGAGGACAGTACAGTCAAAGGTTATTATAAAATTACACAAAACAAAAATCCCCCAGGGGCTCATTTCTATTGTGGACCAATCGTACTCCCAATTCATAATTGCTAGTATTATTATTAATAACTAAATGTTATCCCGTGATAATTACATTTCACTGTCCGAGTCGTAGGAAGCTCTGCACCCATCTTCCAAGGGATCAATGCAGCTTCTTCTAGGCATCTGGATGGCCTGAGCCACTGTGTACCTGGTGAGGCCATGGACACACCTCTCTATTTTGGCCACGCTGAGATCCGACTGGAGGAACAGGTGGAGTCTGCTGTCTGAGAGAAGCAACGGAGTGTAGATGACACTGCCGAAAAGGGAAGAGACAATGTCAATCCATTTTGGGCGCGGGAACCCCTTTTAGTGTTTTTTTAAGCATTACGTTATACTTTAGCTATTGAAAAATAGCAGATCTACAAGCTCATAGAGCTTGTAGGTCTGCTATTTTTTTTAAATCGTGAAAATGCGGCACAAATCTGTGAAAATTTAACATATATTCTTTCAGAAGACAGCAGTAGACAAACTTTAGGAAAATGAGCAAGTAACTTTTTTTTGGGTTTTTCTTGAAAGTGCGAGTACTACTGATTTAGAAGGCATTTGTAGAATCAGCCCCGTGTACCAGTAGATGGCGATATACTACATTGCCTACCGATTATATTTAAGGTTATAGTAGTGGTCAATTTCTGGCGAGAGGGACACTCACTTTTCCAGAAATGTCCGCAGGCCCTCCATCCTCTGGTTGACCTGTTCCGTGTCGTTCATTCTGAAGAAGGGGTTCCAGGGGAGCAGCTTGGGTACATTTCTGAATAGAAAACGCACAAATCAACCAGGGGTGTATTGTATGTTGCTTTTTTTTATAATTAATAACAGAAAATGGCACCATAAAAGGTTAACAAACCCATCTCATTTGTCTCATTAGTAGCACTAAGCTAAATTGCTCCCGAATCTCTAATAAGTGAGAAGCAATTGAGATGCATGAGCAAGTGACAAGTGTGCTCTAAAAAAATATAAAATGACCAAGATGATGCGAACTTACATGGGGCAAGCGTTCTGTTGCAGACTGTGGCGCAGCCAAACAAACTCATTGTACCGCCTCCTTACGCACGATGTCTTTTTAGCAAAACACATGCTATTCGTCTACACACAAAGAACAAAAGGAGAGCACAATTTAACACAAGGCCGGTAGGGCACATGCAACACAAATACAAGCCTCTTTAGTCAACTCTGTTAACACTTCATAATTCATTCAAATACAATTGTGATGTGCACTTTACTTGAGCATTTCCCATTTCCAATACTTTCCTTGCACTCTACTACATCTCAGAGCCAACATTTTTTTTTACCTTTACTCCACTACAATTTGAAAGTTTAGTTAATAGCTCCTTTACCTGTTCGAGATCAGATTCAAATTTTGATTAGAAAACATACATCAACCACTTCAACACTACATTTCGGCCATGAAATGGGACATTCTGCAATAGGAGTACCTCTAGTACTTTAAGTACATTTTGATGCCAATACTTTTGTACTTTTACTTGAGTAAATGTTGAATGCGGGACTTTACTTGTAACCGAGTACATCTACATTTCAGTATTGGTACTCTTACTTAAGTAAAACATTAGTACTTTTTCCACCACTGACTATGGTGTCACGACCACAGTCTCTGCTGGTCGTAGCCTTAACCTTGAGGACAAAGCATATGCCAAAAAGCACTCACATTCAAACTGATCTCATAGTCGACGTACGTGTGCCAGAAGTCGACTCTGTGGCGCATTGGATCTCGAACAGAAATGCTGACAAATTCCTACAGGTGGTGCAAAAATGAAGAAAGAAAAATAGAAGAGAATATCCCACCCAGTGGGTAGAGAGTGTTATGCAGGGGGTTAGTTTGTAAATACAAAGATGCGAATATAATCCATTTCTAATGGATTGAAGCCTTGGCCTGCAGGAAGAGAGGTCATCCGGTGGTCTCCAAACTTCTTAGAGTGTTTCAACCCTCAACCACTACACTCTCCAGGTGTCGGGTAAGCAGTGATTGGCCCCTCTCCTCCAGGCTTCCAGCTATAGACGAATACGTGGCTGGTTGCTGTTTGCTGGCGGAGGTGCTGGTATAGCACCAGCTATAGCATTGTCCACACCCGGCCAACAGGGAACGCAGAAGCCTGCCGACCATGGGTGCAGCAAACTGACCACACCCCAGCAACCACCGTGCCCAGGGCACCCCCCACAGAACCGCACATTGACCTTTCTCTCTCGTGCCAGAACTAGCAGGAGGCTCTCTGCCTTGTGTGTTCTACAGGGATAGCAGGCACTGAGAGGTCTCTAGGACTATGGTTTGCCTCGTGCCTATAGCGTCTTCCTCACTTAAACTAGACAAGGAGAGGACACCGTAACCACAGTAACTGTGCCTGAAATAGACAAATGCTACACATTCATAGTTTGCTTCTCTCCCCATTTCCCGTCAGAAAACTGTTCTTCCATCAATAAAGGCAGAAAAAGCCTCTAAAAATATATTTTAGGGTTTCATTTAGTTATGGTTTTAGGATAAAGCTGCATATGTGGATACAATGGAGAAGGCGTACAAACTGAACATGTCTCAGCACAATCTTTAGTTTCCATCAACATCTGTAACTCCCATCAACTTGTGCCAAGTCGTAAACCACTTAAGCCCCATATACAAATAATCTAAATGAGTCAATTATAGCCATTTTTGAAGATGGAAAAATAAAATAAAATAAATGTGCCCAAAATAACTCCATGACCCATGCATGAGATATCTAGATTCAAGAATCAAAGCCATATATGCTTTGTGTGTGGAGAGCTGCGCCACTCACCGTTTCAATTACGCTGTCCAGCAGATTGTCCATAGTTGGCAAAGAAACCTGAAAAAGAAATGGAGCAGGGATTCAGGAACTATATTCCTCACTTGCATAATAAAGTCCCCTTTACGCCTGCACCAGAAATGGCCAGCAAGCGCAGTTTAGTGTGGCAAAAATGTCAACCACCAGCAATAGATTTTATTTTTAAAGGGTTGCCATCAATAGAGTATTAGAATATAACCAACAACACCTTCAGAAAGATGCAATAGCACACATCTTTTCGGTTCAGTGTGTGATGGGGACAATCTGTAGCCTGATCATAAACACCTTTACATGGACTCAAACAGGCAGCACTAGTAGTAGTAGTATGTCAACTGTATGAAAGCCTCTGGTGGCACATTGCAAGGATAATACAGCCTTACATCGACTTCAGAAATCTACTCTACTTTGTTATGATTTAAAAATGAATTAAAAGCATCCCTCAATCAGCTAATTGATAAAAGGCATTATGGATGTCAACTAAAGTTATTGACATTCCAGGATGTGATGGGTGTGACTCGTTAGCATCCTGGAATGATCTACTAGAGTAGGCCTAGATAATGTAATGCAATGTAAATATGTAATGTAATAAAATAATTTGTCCTCCACAGACCAAACTAATCAATAAGCACAAACCGTTCACTGCAGGAACCAACTCCACAGAAAGACAAAGACTTATACAAAACTAATGATGGAACATATGTCCAAAATTGTAGGGTTGATGGGGGGTAAATCAATCCACATTTTAGGACCTTAATTACATGAGAACTACAGATTAGGAAAACAGTTACGTTTCAGTGGATGTCCTCCAATATAAAGCCTGTTATTTAAAGTTTGGCCAGCCAATTTCTACATCATTGATTTTGTCCACCTATTTATTTGCCACTATATACTCGTGCGTGAACATTCGATTGAAACCACGTACGACCCATTATGGCCCAACAAAATAATAATTATAAGCTCACTTCAGAAAAACAATAGGGCCTGACTGTCACGAATAATACGAGCGTCATGTGAAGGCTAGTCAGAATATATATACCTTATCAATTATGCCTCGACCTTCAAAAGCACCACAAACTATGCCAAGAAACTTTATATTGTAAACAGTAGCCTACATGTAGCCTACATTCGATAGCTTTGCAGTTTAGTTTTTGTTCTCCTTCGTAAATCACAACACCTGTCAGCATAGGCCTACTTACCTTCTTTGGACTCGAACGGGAAAACCGTTTGTGTGTGTTTGCAGCTGATGGGGTGTTTCCCAATGCCGAGCTCCCCGGTTAAAACTAGTATGTGAACTAGGCCTACTGCAAAACAGCAGAGTAAAATGTCTAAAAAGCTTTGGATTGCTACAGAGTTTTAAAAAACCCGCTTACTACAACTTAACTTAGCCAACTGCCAAACAAAACACGCCTGTTTCGCCAGTGCTCCTTTTCTGCGTATCGGCTATCATCATGCCCACCTGCGCACGATTGCAATCACCTGACTGGAAGAGGTGATTACTAGTGATTAGATTAGTGATTGGTGATTAGACAAGAGGAAAGAATTAATAAATCATGCTCTTTCTAGAATTACCTTACTTTTCAACTAAATGATCCTTATTATTATTATCATCATCAACAATACCAAGGTAAAAAAGGATAATTTGACATGGGTAGCACAATAGCAAATACAAATACATTTGCCTTATGGCTCTGAGCATGGCCTCCAGCTCTGCTTTAAGTTTATACAATACGTTCAGTTAATAAGTTCCAGAAAATGACATGATTTAACAATGGCAATATTATAATGACAACACATGTTTGTTTGTTTTTTTCTACATGCATTAGAGCAGGGCGTAGCTTAAATACACCACGAAACCAGTATAGGACCGTAATATTCCCAGTTGAATGTTCAAGCTACCTACACACACACACACACACACACACACACACACACACACACACACTCAAGGAAAATTATTAAATAAATTGAAATATGATATGACATGGCATGTTGTGACTTTCTCAATTGTATTGTGATCAGCCCTGAAAAATGAACTCCAACAGTGGACAACTTATCTGCACCACCTATTTCCACTCTAATATAACTACAAAATGAATGAATCACAGATTTATCAAGTGATGAATGGACATCACGAAGATGACCTCACCCGTTTCCTTTGAGGTCTTTAAAACAAATCTGAGCCATAGGTCAGACACTCTAAAACTAAACAAACTATTGCTTATCACATTTATATTTCTTATAGTCTGCTGTCATCAAGTTGCAAATTCTGGGAAGCCTATGGTCTGCTTATTTGCATACAAAGCCCCTTTGTCATGGGTGTAATTCAAGAGATGGAAAGTGCCCATGGTTTATGCACCAGTATCACCAGAGGTGGTGGTACTTGATTATGGCCAATACGTGGCCCTAGAAAATCAACAAGTGTGGGTGTTGTATCTTTTCCTACAGGGGTCTGTGGATTATTACCTTATTTTCCTAATGTATAGCACGAAATTAGTTGCGATTCCCAGGCAAAGTCCTTCTTTTATTCCAACAAGGCATCTCCCATAGTACATCAGGTTACAAGCATCCGTTCCACACAGTTACAGCATTTTGAGGCCTTCGATCCCCTTCAGGCAGGTAGCCTGGTGGTTACGTTTCTCCCTCAATTCTAACTCCAACAAATCTCTCCCCAACTCTTCTGTGTCCCATGACTCCCATCGCTTTATACATCTATAACATGCAGTGGGTGTCACCTTTGTCCCTGTGTGTGTGTGTGTGTGTGTGTGTGTGTGTGTAAGTACCTTACTAAGTAAGTAAGTGATAAAATGACAAACTGTCACCTCCTACCCTAAAGAATGGCTCTGTCACTTATCAGTCAAACAGGAAGGCCAAAACCTCAGGTGGTCTATATTGAAAGCATCCTGAAGATGTTCAAAGAGTCCCTAAAGATAATATCAGATCAAAGATCACTCCCCAAGAATTATCTTGAGAAGTCAAAGGGTGAAACCTACAATTTGGACTGACTGTCTTTCACCCCGAGATTGGCTTCCTGCCTGTGGAACAATTGATATGCAAATAGACTTCAGTTTAAGGCACTTTGGTGAGACACTGGAGTGAGATCAGGGAGAAATACAGAGTTAAAGTTACATGTACAATTATGACTAACCAGGTAGTTATGAATATGCTATATGATTCATAATACACCACATTGGTGTATGAATGCGGAATCCATCTATCTTGACTGCATACATACATAAGCAGATAGACCTCACAGATATCCTGTACATTTGTGAACCATAAGCTGTTGCGTACTGTGACAAATGACATAACTGATAACTATGTTGCATTGATTTGAGGATTATTTCAAACAAGGGGCACGTAATAGCCTAGACCAGGGGTCGGCAAGTACGTTTTGACTCGGGGCATTGTTTTTAAACTTTGACTTCTTCTTAATATGCAAATGCAGTTGGTGCGAAAGTTAATAAAGATTTGTGTGGTATAACTGCACACTGATAGAACTGCGTGTGTAATGGAATGTTACAGGTGCAGATATAAACGTGTGAGGTAATCATTTTGTGCTGGCCATATCCTTGAATGTTGTACAAAGAGCATATTTAGTTCATTCAAACAGAACATCTGGAGAGAGACAGACTTCCTTTCGAAATGAGATAAGTACTCTTTCATGATAGTATAGGATAGGAACTCAAGGTCAATTAGATACGGAGATAAACTGTATGAAACAGCTTCCTGTTATCATGGAAATAAGTCCCAGGACTTTTTTGTGTTGTCCTTTTAGCCTGACTTTTTTTTTTACTAATAAAGTAATCAATCAATAAATCAATCAGTTCACTCTGAACATGGAATTCTTCAGGTGGGGGTAATTCCCTATTTGGACATTATGGCCCAGGGGTTCTCAAAAGTTTTGAAATTCAAGGAACCCCATTTTGATATGCCCATACAAACCCACATCTGTAACTTCAAGATCTGTAATACACTCTTGTAGTAGACCTTTTAGGATCAATTCAGTTCCAAACTATCTGTAATTTAACTGGGGACCCCCCCTCGAAGCCCTTCAATGAAACCTGGGGGTCCCAGAGCCTTTGAGTATAATACTAGCCTATATGCAAGACTGTCACACATTGTAAACCATTTACTGAATGATTTGCTGGGCTAGATATCTCTGGCGGGCCAGTTCTGGCCCACGGGCCGCCTTTTGCCTAACACTGGCCTAGACTAGAGGTGAAGAGGTCGACCAGTAACCAAAACATCAGTTTCAATCACCAGCACAGACTAGAGGAAATATTCCAGTTGTGCATGGAAGCTAGCTGGTATTATCTACTGTATGGTGTCTATCATACCTACAGTAACTGCCCTCTTAAGGCACCGTCCCAAAACTGTTCCATGGATGCTGCACTGTACTCTCCCCGAGATCTGTTTTAACTAGAAAGGATATGGAGAAAAAAAACACATTATGCCCATTTTTCTAGTGAAAGAATTTACACGATACTTAGTATCACGTATGCCTGTATGATTCAAATCAACTAAAGATTGACTATTACATCAACTTTTGGCCACATGCAGAAAATGTATTTTACACATTGTTGTATACTCTTACCTGTATCTGTTTAATGCCTCGTTGCCTACTGCTATAACAACTGAATTCCGAGGTCTAGAGACTAGAATAGTCACCCAGTCCTGGATAGTTATTTTTGTGAGCTTAACATTTTACCAACATGGACAAAAGCATCCCTATACTGTGCCTATAGAGCGTCGCAGTCCCACCCCCTACCAGGGACGAGGAAAGGATTCTCCGCTCATTTTCCTCAGACATTTCAAAAAGTATTTATTTAAAGAAGTTTAAGCCGCGGACAAAGCCAACTCTTGTCATGATTTGTCACGACACCATTTTTTGGGCCGAACAAATAATTAGAAAAAAGAAAAAAAAACGGCAGGTTACAAGACTGTTGTTTTTCTTCTTTGTAATTATTTGTTTGGTCCAAAATATTGCATTTGTTGTCATGAGTTGTCACGACTCGAGTTGGCTTTGTCCGCGGGCGTAACAGTCTTTAAATAAATACCATTTGAAATGTCTATGGGAAAAATGCATTGGTAATCATTTCCTTGGCCTGGCGTCGTCATGAAAGGGGTGGGACTGCGACGCTCTATAGCAGGCATGCCATAATAGGCAAACATACTATCACACCCCCAAGCGGACACCAAAACAAACAAAGTAGACGGTGAGCTTTTAGCTCTAGCCCTGAGTAGTCACAACTATTTGTGCACATTTCATTTTTGAGGGGAGGGATTTGTTGACCTCCAGTTTGGAGATCATACGTTTCTTAGATGCTACAAGCTAGGCAGTATGACACAGAGGACCAAGCCAACCAGCCATCATATACATTTATTATATTTGACCAAGTGCAAAATACCTTGAAAGGGAAATAAAATATACATCCCATAATGTATTTAAAATGATCAGTTGTAAAATGGGAACCAAAAAGGACAAGCGAGAGGGAACATATGCTGCTTTTCATATCAAAAACTATTACAAGAATGAAATAAAAACAAGTTTATTATAAAAAAAAAGAAACATCATAACACATGTAATAAGCAAAGTAGTTCAATTCAGTGTGTAATGCAACCATTACCATTGGTTCTTCCAAGATAACAAGTTTGTGCCCGACACAAACTAGAAACATACATTTTGAAACCCCCATGAACATACAGAACGAGACATGAAGGAACTGAAATTGTCAGTCATGAGGAAAATAAGAGGAGAGGTGGGGGGTAACTAGTAACTAGTGAGCTTCATCTTCGGGACATGAGTGCCATGTCAGTCTCTCTTCATAGAACGAGATAACCACTTGAGGGCAGCGGGTGTTGGCCTCTCGGGCTGGAACTAAGTCTGCTTCATCAGAGTCCTTCCTGTAGGGCAGAAAATAATTCAAAGTTTCCACTCCAAACAGTGCCGGGGTTACCGGCACAAATACGAAATAGTCACGTATTTGGATACTAAAAGACGTTTCCCGTAATTAACTTATTAGGGCTGGGGCGGTATGGGATTTCTTTTTACCGCGGTAATGAACCCGATGCGTTACGTACCGGCGGTATGGCGATATTGCGGTTATTGCACCCAGCCCTAGAACTTATACGGAATGCACTTTGTTCCATATTTGAAGGTCGGGGAATAAATATGAATGACGGGGCGATTTATCTGACAAATCTGCTTCCCTCCGCCGGGCCAGATATAATTGCTGGCAGGCTGGTTCTGGCCCACAGGCCGTCTATTGCCCAACATTGCTTTACACAGAAAAACGGGCACCTACGGTCGCATTCACACGAGAATACTTTACTGTGATAAAAGGAATACTGCAGCGAAGTCTGATTGTTTGATCCGCATTCTAGTTCGCCAAACGGGGGTTTCAGTTCGCTTTAAAGCGCACCTGACTTGGGGCGCTTTCACACCCAAAGTTCGCTTAGAAGGTCCGGATCAAGGACCAAGTTTGGTGTTCACACAGGACTTTGTAAAGCGTACCAAATATGTAAACAAATGACACGTGGACATTTTAAGCGAACCAAATAGTGAAAAAAGGTCATTTTACGATGGAGGGAAAAAGAACATGAGGGGAAATCACTGTCTACAATTTTTGGGCTCAACCTTCAGTCACACATGGAGAGAAGAGAACACAGCAACAACTTGCTATTGCATTCATTCTTATTAATTACTTTATTAGCCAAATAAGAGCAACAGATGAACAAAGGAGCAGGTGTTTGAACAATAATGTGCTTGCTGCTGATGCATACAATTCACAGAGACGTATAGCCTACAACAAGGTATCCCCGATAAAAATGACTTTTCTTTTATGTGTGCACCTTGACCCGATTAGATATGTTATTTCAGCGCATCAAATCGGCGGGCATTTCCATTTCTTATGGTTTAAACTTGAAGGTGGTCAGTTAGTATTGAGCTTCAAGTCAGAACAGATCCGCTGCAGCTAATTGAGTTGACCTAGTTAGTGATGTAATCAATTAATAATTTGGGACCACCTGTGTAGTTTATTTAACATTTGCTCTTTCTCTATATGTGCGGCCGTGCACTAGAGCGAGACAGGATGATTTTAAATATTTCTGTCTCTGCGTCTCTCCCATATAAATATATCGGGTCTCTCCCCCCATGTGCGCGTGCCCACACACACACACACACAATTTTATGACAGTAAAAAGGAGGGGACACGAGTTGAAATAAACTCTCTCACATGAAGGCTCATGCATCGCATGCGTCGTCATAACGTTGCGTGGCGGCGCATGCTTAAAATAAACAGATCTACAAGCGTACATCATGTACCATACCGTACATACCATTCCGTGTCGATAACTTGCACACATCTGTTATTTTTGAGCATGTGAACCTCGTACGCTGCCATTAAATTTGCGCTGCACCTCCACGGACATATATGCGTCTACTATTAAAATCAGACAGCTAGCTGGCATATCAATAGTGATCCCCATAAAAAAAAGACATGCTTTTAGAACTAATTATTAATGCAGCCTCACAACTGCCGACACCCGACGGCTATTTTGGCTATCGTCCTGTATTTGATATCACTAATTTGGGCACATGGGCGTACTAAGTACCATGACAGACATCTACGTCACGGGCCCTTAAACTGACAGAGCACAAGTTCCCTGCTCCGTTTCCTTTTTGCGGTTGATACAGCACAGTGTGACGGCAAACGCAGCAAATTAAAGATGGAAGAATGATGCAACTTCTCCACCCAGTAACATGGAGTCTACCGAAGTGTGTGTGGACGACTTGCTTATTTATGACTCACCACTTCATCAAAAACATCAACTCGCCGCTGCTGTCTGTTGCACCGATGATCCTCTCTGGATCTAGGTTTCTGGCAAATCCACGGGGCTTCTCAACCTGCGAGAAGAAAAGGACATTTATTACACAATAAATGGCCATGTCTCAGGAAAAGCTTGTGCGGTTGAGTGTTTTATGAAACTCACCACATCCTTCTTCTTAGCGTCCGTCTCAGGATCCTCTGTTGAGGACTTTCTTTTGGCGGTTGCCGGCTTCTCCGACACATTCTTCTGTGCTTCAAGAAATGCCGATATCAGCTCGGGGCAATCCAGATTCTCCTCTGGCTCCCAGGTGTTGTCCGCCCTGAAGGAAACGGCAACAATGATGGCATAAACCAGTGGTTCTCTCAACCAGCGGTCCTTGAGGGGGTTCCAGGTGGTCCCCAGAGACTTTGGAGAGTTCGTAAACAACAACGGGGGGGCGGGTACCGTCCTAAACTCGGCTCTTCGGTGCTACTGAAATTTTCTGACGAGCCGAAATCATTTCGTAGTATGAATCGGCCCTTAAACATCTGCACCACTTAATTTGCAAGAAGGACATGGCATAAACAGTATTCACATGCACGAGGGAAAAACGTCCAGCTCAGGGGGCGCAGTGAACTCACTCTGTAAATCCTTTCCACTTGAGGAAGAACTGCACTTTTCCATTGACAATGCGCTGGTCAATCACCCTCTCCACAACGAATTCTTCAGGCACTACAGTAGTCGTCGTCGCAGTCGCCGGAGAAGTTGCCTCCTTCGTCTTTGCTCCTCCCGTTGTCTTCTGCTTTTTGCCCATATTGCACTAAAACAGGAGAGAACTCGGAATTTGAAAGTGCAATAAAACTAGAATAAAATGCACAATTAGGATATCATGGCGACTATGTCGCACATTACTTGTTATATTTGCAACATTTTAATTAATTAGTTCCTCTATTTTTAGTTCCTCTATTTTTAGTTCACCGTTGCCTGTTATTTGTCATCATATCTAGACAGATAGTTATCAAACAAAACTAAGGGAAACCATCTGTCTCCACCAGGTGTTACTGCTGCCCTTAATGATGCATATATTATTTAAAATTAACTAAAAACCCAGGTAATATGGAAAACGATAGCCTTCCTTCCTAATAGTCAATTATTTAATGTAATAAAGGGGGGTCGAGGATCAAAGATGATTTAAAAGCTAAAGCAGTGCATGTTTAGCTCCTTTTAAGGAAAAGCAGCAGTGATTCTAGCAAAAGCTCTTCTTTAATTATCAACATATACTACAACTACATAACTTAAGAGCACAAAAAAGGGACAATCTTGAAAGAATTCAGCTTTTTGTAGCGTGGGGCAGGACCATGGAGTTATCGGGCAGGATGGGCCAGTTTTTTTAAAAATGGGCCGCTTCACCGCTTGCTAGCATTAGCCGTTAGCTACCAGACGCGGGCCTAGATTAGGGACATTTAAATGTATGCTCACGTTTCACCCAGCAGGCTGTAAATTGGTGAAACTAAAATTCACTGCAATAGTTCACGTGTCTCCGACAGAATCATACGTTGGCTTGTTGTTTGCCGTTAACACGCACTAATGTCTGAATTGTGCCGGGTCTTTGCGTGCAGTTTCGTGCACCCTAAAATAGCAGATCTGCAAGCTCAGCCACAACGCAACGCGTCGCCCTGGCCCCCCATCTTGATGCAAGTCCTTCTGCAGATCGCTACTGTAAACATCGCAGGCGTGTAACAAAATCAATAAAAGTTATATTAACGTCGTGGGTTTTTGCTTCACGTGGGGGAATAAAAGCCATAGTCGACTACTACTTACGCGCATCTTGGTCATGCACTTTTTGTTCAAAATACGCATGCATTTTGCAAGAAAAAAGAACAACCGCCCGTTTAAACATTCGCTAGCATGCAACTTAGCAACTCTGCACACAATGCATTGTCCGTTGGCGGTAGCTCGAAACTTTACAAGTATGCCTTTAAGTTGTTTTGTGGCCTTGCCGTGTGCTCGCATGTTACTCTACTCAAAGAAAAGACATGGGCACGAGAAGAATTCACATACATACCTTGTTTACTTGCACAAATGCAGAAGGTACAAATCTGTTGTGTGTGAGTCAGTGTGACTGTGTTGACTTTGTAGAAACGCGTGGAATCGGGAAAGGAATGGAGAAGACTCGCCTACTACTGTATGCGTTCTCTGCTCTGATTGCACGTACGCGCCAAATGAAACCTAACTTAACTATTTTCTACGGGTGCCGTGAAAGCGAAAACAATAAGGAATGCTTCTTTCAGTGTTGCCATGTCCGCGTATTATAAGCGACTTTGGGCTTGTTTTAAATATTGTAAATATACATTTGTCTGCGGTCTATGCTGCGGACCCTCATCTGAAAACATGTTATGCCATGAGGAACCCCCATACAAGATTTGTGTTAATAAAAAGGTTTAATATTCCACGTAAAAGGGGGGGGGGGGGAATCTCCAAGATTTTCAAATGCTATCCTATGATGAATTGAACAAGGTGGACCCTCACTGTGTTTGTATTGAGTTGTGCTTGAAATGTACTGTAATAAACTGTTATAAATACTTCAATCAAGCATATATAATATATAAGCTCTGGTCCATAGCTCTAATGCGTTTATATATGTATTTACAAGGGCGAATTGCTTGCTTCGTCTGGGCTTGTTTTCATAGACCTGATTGCTTAGTTGTTTCTCACACAATCTTGCAACCCTGGCTCCTTTGGTTATTTCCGGCTGGCTGCAGTGGCTGGACGACTTTCGGCTAACTACTGCCCCCCAAAGTCCATAATACGAAATACATCCATAATACATCCCAGTGACCCACTCCCAGTGCAAAATCTGCAACCTCTCTCTTGCTCGACCAACCGTCTGACCTTCATCCACCAATCCGAAAAAAGGATATATATATAGCAGGATAAGCATTATTTTAAACTTCTGGAATCTTGACCACAACTGTCTTTAGCCCTCCCGGCTCCCTCTCTCCCAAATACCCATGCTGGGTGAAGGCCCAGACCATCAAAATATCCTCGTATTTAACTGTAACAAAAATTAGTTTACAGATGTGCATTGTGCAGTGACAGTCCCATAACATTTTGTATTGCCATTTAGGATTTGTATGTGGTATTCTTCACTCCAGTAACACACACACACACACAATAATGATGGCTTCATTTTTCCTTTAGTTCTTTTAATCAGAAAGAATGAATGTGCGCAAGAACACAACTTTCTTCAGAGAACTCATTTCTACATGTATCAATCACCATGCATACTGAAGTAAAAAAAATCTGACAAACAAAACAAACAAAAGAAAATCACTCATTTCCAGCTCAGGGAAGAAAGGAAAAAAAAAGGTAATGAAAGAATTTGGTCAAACAAAAAAGAAAAGAAAAAGAAAAAAATAAATATAAATTTATTAGGACTCAATAAAACTACCTCAAGGACCACACTAAAAATATTAGTATATTTAGTGTGTTTTTCTCCAATATCTCACACTCGCTCGCAAATACACACAAACACACAAACTGCATGTGGGTAAACGTACCCACAATCTTGAAATCTTAATTTTTAAACAAGTAACATTTTTTTTCCTTTTCAGCTTCCAGACATATTGTTCAACTTATTCTATTCATATGCTGAAAATTGAACTATTATACAACATTTCTTCTTTTTTACTAATAGAGTTGTTGATTGTATCGCCTCACATACAGGTGTTTCCACACAGAAGTGATTTTGGTACATTTAAGTGACAATATCTGTTGTGAAGTACTGTGTTTTGTAGTAGCCTCCAAGTTCCCTCAACTCCCATATGAACAAATGCAATGGCAAGAAATAAAAATTGTATTCCGTCAACTCTGTCCAAAGCATACCACGACATAAATTGTGGGTGAGGCAAAATGAGTAAAGTTTGCCCCCGCAACGCAAACAAAAGTACTTCAAAAGAAGGGGCGTAAGCAAAAATTCACTGTGCTTCAAATTAACTGTGCTTTAAATTTAAATAACACATAAAAAGGTAGCCACTTAAAAAAATAAGACATCATAACAAATGCACAACTGTGTATCTCTGATACACACAATAATTAAAATACTCATACAAATTTAACTTAAGGCCTTTTGAGATTTGTCATTGGTATTTTGTTGTAAGTCACATTTGACGAGAAATAGGGGCATACTTTTTACATGTCTACTACTTTTGATCTCTACTTTCATCACAAGTGTGAAATGATTATCTAAATGTTTGTCACATACAGTACAAGTTACATTTTGCTCTTATAAGCAGAATGCATTGATGCTGCCCTTTTGACTATCTAAGAATGAATTATTATTACCTTTTCAGACTTTCTAACAGTTGCTCTGCATCTCATAGAGAGAGACAGGACTGTGCCAACTGATTACAGATATTAGGTTTGTTGTTTCCACAAAAACACATTATTGTATTCGAGAGTGAACCACATCTGAACCTCCATTTTGTTCTGTTAATTCAACCCTATATTGTATATGGTACATTGTTTGCCGGGGTCCCCCAGGGTTCAATACATGACCCCCCCCCCCCCCCCCCCCCTCCAACAACAAATCTCTTCGCAGAAAATGGCTGATCCACAAGCTCACAACAGGTCACGTTGTGATTGAACACGATGTATATCTGCTATTTTTGCAGAACGTTTGCCCCAAACCAGGGACACTATAGGGTTCATATGGTTTACCAGTTAGCTATGGTGACCTTTACACAATGTGGCTGTCTCCTCGGTCAACAGTGTAAAAGTTGTAGGCGATGACGAGGACACCGGTATAGTCATCACTTGTGTATCACCCATACCCCCCACACAAGTAACCAAATAGCCCATGTACAACCATACGCAAAATATAACTGTCCAGTGTGTAAGCTACTTTTTTTTTTCCCAACCAAGGAGATGTATTTACAGATACGTTGAGTTTATATATCGTTTCAGTTATTGGCCCTTTTGGGCTCGCCAACAGAGTTGAATCCCCAAACTTTCAAGGAAAAGGAAATCCCCCAAAAACCAGAGCCAGGCAAGTGATTTCACAAATATGCAAAAGGAAAAAAAAAATCTACAAAACACCCATGTCCCAGCAGGCCCCAACGCTGCTTTCACTTTTTGTCCTTCTTCCTCTTGTCCGTTTTACTTCCTACCGTCGAGGAGACAACCGTAGGTTTCCTTATGGGCTGAACCACAACCCTCCCGTTAGCCCCGCACTGCAGGGTGTACCTCTCCGAGCCCAGGGCCTGTCCCGACTCGTCCCGGAGCCGGGACAGCACGTCCCTGGTGAGCTGCTGTATCTGCTGGCCCACGGCGCCCATCGTCTTGGTGGTGAGCTGCTTCTCCCGGAGCAGCCTGTCCCGCTGCGCGTGGAGCCTCGCCACCTCCTCCTGGAGCCCCGAGATGGCGTCGAGCTTGCGCTTGCGGCAGTTCTGCGCCGCCAGCTTGTTCTTCCCGCGCCGCCGGATGTCCCTGAGGAGGGTCACCTGCGCCGACGAGAAGCCGTGGCCCTCCAGCACCTCCAGGAACTCCTCCACGGGCATGTTGACGATCTGCAGCGCCGAGAAGGGGATGCACATGGAGCGCGCGCGCATCTCGTCGCGGCTCATCTCCCGGTCCTCCTCCGTCGCGCTCTGGTCCTCCTCGTCCTCGCTCAGGGGCTCCTCCTTGATGCCCTTGTGGGAGAACATGTGCGCCGACGGCTGGTGGAGGAACGCGGGGGAGGAGTAGCTGTGGTCGTGCCACACGCTCTCGCTCAGGTCCACGGGCGACCACTCCGTGGTGTACTCGGCGAAGACGCCCTTGGCGGGGAGGGAGTCCGCCTCGCTGCTGTAGCCCGTCGCCCCGCCCTCGTCGCCGCAGTATGAGCTGGACGACGACGACGACGACGACACCTCCTCCAAGGTACCTGGGCGAGGGAAGAGTTCAATATGAGACGTCAAATCTAAGTACAATTACACGTCTGACTCCAGAATATAGGCTGGGCAATTAACCAAAAATATATCAAAAGCGATATCTAACAAATAACCGACTTAAGCCCACCACACACCGGCTGCGTCGACACAGCCGCCTCCATTATTTTCAATGAACGTAACGCACACCAGCTCTGTCCGCCGCGTCGCGACGCCCGGCGCGCCGATAGAACACAGTTCTATTTTCCAGGCGGCGCCGCGCGGCAAGGCGCCGCGCCGCAGACGGTGTGCGATGGGCTTCACTTACCAAATTTATATATATATTTTTTTTAACCCATTCTGACCCGAGATCAGATTCTAAAATGTCTTCTACATCCTGACAGTTTTCTGAAAAAGCCTATGTTTCTATGTCAGTCGTTCTTCGATTTTTCAAAAATAGCAGACCTATACAAGCTCGTAGCTATTTTTCAATAGCTAAAGCATAACATAATTGCCAAAAGGGGTTCCCGTCCAGAATGGGTTAAATAAGTTTATAAATCAACAAATCGGCCCAAAAAGTGAATTAATAATTCTCTAAATTTGTTTCGTTTTATTAACCGTGTATTATACTTCATTGTATAATGGTGGTGTACAAAAAACAGTGAAAATAGTCAGATCTCTAGACCGGTTACTTTCACTATATACTGTGGAAGCTACAGATACACATTGAGGGTTCATTACTATGCGCCTCACATATGGAATTTGTCAATTTTAAAACTGAATAACTGGATTTCACTTGAACGATTTAAAATACTTTTTTTTTATCTGAGATCTAGCTGTACTTGCTCACTTTGAATGGTTTATTATCTGTATTTGTGTTTAAATTGCATGTTATGTTTACTGTAATCAGGGCGCCATTGGAAAAGAGAGCTTTGCTCTCAACTGACTTTCCCGAACAAATAAAGGTCAAAGAAAGAAGAGGACGTTCATCTCTAGGGTTACACCAACTACAGAATGTTCCAACTGACCTGGGGAGGCCGGACCCTGAGAGCTGCTCTCCAGCGACAGTCCGGAGTCAGAGTCCAGGTCCTCTAGGACGCGGGGGTCGATGCTCCCCAGGCTCTCCATGGTGTCCAGGCCCTCCAGGCCCAGCAGGTTGATCTGCTCGAACACCGCCTCGTCCAGACAGCCGTCCAGAGTGCCGTGGTGGGACGACGACGACACGTTCCTCGTCGCGTTGCACACCGAGGCGAAGGGAAGCACGCCGCTGCCCAGGCCCAGCCCCGACGACGGCGAGTGAGAGGCGTTCGCGGACTCCAGTCTGAAGAACGGCGGCGGCGGCAGGCGCTGGGCTGCCAGCCTGCCGCCTTCGGGCCTCTCCGTAGGCATGGCTCCGTAGAGTCCGGCCCTGGTCACCATGGCGTCGCGCAGGCTGACGTCCTGGCTGATGGCACCGCCGATGTCCGAGCCCAGGTCAGAGAGTCGCTCCATGACCAGTGGGTCCAGGTCCTAAATGGGAGATCAGAATTCATTTTACTGGACAAAGCACAGTTACGAGAGAGAAATGCAAATTGATCAAAACTAGAAATTGCCTCAAAGAAACTGGGATATCAGGTAAACAATGGTAAGACTGTTGGCATCTTTAATAGTAATGGTAAACAGATTAGCATCTCTTTAAACAACATCGGTAAAAAAAACAGTAAATCGCATTGGTGTTCAGTGCAGCCACATTTAGACAATCTGACATTACCAAATAAGATATACTTGGAGAACTTACATCTAAGTCGGTGACGGGCAGTGCGAGGAAATTGCTCCATTGCTGGTCAATGTCAATGGGATGAGGATGCACCAGGTCAGACAGGGTAGCAGTGCTATCCAGAAGGCTCTGAAAAAAACGCAAAACACAACACATTGACAAAGCAATTCTTTTTTTTTTTTTAAACAAAAATATACTTTTCAATGAGAGAAGAAACTGAATCTGAAAAATGACAACTTTCACATCATCATCATGTGCCGTTTCTTTTTGATTGAATAATGTAGTCGCGGGTTGAATCGCGGGACGGGCGGACGAGTAAAGATGTCAGAGAAATTACCATGGGGCGGGCGGGGCGGGTAAAAAAACCAAACATGAATTTCGGGACGGTACCTTCTCTCCATCTCCTACTCTCTCCTGAGAGATGGGACTCTCTTCTCCTCCTGAAATCATCTAGCTTGTGTTCAAAGAGTATGGACATCTGCCTCTAATGATATATATATCTCTGCTGCACGTCAACTTTATATTTGAATGTCCCTTCTCCCTTGTAATGTTGTTGTAGAAGCGGACACTCACTGTGTTTATCTGCTTAATCGTTTAACGTTCCCTCATGTAGTCTACACAATTATAAGAAATTCTCTCACTCTTTTAAAGATTTAAAGATGACACGAGACAGCTGACTGTGCTTAATGGTTGAACAGAGTGGATGACTGTGTTTCTTTTGAACACAGCCCCTTTGTTCCCAATATGCTGAAAAATAAATATGACTCATCGATGCAATCTCCGCGATTATTTGTAGGCTAAACAAAGAGAGACACGAGTAGTAGTAGCCCAATACGTCCCACTCCCACTGGCCAAGAAAAGTGGCTTTAGAGAAGCCATATGAGATATGGTTATTTTATCGTTTTGAACATTGAACTCAAAAGACACGCTGGATGAAAAATGATGATTGATAATGTCAATGTAGACTTAATAATAAGCAGCCTATTAGCAGGCTACTGTTGACTGTACTACAATATAGCTTGGAAACAAATGGCATTGAACATCAACTTGGATTTTAGACCTGCGATGCTTCCGTAAGGGCCCATAGCGTTTGAGTCGCAAACAGACACAAAGAGTGGCGTCATGCACGCGCAGGAACGGAACGGAACGGTGCACGCACGTACAAGCTAGAACGCGTCCCCCCACATAGACGCACTGTACCCAAAAATCCTTTGGTCAATTGCTATCAGCATAAGGTCGCGAATACAAGCGGCCAAAATAAGTTTTCTCCAACGGGTGGCTGGCATCTCCCTTAGAGAAAGGGTGAGAAGTTCAGTCAGGCGGGAGACTCGGAGTAGAGCCGCTGGCTCCTTCGCCTGGAAAGGAGCCAGCTTAGGTGGTTCGGGCATCTGGTTCAGAAGCCTCTCGGGCGTCTCCCTAGGGAGGTCCTCGATGCACGTCCGACTGGGAGGAGACCCCGGCCGGGCAGACCAAGGCGCAGATGGAGGGATTACATCGACTCACTGGCCTTGGAACATCCCCCAGGAGGAAGTCAGTAATGTTGCTCTGGAGAGGGAAGTCTGGAGCTCTCTGGTGGAGCTGTTGCCCCTGCGACCCGACTACGGATAAGCGGTTGAAGATGGATGGATAACCGGTTTCTAGCTGGCCCCCCCGGCCGACACCTCCCCCCCAGATTCACACCGTGTCAAGTACGAGTACCCAAAACAAATCATTTGTTTACCATGAACGTCCTCATACACTGCATGAAGGCAACACAGTTGATTACGTTTACTCCATTACTCACAAAGTCAATGGAAAGACGAGAATTGCGCGAACAGGCGCGGCACGACCTGGTGCGATACAAACGGGACGAACAGAGGCAAATATATATATATATATATGGTCTGAACGCAGCTTAGGAAAAGATTCCTTCAAAGCAAACTTTTTAGTTATGCTACTGCAGCCGCGCCTCCTACACCTCCATCAGCAGACGCAGTGACAGTGGATGACCAACTAGCTACTAGGCGAGCTGCCTGAAGTAAAGTAAACTACCTGTAAGTAACATGCTGTGCAAAGTGAAATTAACCCATTTATTATTTATTTACTAGGCTGTGTGTTTCTCTTAAGATGAATGAATCATCATGAAACAACAGCCGTTTCCATCAGCAAGAAATAATCGCGTTTTAATAGAACATGTGATTATTAACCTTTTCTTGACAGAATATATTTGTATGTTATTGCTACTTAAGAATACTATAATAGCCTATGCAGCTTTTCTTTACCTGAACAAAATACAAAAATGGCAAAAAAAGCTAAAATCACTCTACATATTATTTGAAACCAGAACATAAACTCAATGCAAATGCAATCAAGACTAGAGTTAGAGTTTTCGTTTAACCTTTCCCACAATTGTGCAGTGTGTTATGTTTTTCTTCGTATTATGGCCTGCCCTACACCTTTAAATTCAAGGCATTCCTTGAGATTCCTAAAGTTTCCTACTATTTATA
Source organism: Protomyctophum bolini (assembly GCF_963924005.1). Lineage (NCBI taxonomy): Eukaryota > Metazoa > Chordata > Actinopteri > Myctophiformes > Myctophidae > Protomyctophum > Protomyctophum bolini. The sequence goes on from NC_137878.1 coordinate 7,821,813, forward strand.
CAACACTAAACTAAACTATAATATTAATCAATTTTAAGTTCATTAAGAAGATATTTTCTAATGCTGGTCTCGTCATGAGTTGACTCACTGTCAGCTGCGAGTTGTCGGTTGTTGTTGTAGGTTGCGTGCGTGCAGCCGTGCACGCATTAAAACGGCCCTTGGTACCAAAAAAAACCTCACCACTACACCACTGGACACTTGTTTTCTGCATGTTTCGGACAATACAAAATTAATTTTGAATTATTCTTTTCAATCACAGTGATCTACGGAGTGGGGGGGAGGAGGAGGAGTGGGATCAACATGAGCAGATAGCGAGCGTGACAACAGCCCCCTGGGGAGAGGAGTGGCATTCCCCCCCCCCCCCCCCCCGCTCACACGCTCTGCAAATAACACAATAATCCATGTCATCGATTGATTGATTGATTGATTGATTGAGTGATTGATTGATGTATTTATTAAGAGTTTGCAGAATTACAAGACATTTCAAGCACAACTCAATACAAAAACTGTTAACACTCGTTTACAATAGGGCCCACCGTTTCCAATTCATCAAAACATTTAGAGACGTACAAATATACACTTCCATATAGATTCAGATTTTACGGGGCCCGTTTCGAAGGTCCGTAGGTGCCCTTTGAGAGCTCGGGATTTGCATGTCTTAATGACTGTTGGTAGGGCGTTCCATATTTTGGTGGCATAGGAGCTAAATTAATTCAGTCCCTCGTTTGTGCCGAATCTGGGTTGCACATGGTTTGTTTTGAGCTCCCTCTGGTGTTGTGGGTGTGGACCTCATTGACATTAATAAGGAAGTATTTAGACAGGTACATGGGTATCTTGGTAGCGTATCGAATCTTGTGGACCCAGACCCATTGCAAGATTCTGTACTTGGTCGTCAACCCTGAGCCATTCCAGCCAGTCAAAGTGGGCAGGGGTTCGGGGGTAGAGAGGCCAAATAGAAGCCTGACCAGTTTGTTTTGGGAAGTCTGGAGCCTTGTTTTAAGGGCCGTCGAGGTGCTGTGGTACCAAGAGGTGCATGCATAGTCGAAGAAACCTTGTACGAGGAGATCCTGTATAGGAATCTTGTTCTTTGGTTGACCTTTTTGATTACATTGGTGGCCATTTTATCACCGGAAAGATTTGCCTCCAGGATGGAACCTAGGTAGGTAATTTCATCTTTTCGTGTGATAATACTGTCACCCACTCTAATCAAGAAGCCATCTGCCTTGTCACTCAAATAGAGGAGGCATGCGTCAGTGGAGTGGGATGTTCTGAAGCCGGATTGGAATTCGTACATTTTTATTTTGTGGCAAGATACTTTTCAACCTGTTCATAGACTATTCTTTCCATCACTTTCGAGATGGAGCTAAGAATAGAAATAGGGTGGTAGTTTCCGGGGTTTAATTTGCTCCTTTTCTTGTACAGGGGGGGGTTACTTTGACCAGTTTGAAATCTTGTCCCCGTTTGATGGAGAGGTTTATTATGTGGGTGATGATTGGAGCTATAGAGATGGCAGAGTCTGAGAAATTTGGAGGAAATATTGTCATGGCCAGTGGCCTTGTGGGGTTGAAGGGTTGTTGCCTCAGTTGTTACCATTTCCAGTTTAAAATCATCTTTACAAACACCTAGGTTTTTGTAGAAGTCTTTGATGTGATCTACACCAAAACGCCCAGAGTGGGAGGGTAGTTTGTTAACCAGCGTTGTTGCAATGGTTGTAAAGATGTTGTTTAAGTAGTTGGCTAGAACAAGATTGTCGAGGGTGTCGTTCGAGGTTTGTAACCCTTGTTTAGTAGCTTTGGATTGTTTTTGTTTTCCTCTGCTTTATCATTGATGAAGTTTCTTTTAGCTGATTTGGTCATGGTAGTTACAATGTTTCTTAGCTTGTTTCGTTGCGTTTTTAAGATTTGCGTTTTTAAGACATGGTAACGCCCCGCCTGCCTCTGATTGGCCTACCGACAGTACTGCCCGTCTTGACGGTCCTCACCTCAGAGCAGAGTCCTGCAACGGGTCGGATACCCGTGGATACCCCGTGGGTACCCGAGTTTGACGGGTGGGAACGGGCGGGACAATATACCTTTATAAATTAACGGGTATGGGTGGAACGCAACACGGGTGGGTGACATTTTTTAAATCAGTGGACCCGCACTGCACGATGTCATAAACAGCAGCTGACCTGGGGGTTTTCTCAACAGCGGAGACAGCAGTCTCACAGCAGTGACATCACGGCCGAATCCTTGCTTCCTTATCGTAGCATTTCACATGTTTTTTTATCACCAGGCTGCAGGCTGTACTCCTGTAGCCTATATGTTCGTTCGCTCGCGCTGATGAAACACCAAGGGATTATAATGCCAACATTCAACACAAGATGTAAAGCTAACCCAGGTAATGTTGGCCTAATGCGTCACTGTGTCTCTAAGTGTAAATAAAGTTCAAAAGATTAGCCTGATGAGTGATGAGCGTGTTTGAAACAGGCCTTGGATCAAGACGGTCGACTCATCAGGCTAATCTTTTTTTTTTATCATCCTCTCCTTGTTGATATATTATGCCAATATGCCATTTAGGTCGAAATCATGATATAACTTTATGTTGTGATAATAAGCAGCAGTAGCTTCAGTCAACTACATGTCTTCCGTTCCGTGTGCAAGGCACTGCCGCCGCCCCCCACCACCACCATGACCACACCACACGCGGTGTTGGATGAAATAAAGTCAATGATAGCCATCGGTGCCTGTGATACGAACTGGTAACGGGGCAGGTAAAGGGTCCATTTTTTTGACGGGCGGGACGGATCTGGTTTCGAGTTTTATATAAATCACGGGTAACGGGCGGGTATCGAAAATTGGACTCCTGCACGGGTCAAATTTTTAGATGCGAGGTTACTCCGTGGTGGGACATAATGAAGAGAATTACAGTTTGGCACGCGCTAGAAGAGGCAAACTAATATCGTTTGCTTTGATTGAAAGATTGATTGAACACGAACGTTGTACTATGATTTGATTTGGGCGTGTTCTAAATAAAGCGTTAGTGTTGATTATCGTGTATAAATCTAATTATAGTAAACTAATACTATTATACTGAAAAGGATAAAGATGAAGGGAAAAGAGACCTTTTTACAGTACAATAATGTTTCAAGTTTACACATACAAATAAATGACACAATAATCAACACAAACACACCCAAATCAAATCATATTACACCGTCAAAGCAAACAATATTGGTTTGCCTCTTCTACAAAAATAAAAGTTACAAGTTACAGTTCTCTTGTATCATACCGTACTTGTATTATTTCCCACCACGGAGTAACCTCACATGATCACACCTGACTATCCAGCATAGCTAATTAGCTATATCCACCTCGGAGGGAGGACAGTCAAGACGGGCAGTGTCGGTAGGCCAATCAGAGGCCGGCGGGGCGTTACCATGTCTATGCTCGGACGCAAAAATAGATTCACACTGCACATCGATTATAGACTCAGCTTGCTATTGCATAGCAGCTGGTAAAAAAACACTATATGTACAAAGGAGAAAAGGGGAAAACGTCAGCAGTGAATGGCACCTCTTTTCTATGGGAAATTGCATTTAGCTCCCCTGTGGTTTCCCTGATAGATAGTTTTTCAGGCTAGCTTTGAAAGAAACCAGAGTGATTCACATTTTATAAATGGATGGTGTCGGGTCAGGGCATTTTGGTGGCAGAGTAGTAGAATGAGACTTCTCCCATGTTTGTTCTATATTTTCGGTAGTGCCAGAGCGTTGTCGGAACTTGTCGCATTGTGGCTGTGGGGGTCACTCACTTTGGAGAAGTCAGTCAGCTATCAGGGTATACAGTCAAAGCCCCTTTTGACTATGTCTAGACTGACTACCGTATCTCTTACCCCGAAAACCATTTGTCTTTTTTCTTTTTACTATTTTGGAAAACATTTTAAAATTATTCAACTAACCGATCTACATCGACACATTGTGAGCTTGTAGATCGGCTATTTAAACCATTAAGGGGTAAGATAAGACAAGATAGCCCTAACCCTAACCCGATAGTCGAGGTCTCCACTGGCATTTTACATTTTGGGTAAAGGCTCTAAGCATTTGATTATGTTTGTGTATCAATGATTGGGCTAGTGATGTCATTAGAAGGCACAATGTTGATGTAAAATGTATGATAAACCTCGTCTCTCTGTCAAAGCATTTCACATTTGTGTGTGAAGATGACATTTGTAAATCTAATGGGAAACACGCCATTCATGCTAAAAGTTCCGGAGAACCTGTTTGATAACACTTTGGACATTAAAGTACTTTGATCAGCACACAAGTGTGACAATATTGATACTAGAGTCAGACTGATTTATCGGTTATTTGATTTTTCCCCCCCTCCCATTACCTGTATCGGCAATTATGCAGCCAATGTATGGGTGATTTCTGCCTGTATTGATAGATTTAAATTAGGCTGACAGGAAATGTGGAGCGAGATGGGGGGGGTGACACGAAGCAAAGGTCGAACCCGCAACACACTGTCAGGCTGGATTACCAGCCTATAGGTCCCCAGACAGCTATGTCAGCCGCCCAGGCCATTATTAACCACATTCAACTTGGTGATCTACAAGCTTACAGGTTGTGAGCTATTGGTTTGTTTTCCATCTTTGAAGAAATGTAATGAAATCTATGTTTTTCAGCTTTTGTTTCAAACCGATTTTGTATTTTTGGACTAAATATTAGTGAAAACATTGCTGGGTGTAAAATCTGTACCGAGGATGCTCACCTCTTGTTCCAGTGTAGAACTCTGTGTCAGCTGACTGAGTGCAATGGCCTCCTCCTCTTTGGTGTCATCTTCCTAGTGGTGCAAAGACATGAAGATGCAGAAGGTAAATCTTAAGACACAGTTGACAAACAGCATGACAAAGAAAAGAGAAACATGTCTATTGGTTTGTTTGCAAGCAATTTAATGCAGATCATTGTATTTCTGGCTTAGTGAGCCCAATCCAGCATTCTTTTTTTTTTTTATTGGATGTCTGAGACAACAATCCATAGTCTGTTCTGGCGCAGAGAGTGTGTTGTAAATGAGCAGTGGTTGTGACTGCTCAAGGAAGCTGAGCCCAGCCCAGCTTAACTCACTGTCAGACACAACTGCTATTATCTGGCGGTCAACTGTGGTCAGGTCATGGGCTCCTGATACATGAACTCAAGGACTTGTGTGTGTGTGTGTGTGTGTGTGTGTGTGTGTGTGTGTTGTGTGCCAGCACACTTTGCATTTGGAATGTGTGAGTGGGGAATATGAGAACATAACACATAAAACTAGGCCTTTGGTCCTCTTTAAGTCTCAGTGTCATAAGGCTAATCATATAGGAAGAGCTTACGTGCTTAACAGCAACAAGACCCTATAGTCAAGTCACCCTACTGCAGCATAAAATGTGGCCTGCACAAGGACAGAATGTTCTTCACATTACTAAATTCACTGCCCCAATTACATAAGCTATGGAGCTATATGAGAGCAGTCAAGGGGAGCGCCTGCTGTGTTGACATAATGTTGATGCTAGGCTAGGGAAAGTTCTAAGCAGGCTCCATGTTTGGACTTGTAGACTTCTGATGAAGATGCTCGTCCAGGCCAAAATGGCTCTGATAATCCGCAAGTGCAACTGTAGTCAGCTCTTTTAAAAACCTTACACGAAATGTAGAAAGAGCAGGTGAAGAATCAAACATAATGTCAACATGATCTCCGTCACCAGGACGTTCCTTGCAGGGCTGGTGCGAGTGTGGTCCACTGCTTTTGTATAAGCAAACAGGGTGTGTGACTAAGCCTCACTTCTCCACCTCTCTACTACAGCCCTGCAGCTGGTGGTGCAGCCAGACAAGAGGGATACAGTTACAGAGTCAGGACAGGCCTCTGGGATCACATACTGTAGAGCCTATATGTAGCAGCTGTCTCTCCCGTGAACCAGTAAGACTGGCTCACTATGGGGAATCAGAGGTGGGCTTTATGAACGATTGCATGAAGATCGACATTGTATGAGTATGACAATCAACCAGGGGTACAATTTCAGTCCTAAAAATGCAATGTAGGTCTTTGCAGCGAATAAGGAAATCCAATCCAAAGCGGTGACTGGTTGATGTAAATGTAAACAGTAACAGTGTGGGCACCAAGTGAATATAGTGTTGAGTTGACTCACAGAGAATAATTGACTCGTTGCAGATGAGGAAGTAGCCTAAAGCCTAATATGACTTAATCTGGGAGAAAAGTAATAATTCAAACGGTTCTGACTTGTGGGGAAGGTAGCCTATTACAATGGCTTGTTAAACAATGGAGGTTAACAGGTGCACTGGACATTCAGTTGGGAGACTTACAAAGATGTGCATTGAATCAGTAAGACTGGGTTAAGCTAAATAACACAGTACAATAAACACAATAAACAAACACAGTATCAGCAGTACTGCAATGTTCAATTTAAAGTACACGTTGCAAATTAGTCACACCATCACCACTTAATAGGTTTAAATCTCCCAGAGACACGGTACTGGTAGCCCTTGACAAGTTGAAATGTGAATGCACATCCGAAGTTTAGCACGAAGTTGTGTATGGAATATTTAAGTGATTTGTGGAATGGAATGGCCAATCATTGCATAACTTCATAGATTGGCATTAGCTAGCTAACAACACATAGCTAACAACAGCTCTGGCTGGCATCATGATCATATAGGGGGGGGGGGAATTAAATGCCACATGTAGTAGTTTATGCATAATAGCTCCAGTGGGCCTGTACGTGGTGGTTGTTTAAGTTTAGTGAAGGAACTTTCTTTACAGTGTGAAGAATGTTGCACATTAGATCACCAATTATCACTGCAAACACTTGCCTCTTGCAGATCCTCCTCACAGGCTCCGGTGGAGCAAGGCCTTGTTGTTTGGCACTCCTCTTGTCCACTGTCAGGCAGGTGCTGACCGTCATGTTCCCCGGTGGTGGTGCTGTCCAACCCGGGGACGGTGTCAATCCCATTACTGTTGTCCGAAGGGTCATCGGTCCCGGTCCTGTCAGTGTCAGGCACCTGGTGGACCAGCCAAGCGTTCAGCCGAGTGGGGAACCGCGGGGAGGACCCAAGTGTCCGAACCTCGTCCAGTAGCCGGCGACTGGCGAAGAAATAGTCCAATTCGGGACACTTGGGGTGGACGCTGTATCCATCTTGGTTGTCTCTCAGACTGTGATAGGGGGTCTGGATGTAGGCTGAGCTGGGTCCCAAGTTAATCTCGTGAGGCGTGAAATAGCCGTTCAAGTAGCTATCGACATCCACGCGAACTCCAATCAAACTGAGTAAGATCGTGAACTGGATCAGACCTTCTGTGAGATATTTTTTCGCGATTTGCATTTTCTATATGCTCTTGAGAATTACGACGGATGAGAAATTGTTATCCCTCAACCGACCCCCTTTTCCCCGTCTGAACAAAGAAAAAGACTAACAAAAGAGCATGCGTTCCCCTGTCAGACAAAGAGGTCCGCCCGAGCCGGCAAAAACTGTTGGGCTATAGTAACGATCCCATGGCCCGGAGGGACGGACAAGGCGCTGTGATTGACAGATTGGTTGTCGAGCAGCAACATCAGCAAACTACTGCAGTATATATATGCAGCTATACAGCAACTAACCAAACTAACTGACTTTATAACGTCGTTATAGATACCTTTTACTGAAACTCTCGTTTTAGACCAATCTTATAATCACGTATAAGTATAATAGGTTCAAATCATCCCCTTGTTGTTAACCGATTTCCTTGTTTGGGGTGGTGCGGAATTTTGGCAGGCCAGGGGTTAAATGCCGGTGGTTTCCATTAAAAACAACTGTCTGGCTGCTTTCCTCGTCCAATCAAAACTCTGTTGCCGTGGAAGATTTGGGGGTCTGCTGGTTGTAACAAAAACAAAAACTAATATTAATAACTATACTGATAGTATCACCTACACCTGTCCTGGTGAAAGTGGTAATGTTTATGTTAACTACGCTTTGAAACCTCTTACCTCTAAAACAGTGACTACTTTGTATTATTTGCCAAGAGGAAGTTGATGTTAGCTGTTGTTGTGTAGAGATGACTATTGGTGGAGTCTAGATCCCATAGAATGGAAGGCCGCACTAGCGCTGTGATTGGCTAACGACCCGGAACGACAGTTATAGCATATTCTCCGTCGTACGTTCGTGTCGCGTGCCCAAAATAGCAGGACTACAAGCTCACAACGCTTCGCCTTTACGACGCGCTGTGAGCTTGTAGATCAGCTATTTGTTTCCTTTCGCGCGACACGACCGTACGACGAAGTATGCCTTCGCTCTGTGATTGGTTCATTGTTTTTTATAAACATGTGCTGAGCAGAGCTGAGGATGTCACCACTGTAAACGTCACCATGGAGTAGGCATAGAAAACAAACAAATACATATAAATACATGGAGCAATAATTCGCTTTGACCTCTGGATTTTCAACCAAATAAGCACGTCAAAATGTTTTGACAAAGCATTATACTTATAGCATTGGAAAATATAGATTTGGACCCACATGAAAAGTACCATTGTACGGTAGGACAAGGGTGGGCAACTTGGAAGATGGAGAGGGCCACTAGTTCCACACTCACTCCAGACAGATGGCCACATTAATGTATACTGTGTGTCGTATAAAAAAAAATGCATTTCGCATGTTTTGAACACATAGATCTGCTATTTTTGCTATATTAAACACCTGGATATATATATATATATCGGTATATACACCAGTGTATATATATATATATATAATATTCCTGTAACTTTACACCTAAGAGACGGGTGGCAGCCGGAAAGTAGACGGCACCCGGGAGCAGTATGGCGCCCCAGCCTGTGTCTTCCGTGAGGAAGAAGCCCAACAAACCCATGCACGGTGAGGCCTTTAGGAGGGCCATTCAAGCCTCAAGCGGAGCCTGCGGCACCACCAAGGGCAAGGTGGAGCTTGCGGAACCGTTGCGGCTTGAGAATCAACCATTCCTGAATAAAGTGCCTGGTGCTGGGGGTCTGGTGCAACGCACAGGGCCTGACCTGGTGAGAGCAGGAGTGGACCTGGTGAGACGTAGGAGGGGCCCGGACAGGAGTCAACCCACAGAGACTAGTCCTTCCACGCGCCAGAATGGTACCTCCCAGTCCCGGCAGAGTAGTTCACGGATTGTGTGGCCCTGGTTTTTCCCTAATGGGACTGATCGAGGGTAGCTACTGGGACGTAAGTCGGGACTTGATCACCCCCGGCTGGGTCACCTGAGTGAGGGGTATGATGTTGGAAGACCCGAAACCCTGATGATGATACATCACTGAGGATACGTCCCAGGTGCATCCATGTATGTATGTATTTTGTTATAAATGCAAATACTTTGGAATAAATAATACATTTTTTTGAACTAAATGTTATCCCACGATTTTGCAACCCATCTTTTCACCCAGTGTGAAAGTGGAAGGAACACGTTATACCGACCAGTTCCTTTCCCCTCCATCAGGCGCCCCGGCTGGCTGGCCAGGGGGAGGTAGTTTAGAGACCAGGATTACTGCATGTTTTTTGTGAGTGTACCTACCCTAGGGTACACCGGGTTATTATTCGTTTAAAGGCACTTTAATAATGGAACTGCAGGTTCTGGGAGACTGCAGTAGGCCTATCTGATAGCCTACTGGTGAGTGGGTGAATTACACATTGAACTTCAACTCAGTAGACTTTATGCAACAGCTGTCTTCTTGTTCTGCCAGTTCTTATCCAACTGAAACTGAAGCAACAAAGCTTATACAGCCTCTAATTTTAGTCTATCTAATTTGATTGGACTGAGTGATTTCTGAGAGTTATAAGCCTCTGTCTGCATCAGTGCAGACAGAAACTGCACTGATGAGATGCTCCCAGAACAACAAATAGGACTAATATCAGTAGCCTGTCTTTTGCCAGACACATACACAATGTGGATTGGCTGACGCCTTCTGCCCGGTATACGTATACCGGGGAGGAGGTGTCAGTGAATCCATGTTAAAGCCAGGCTCTAATATCAGGACACAGGGACGGTATCCACTTCACTTGTACATTATGTTCTGCAACCTACTTACAAGGTGATCATCAAGAGAAAGACAAGAAAACATTTTAACATCTTTCAAATTAATTGGTGTGTGAACTATTATTTAGCTATGTAGTATAGCCTAGTAACTACAGCAAAATGTTTCTGTGTTCAGGAAGTGAATGTGATATTGTTTATTCATGTTTTAGGGTGTTTTATAATCCTATAAGGGATGGGTGACTTTTTGGGTGATTTAATGGATCTTACTTCTTGAGGACACACTACATAGTGACTGCACCTGTTTCATGTAACCCTATATTTATTAGATTTGGTGACAGCGGCCCCCATACTAGTGGAATAAAATAATCATTCTACACCATTATTTAAATAAGTTGAGTGCTAAATTTTTCAAGATTTTACCCAGGACGTTTCAAAAATAGTTGATCTACAAGCTCACAGCGCATCATGATGCAATGCGTTATAGATCAGCGTTATAGATCAACTATGCTGGGGACCCCCTGGGACTCCCTCAAGGACCCCTGGGGGATTCTACACTGCTATTCGAATGTCACTTATTAGACCATTTACTTTCGACAAGAAATGCCCTCTGTCACAACAAACCTAAACCCAAAACTGTCTGCAAATCAGTAATCATCATGAACTTCCAATTGGTATTGTATTCTATATCATTTTTATTGTTTATTAGTCACCTGTACTACAAGGAATAGATTGTAAAGATCGGGCATTCGTGGAGGAGGAGCAGACCCCGGAGGCCAAGGCGCAGTTCGAGGAAACGCATTCGTTGTGTTGCTCATTCGCTGTGTTGCTCATTCGTGGAATGAGCAACACAGCTAAACGTGTGGGTAGCTCCTCCAAAACAATGGCAAGTGGTTGGTATTCAAACCTTTGCTATGAGTTGCTTAGTGGATTGGACGATTGCACTCCCACAGTAATAAATAACGTTGGATGTTACTTGCAAGTCATCCAAAGTGGTTCTGTTGGTCACTCTAGCACGCCCAAGCTGATCCCACAAGTGTTCAAATGGGTTGAGGACAGTTCTGGACTCACACGGCAGGCGATTCCATCCTCTCCACTCCAAAATGCTGGAGGTAGGGGGCGAGTGTTGTCATCCTGGAGGATGGCGTTATGGGTCCCATGCAGATTCTGAAGATATGGGATCGCCTCTGCCTTCAGAATCTCATCCCGATCTCATCACTCAACTTCCAAGTTCTGTCTTGTCTGTGAGAGATACTGCCCCATACCATGCCAAGATCTGAGTAAAATGTATAGGGGAGAACAGGGTTGGTTGTCACACTTTATCATCATCAATAGAATATCACCCTTAGATTGGAAGGAAGCTTTAAGGTCTTGGTTGAAAAGGGTATGCCAGGAAGTTATTAGCCATCAAAACACAATTCACCTACTTACCGTAAGTGCTTAATGAAGAAATGCTTCTATCATCTACCCATTTTTATTAACACCAACATGAAACTTACTCCAACGCATAGGCCTACATACACATTACAATGTCTGTCAAATGTTTGATATCAACATGATGAAACAGCACCCTCTAGTTTGGTTGTAGGACTGTGACAACCTCCTTGTGAAGAGACAGCCAACCCCGGTTTCCTAAGGACAGTGGTTGGTTCCATTTCAGATGGCCTAGATTATACATACATTGTGATTGGCCGGAATGAGACTGTTAACTGTGAGTGGACAACCTAATAAAGCATTACACTTGTTTACAAGAGAGGGTCCACCTTGTTCAATTCATCAAAACATTTAGAGACGTACAAATAGACACTTATATATAGCCAAAGAACAGAACACTTGTTTACAAGAGGGTCCACCTTGTTCAATTCATCAAAACATTTAAAGACGTACAAATAGACACTTCTATATAGCCAAAGAAGAGAACAGGAATCCATCATAAAGGAAGTAAAAATGGAAAAGAAACGTATACAGTGAGGGGGAAAATGGGTGGTGGGGGATTCAGAATTTACGGGGGCCAGTTTAGGTGCAGCCCTTTGAGAGCGGTTTTGAAGGAGTCAAGGGATTTGCATGTCTTTGTGACTTTTGAGGGGCTCTAGCCCCTCCTATACAGGTTTTAGGTTTAATGTTTGTCTTTCCTAGACAAACATTAAAAACGCCATTGACAATGAACAGTTTGTTTGTTTTATCTGTCACTGAGCAAATCAGCATATGATGTTATATTACGATATATCTTGATTTAAGATGATAAGGGTTGGTTGGTGAGGCACCCCTCACTTCACACGGGTGTGATTTTTACTTATATATTTACCTGGAACTGATACATATATTACGTACTCCACAGTAACCTATTTCAGAGCTTATCAATAAAGCTCTGACATAGGCTAGGCCTACTGTAGAGTAGAGAATTATTAACAGCATCCATATGTGCCAATTTATAAGCAATAATTGACATTCAAGTGAAGCCAGAAAGTGTGCCATATAGATTTAAATTTGAATGAAATAGTTTGAGAGTTTAGATGGCAGAAGTTTGTTCAACAGGAAAATGTTCACATCACCAAGTTCAATTTAATGCATCCTACTGGCAAGGAAAGCACTCACTAAACAATGTGAACTTTGTTTATCACTCATGTTGATTAATCATAATATATAGATTGTCACGTATCAGGGATAAGAGCAAAAATGATTTGGAAATAAATAAATACATATTCAGGGTTTAGATTATGCAAATTCATCATATGATTGCATTGCACATAAAACATTGTCTTGCAGTCTTGCTTTGTCTCCCAAGGCCAAGATAGCAATTAGCAAGTTGTCGTTTTCAGGTTTAGATGAACAACCTAAACCTACATTTCTGATACATTTGCGACCCCTGGTGGTGAAAATCTATAACGGAATAAACTAAACATAGCTTTTTTTTGTTTTGTAGCCCATTTGAAAGCCTTTGCATAACCATTGTGCAACAGTTGATTGTAGCGCGGTCTGCAATACATGGTTAGCTATATCCTGATAATCGAAATGTACCATGCGGAGAGTAGGGTAGGCAAATTTGACATTCTGAATGTCCCTGATTGTTCCAAAATAGGCCTATTGCATGGGTCTTGAATGGGCTATATTTCAAAACCCATCCAACGTTACCAAACCAAACTCAAACCCTGCAACATGAGTGACCCATGCATGTGAACTTGGCCTACTGTCTGATGACTTGAGCCCAGTTTAACGCTACTGTCGACAGTCATACGGTATATAATGTAATTTATTAACGTTAGGTAATCAACACATTTGCCAAATGAGGCAACACCTAGGCTAGGCAGTAAGCTGCAGGCTATTAAAAAGGTGGAAGAGGCTAGACATATGATATTATTACTAGTCAGTGATCTCTGCCATTCCCATCATCCCATGCATAGAAGCTTAAGCGTTCAAGACATGACACGACTTGTAATAAACAGTCCAACATATGCTCTCAAAATCGTCATAAAATTTCCAAATGCACCGAATAAATAAAGCAGAGCGCTTGAAAGCAAGTTCGAGGTCCGCCACATCATGGTTTTACAAATTGTCTCGGTGTCCCGCGACATGTCCTGAGTGTGTACCCCATCGTAGAATGCAGTTAAAGACTCCAAAATTGTGTCGCTTTGAACTTCTGTGAAGACTGATCTGCTTCCAATTGATCTGACGCCAACATGTAGTCACTTGATTAATCCACACGTATTTTCATAACGATGTGAAATACATTTAAATCAACTTTGTGAAGTTCTGACAGATTTATTGGGGCAGAGCCCTTAAATCACTGCGCAGCTCCCCTCAGAATGAAGCTGATTGGTCGGGTATCACATGACGTACTATCGACTGGAGAGCATGCGCAGAGGTTACATTGCTGCAAGGGATCATGGGAAGCACAGAGGAGAAAAGTGGAGTTGCGATCAGAGCGGGCTGTATGGTCCTGTGACTGTCCCTTCACTTGTTGTAGCCTACTGGGAAGTTATTTTTGTACACTATGGATTCGTTTTACGCACTTTTATTATTTTAATTGCCAGGCGAATTAACTATTAAGCTCAACCAGACATCATTGCAGTCAGAGCTAATTTAATTTAATTTTCTTTGACCCATTCTTTGTTTTAAATGTCATAAATATTGGGTGGAATGGAAAAATCTGTCTTGCATATTGACACAAAATAAAATAATAGGCTACAGGTTTTCTTTTTTAATATTTTTGTTTTTGTGTACCTTATAGTGAATACAGAAATTAGGCACCAGGCTCAAGGGAAAGTGTAGACTGGTTGAGATAAGTTTATTTCATCAGTTCATCGATAGATCCACTTTCAACTAATTAATCAAGTCATAGATTTACAGAATTACCCACAATTACAGCACATAGGCCTACAGTTTATTTTGTAGACATTTTAATATTTCTCTATTTTAAGAAAGAAAACTAATTTAATTATCCTATCCATTTATTAGCCTATATGCAAAATCCATAGACTATATCCAAAAGTAATTGCAAATGTGCAATTATGTTATTGAATTGAGGTGATGCTTATTATTAAATTACATTTATTTTACCCTAATTTATTATTAGGTATACACATTTTTCTTCTAATTGGAGTTATACATTTATATTGAAAATGTACGTTTTGTTTGTATGATAAGAATTATTCTGTGCCAACTGCCAAATATACCAAACATATTTTGTAACTAGTCAGCCACCCATGCCAAACATTTCACATGGGCCCAATTGATTAAATAATAATAATAATTCCCTGACAATAAACATTTATTTTATTTAAATTCATACACAACAATCCTCTAAATTAGTAATAATTAGTAATAAAACATTAAATAAAAATAAAACATCAATTGAATTATAGACCACAAGGCAAATTCATTTTTTGTTTTGTTTGTTTATATCCAGTTTGAATGAGAATGGTTGAATTTGAAGAGGCTTTCTCCATGCTGCACCCTCTCTCCTGCGGAGCTCCGTCTCCCAAAGTGCAAAACAACCAACTGACGACCCATTCCGCTGAGAGCCACGGCTGCCGCTTGATTGACATCCACATTTGGCCAATGAAACACTCGCCTCAGCATACGAGTCTTTCTATTCGTCCGTTGCTGTGAATACGAAGGGACTGCTTCGGCCTATCAGGGGAGGGTAAATTACTATAACGTTTCTGGCATACTCCGTGGCGCCCCGCAGCGGAGACATATGGGATCAATTGGATTGGTCACTATTCTGCAAAATGAGTCGTTATAATGAAAAATGCCATGCACTTTTCTTTCCTTTATTTCTTTCCTTTTCAATGCGGGCCTTTGTTTTACATTGATGGAATAAACAGACCTTCTCAACATTTTGTGTCATGTAGTACAGGAAATTGAGTGGCCATGTCCCAGGCTCCATTTCAATTTGTGCCGTTTCTGCAGTTTCTTCCATCTGTTTTACCAGAGTAATCAGTAATTCCTTTATTGACACAAACAAATACCTACTGTTTTCATTACCATGCACTTCCACGCAACAGAAAATATTACTCGATGATAGGCTATACTATAGATTAATTAATTGTGTTTAACTCGCATTCAACAACTGCCTGTAACGCAGTAACAGTCAATAGCTGCTAATACAGTTTTGACCACTTGAAGGCGCTACTGGCCATAACAACACTACAACAAGGCCCACGTTGGTTTGGCCTTAAACAAGATATATACAACAGTAAACCAGTGTTCACTCTGCATGGGCACATCTTTCAAACTGAATGGGACTATTAATATATGACCAATAATCCATTTTGACTCAAAGAGTCATATAAGTAGGCCTATACTTCAACCTATTAGGAAAACCTTCTAGACTGTATAGATCTTGACTTCAAACTCATATTTTCTTGCATTAAACTCGCTCTCTCTCACTCACATACTCACATACGCACGCACGGACGCGCGCACGCGCGCACACAGGCTCTCAACCCCAGGAGAGTGCCGAGGTTGAAGGGTCCGGCGGTTGGGTGAGGCGTTGACAGGACGTTTCTCAGTTGCGAGGCGGTTGTGGATTTGATGTCAGAGGCTGAGATGGGCCGCCTTGATAAAGCTGGTCTGGCGCACAGAGATTGGCAGCCTTCTCCCTGAAAAAGAAAACAGATAGGCCCTACATAAACAGATGAAAATGGCCCTGGCCGCGCAGAAAAAACAGCCCTGTACGATATGTGACCTGGTTGCGTTGGAATGATATCAGATCACACTGTACACACACACACGCAGGCCAAGCACACATATTACAACATGTGCACACATGCCCACTCACATGTACACATCACAGTCACACGCACGCACGCACACACACACACACACACACACACACACACACACACACACACACACACACACACACACACACACACACACACACACACACACACACACACACACACACACACACACACGCACACACACACACACGCACAATACTGTATATACACCAAGAGTGATAACATGCTTGCCAGATCTTTGTGAGGCATCAAGGCTCTGTTCCTTCAAATTATAAAACATCAATACTGGAAACAGAACAATATGTGTTGAAACATCGGAGAAATCTAGCTATTAATCCCCAGTGTATGACTAATACCCCTTTTATGCCTATAAAAGCGAAGCGATGACCTGGGAAAGACCCCATGTTTGCTGTTGGTGCATGCACTGGTTTACCCGGGCCAGGGTTATTCAATTTACAATTTAGGCATTTAGCAGACGCTCTTAATCCGGAGGCATGAGAGCCATTTACAGTAAGAGAGAACAACACAAGGTAATACATCAAACGCATGCAAAAAGTCACCCAGGATCATAAGTATAAGCTATAAGAACACTATAACATCCGTGGAAACAGTAGAATATCTACACTGAAACCATATAAGTATGCACTATACTGACTATAGAATGCTATGTCTACATAATATGCGATCTAAATTTAGACCATTTAGATATAGCATTGTAGCCTTTTGCATGCTGCAAGGTTGTCGAGGCTAGGGCAAGTGCTACGGCAATCAGTATAGGTATGAAAGGGGGAACATGATAGGTTACTGTGTACTGTATGTACAGTATAGCCTAAACACAGGTTCTGATCACGGAAACCTCATGTAAGGCACGCTATATACGGAATCTAAGCATTTTTCTGTCCCTGTATACCCTTTTTTCTGCGTTTGAAGGAAGCATATAATATGCACCCACCCACTCTATGCTCGCAGCAGAGCTTAGATATTGTGTCTACTTCACTAATGGACTGCTCACCCGTCTCCCTTTGAATCCCCCCCCCCAACCCACCACCCGCCCCCCCCCCCCCCCCATCCTTTTTCTCTCTCATATCATATCCATGTTTTCCCCTGGGGTCTGATTAAAAGCCTCTCTCCAGCCAGGTTGTGAGGGTAGAAGAAGGGAGGAGAGCAGAGAGAATGAGGGGGTGGAGGGGGTGGTGATGGTGGACAGTGGAGGAGAGTGATCCTTATTACCCCATATGTCTGGACTGAGGAGGGTGCAGAGAAAGGGTCCTCTTCCAGCTAATCAATAGAGATACCATCCTTCTGCTCTGCCTCTCCCTCTCTCTCTCTCTACTCTCTCTGTTTGTCTCCTCCCTCTCTCTCTCTCCCCCTATCTCTCCTACACTCCAGACTCTCCCATTAGAGATAATGTGTCTGGTATTGACACTCAGTGGCGAGATCTGGCCTCCAAGCGCTATATACGACAGAAATACAGCGTGATCTTCACGTGTCAAAACCCCACGCTCGGCTATATAGAACAACCTCGAGTCATTGGCTCATTGTTTAACTTCATGGCTGACCTGAGATCAGATTCATACGAGGTTTCCACTGGACACACACTGGTCTGATTAACCCATTCTGACCTGAGATCAGATTCTGAAAAATGTCAGTCGTTCTTCGAATTTTTCAAAAATAGCAGACCTACAAGCTCGTATCGCGCCACTCGGTGGCGCGCTATGAGCTTGTAGATCTGCTATTTTTCAATAGCTAAAGCATAACATGATGCCAACACCAAAATGGGTGCCCGGTCAGAATGGGTTAACTTGGCTGACAAAGCAACGTGTTCCTATACATTGCTGATCGATCGTAAGGATTCACACAGTATATAGAGGCATGCAGGCAATGGCATTGCATGAGGAAGGCAAATCGCATGCTTTGGGCGAAAACACTGCCCGTTCGGGTTGTGTTCAGTATAGACCTCATCATGGCGACGATGAATATGCTTATATGCACAACATTAATGATTAATAACATTATAGCCCCAGAGAGGGAACGCTGTCGGGGTGCATTTGTGATCAGGCACGTGCACACATAGACTTCAGTCCCTGCCCTTTTGCCCGTCTGTAAATGAAACTGCCCTCTCTCCAGCCCAGACCTTGAATGCAGTATTTAAGGTCCAAGGTTCTACTTTATTGTTAACATCTTGTGTACACAGGTACAATAAGAGTAAAACTTATTTTAGTTATTAGGCTTCCTTCCGGACAGTGCAGCAGCATATAGCGTAACATTCGAAACAACAAAAACACAGCATAAACAAAGGGATAGAATAAAGATTGCAAGAAAGAGCAATGGCGGCCGCGTGCCATAATCAGCATTCAGGAGAATTGCCCCTTTTTCCGAACTCTGAACGCATGCTTTTTTTTAGCGTTGAAATAATTCGTGTAGAAACCCAGGGTCGTATACGCCACATCTCCAGTATAGCTAAAGAGTTGTGTGCCTCGAAAATAGCCGATCTACAACAAGTTGAGAGCTTGTATAGATCGGCAATTGTCGCAATCTTTTGGCTAAAACTGCCCCTTTTAGGTTATTTCAGCCCCTGCCGCTCTATGACGTTCTCTGCACGCCGCTGTTTTTGCGATGCAACTGAGAGACAAGCTGCAGGCCCCGGAACGCGCCATTGTTGACGAGGCGGGGAGGGGGAGAGAGATGGTGGTGGTGGGGGGGATCAGGCCCTATAGTCTCCTCTGGCCCTATAGCCTTGAGGGTCGTGTGGGTGTCACTCCTCCGCGGGGCCGCGGGGCCTTCAGACACCAGAGCCGGAAACTTCTGAGAGATGCCTGTGGGGTGACTGCGGCAAGGACGACCTCCGACCCCATGACACGGTGACCCCCGGGGGTTATACCGAAAGGGAGGGAGGGGCTGCTGCTGGCGCTGCTATGGGAGCAGGGGTTGTAATTGATGTGGTCGAAGGAGCTGGCCTGTAGGGTGTGTGTGTGTGTGTGTGTGTGTGTGTGTGTGTGTGCAGGCCAGGCCCATGGTGGGAGGAGGGAGCGAGGGGAAGCCGCCTGAGGCCCCCGGAGGTGGGAGTGTAGTGGGGTATAGCAGATGAAGGCCTATGGGGTTCTGTGTCCATGGGGTGAGAACGGTCCGCTATAACGGCGTAATCCGGTCTGGACCTGATGTTCTGGTCTGATTCTGGTGTCTATATAGACCAGTGTTGATTTTTGACAGCAAATTTTGATTTTAGTTTTAGTCATAGTCTCTGGAATAGTTTTCATTTGGGTTTTTTAGTCACATTTTAGTCACCTGGAATGTTTTAGTGTCCAGTTTATGTTGACTAAATATCCTGTAAAAATCTACAGTTGATTTAGTCGACTCAAATGACTTACACTTATGTTACACAAAACATAGCCAATCTGCTATTGCCGATCTGCTATGTTCAGCATGCGACCAAGTGTAAAATGACTTATACTGGATCTCTTGTTCACTATAGTCCAGTTTGTATTTGTTGACGAACCTATAATACCAAACCAAATTGTCCAATATATTTAGTCTTATAGTTTCAGTCATCATAGCTTAGTTTTCATTTAGTTTCCATTCAGTTTTCGTCAGTGAAAAAAAAAGGCAGTCGACATTCAACATTTTTTGTCACAGTATTAGTCGATGAAATCAACATACTGCGCTACAGACAGGAGAAGCTACTCGTTAGCAGAGGCGTTGCAGGTGGGTTAACACATCCAACCCTACAGACAAAATATAGACACAAACATACTGGTTTACTAAACTGGAAAGAGAATGTTTCAAATACGTTGCAGCTGCTGGACTTTCACTATTGGCTCTCCACTATATATACACCCGCCTTGAACATCTGACTCGGCCAGGTATTTAAGTTATCGGGACTTTTACTTCAACAGTTCAAGTGACCTCTATTTCCAAGAGAGACTCTAATTAGTAATTACCCGTGATCTTTTGTACTTTTCTCTGTAATCAAGTAATCAGAATTGGAAAGGATCACACAGCCCCCATGTGTGTCTTTGTTGTTCTAATCCTTGATTTATCCATATACAGACACACACACACATGCAGCTTAAAAGTAGCCTCGCACTATTATAAAATGGTCCCTTTTGAGGTGCTTGTCGGTAAAAGTGAACCCTTTGGTTAGTTTCTTTCTTGGCAAGCGAGTCACAGTTGTGCTTTTTTTTTTCACTTGGGGGATCAAAGGTCACCGTGAATTGCTGGAGTCTGGAGAGGAGGGCCGAGCGGGGGGGCAATGGCTGACAGATGTTTACAGAGGCCTGACTGCACCTCTGTGATCATGAGAAAGGATCTGCGAGTTTGTGTGTGCGCGTGCGTGCATGCGTGTGTGCGTGTGTAACTCTGTATATATGTGTGTCTGTTAGTGTTTGCATTTGCGTTCATGTGGGTACAGTATTTGTATGTGTAGCACATACATGTAATTAAGGTCTTACATACACATGTACTTTAGGTATGCTTGTGTATACGGGTGAACGTATAGTGCCTGTGTGTGTGTGTGTGTGTGTTTGCAATGCATGCGTATGTACAGTGTGTGCATGTCTCTTTGACTGTATACTGTATATGTGTGGACATATTGTGCGTATACCTGCCGGTGCATGTGTGCAACACGCATGAATGACGTGTGTATCATTGCACGGCGCTTAACCCATTTTGCACGGGAACCCATTTCGGTGTTCAGCATCATGTCATGCTTTAGAGCTAATGAAAAAATAGCAGATCTACAAGCTCATATAGCGCGCCACCGAGTGGGGCGCTACGAGCTTGTAGGTCTGCTATTTTAGAAAAATCGAAGAGCGACTGACAACATAGAAGACATTTTTATAGAATCTGATCTCAGGTCAGAATGAAAACTCTCAGGATGTAGAAGATATTTTTTAGAATCTGATCTCGGGTCAGAATGGGTTAATCATTACCCCCTATCCACAACCCCCCCCGCCCTCCCAGTCTACCCCATGCTCCATCCCATCCAGCCCCAGCATATGCAGCCTTGGGGACAGGCATTGAATGCACCCTCTTTGCTTGTGTCGCCCCCCAAAAAACAGCCAAACAGTGGGCTGCCCTGTCAGCCTTCTTGGCCCCCTTACCCTAACCAGATGGCCCAGGTCTCTCTCAGCAGGGGCCCCGCATGCATGCTAGGGCCCGGTGGGTTCTGTGTGGGCCTCCTATATACACCACCGATCCCCCCCCCCCTCCTCCTCTCTCCGGTCTGAACCAGCAGCAGGACTGACTGGATCTCATTCACACACAGGGGGATTCCATCCACCCCGCAGCACCCTTTTTCTAAAGCAGGCCCGCTCGCTCGCTCTCGAGTTACCGGCAGTCTCCGACGTTGGATCGTGTCGAAGCTGTTATTTTAAAGATCTGGGGTTGAGGAGGAGGAGAGAGAGAGAGAGAGGAGGGAAAATTGCCCCCGATGTGTGTACGGAAAGGAGGAAAAAGGGTGAGAAGAGAGAGATTCATATCTTTTCCCCCGTTCGTCCCCGTTGCGGCTCTTGAGGTTTCTATATACCCGTGGCTTGTTGTCACGCCATTAAACGTAAACATGTCCATCCGATGCTTTCTAAACACGCTTTAAAGGTAAACACTAGTGGTGACGGTGAATATCGTTGATTCATGTTCGAGTCAGTGTACCGACATTTGTCAACGTGTCAATGCATGGCTAATATAGTTGTAGACCTGCACGTTGTGCTGTATGTCATTATATATTTTTATTTCCTTTTTTGATTTGAAGTATTTCAATAACTCTACGTTTAAGTGTCACGCTGACATATATCTCTTTTTTACCAATCAATGTTTTTCCTATGATGGCTTTTATCTAAAAGTCCAAATCACCACTGCTTTCCTTGAGCTGTTATAGCTATAAGAATCGAGCCAGGCACTAAAATACGGGCAGTTTTCAAACCTCTTTCGCAATTCTCTATATACTCCTCGAACCGAGGGACTATTTACGTGATATGAGTAGTAAAACGCTCATATGAACGATGATGACCATCAATTTGCCACGTTTCACTGAAAGAAAACAGAGGGGGGGGGGGTTGTGAGGGAAAGGCTTTGGCACCGAGCACAGGTTCCCCCCTCCGCAATCCAAGACTGATGCCTTGTTATATGCCTACTGAGAAAGTTTAGTTAACACAGTGCTAATCCCCAAGATTTCTGTGTGGAAAAAAACAGCAAAATAATTAGCAAACAAACAAAAAAACCTCATCGGAAAAATCTGCCCCGCCAGCTAAATCCGGTTAATAGGGAATTTGCAATTTTTAGCATGTTACGTTTCGCTTGGATTTAATTGGTTCGCTCTGATAAGGGTTGGGGGGGGTGAGGTGTGCGTGGCCGTGATTCGAAACGACATGTTGCAAAACCAGGCCTAAACTAACCTTTTCTAGACGTGCATACACAAAGTCATGAAGGTTGTGACAAAGAAATGAGAGTAAAATTCAATAATGTATAGAATAGAAAAGGAATAGAGGGCTGTATTTTGCGTGTCTTATAAGTACCAGGTCTTATTCCCTAACTTGAGTAAACTAAAGACCTGGAGGCGTGATCAATGCTCTTTGGCCTGCACTCAGAATAGCCAAATGGCATTGATCACGCCTCCAGGTCTTTAGTTTACTCAAGTTAGGGAATAAGACCTGGTACTTAAGACACGCAAAATACAGCCAAGAGTATCTAATAGGCGTGGTATAGTGCCTCTGTTCGTTTTCATCAGAAAAAGCACAAAACTGTCCCCACAAACCAATTTGAAAGGGACCAATATTGTGGCGTGTCATGAGCATGTGTAGATCTGCTATTTTTGTCGAAGAGATTCGGGGCTGTATTTTGCGTGTCTTAAGTACCATATGGTCTTATTACTTAACTTAAGACCTGGAGGCGTGATCAATGCCATTTGGCTATTCTGAGTGTCCAAAGAGCATTGACCACGCCTCCAGGTCTTAAGATAAGTAATAAGACCTGGTACTTAAGACACGCAAAATACAGCCCCATATGGTGTAGTAGATACTTGTGGACCAAGTATAACGCCACCTGGAGGTGAAAGGCATGCTTGACCACACCAATACTTGTTCTTCTATACTGCATCTCTCTGTTCTGGAGACATGACCAAATTGCCCTTGATTGTGACATTGACCTTTGACCTTTCCGACATAAGAGAGTAATCATCTCAGCCTCCTGCTCACTCCCACCATTATGTTGAATCAAAATCCGCCCACAGACACATGCAGACACACAAATCAAACTCATATAACGACTCATATATTCAAACGAAAGCTCAAGTTTAAAAATGTCTACTTATTTTCCTTCTCCGATATCTATTGGAAATGATTGTAATATTTGGTGAACGGAACTACAACATCGTTGGAGTGTGTGCGCGTGCGTGCGTGCGCGTGTGTGTGTGTGTGTGTGTGTGTCTGTCTGTCTGTGTGTTGCAGTTTCACAGGGCTGTGGCTAATGGAGTGCATCACTGAAAAAGTTATCTGCTGTGGTAATTCATGAAGTGGGAGCGGGAGTGAATGACCTTATCATCTCCTGACCTCACGACCCCAACTCGTCCCTCTTCTCTTCCAGACACCCTGCTTTATACCTCTGTCTGTCTCCTATACCAAAGAGACACCCTGTTTTATAACTCTGTCTGTCTCCTATACCAAAGAGACACCCTGTTTTATACCTCTGTCTGTCTCCTATACCAAAGAGACGCCCTGCTTTACCTCTGTCTGTCTCCTATACCAGTGGTACCAAAACTTTTTCATGTCAAGGACCCCCACAACCACTTAAACTTCAAGGACCCCCCCCCCCCCAGTTTGACATGCATTATTCTACTACGGACCCCTATCTCTGCGACCCCAATTTATATTGTAAAATCAATGTTAATTTAACTCTGAGAGTGTACAAATGGACAGATGGTACATTTGTACAGAGTTACAGAATACAGACCCATAAGGGTCCATTTTGTTCATAACTGTCATTTAGCTGGGTGGGGACCCCCCCATGGAACTCCCTCAAGGACCCCTGGGGGTCCCCGGGCCCCACTTTGGGAACCACTGTCCTATACCAGCACACCGATTGATTGATCCCACACATCAAGGACAGGTTAGGCTAGGCCTAACCTAACCTAACCCAGCTCGCTCTCTCCATATTCAAAGTGACCCCCCTGGGCTAGGTACATCTGCACATATTATTCACACAGCACTACCTGAGGTAATAGATGTCCCAAATTCCCAATACACCTTTTTCGTTCCCGATCCGATCCCGATATCACATTTTCTGTGTTAGCCGATACCACTACGGAATAGGCCTATACCGATACCAGAGAAAGATATTTACAAAACGTATTTTGAAGTCCACCGAACGGAAGTCAAGGGTTGACATTCGTCTAACTTCTGTTCGTCGTCGTCGTCGTCGTCACATATGCTACGCTAAGCTTTGACCGTTCGGCGTTCGCGCTGCGTTGCATTCTTCACACGTTGGACTAGTAGGGAACCGCGCGGAACATGTGACAAAAGCTATCTATAGCTATATATCTCGTGTTGTGTTTATAGCAGACTCCTCACTCAAACGTATATACAATACACTTGCAGTTTGGGCAACTCCAAAGCAAACTCCACATGCCCCAACATTCTATTTACCTGCCATAGTGTCAACCCCTTATACCCCTGCGTAAGGGGTTGACACTTGTAAGCATTTTGTGCTTTAATCATACACACACGCGCGCGCACGCACACACACACACACACACACACACACACACACACACACGCACACACACACACACGCACACACACGTACGTAGACGCGCACACGCACAGATACGCACACAAATGAGCACACGCATACAAACCTCTCCTTTATATACATTGCCCCTCTCTCTCTCTCTCTCTCTCTCTACTTCACCCACCATTTAGAGTGGCACACACACACACACACACACACACACACACACACACACACACACACACACACACACGCGTTATGGAGCGTGCGGCAGCCACACAGTCTTTGTTTGTGAATGGCGACGCGGGAGCTCCTAAAGGGAGACCGGGGTGGGGGGGTTATAAATGGAGGATTTTCAGCTTGTTAACACATTCTGACCTGAGATCAGATTCATACGAGGTTTCCACTGGACACACACTGGTCTGATGAACCCATTCTGACCTGAGATCAGATTCTAAAAATGTCAGTCGTTCTTCAAATTTTTCAAAAATAGCAGACCTACAAGCTCGTATCGCGCCACTCGGTGGCGCGATATGAGCTTGTAGATCTGCTATTTTTCAATAGGTAAAGCATAACATGATGCTAACACCAAAATGGGTGCCCGGTCAGAATGGGTTAAACGGAGCATTAGAGGGCTTGTGACTGGGAGTTGTAGGCCGTAAAACCAAACGGTTCGACTGCACTCATGTTTTAGTGCATTGGCTCACGGGCTGACAGCTTTGCTGTTTTGGGTGTCGTTTTGGGCCATGCTTTAATCCATTCTGACCTGAGATCAGATTAAAAAAAAAAAAAAAAGTCTTCTACATCCTGACAGTTTTCCATTCTGACCTGAGATCAGATTCTATAAAAAAAAGTCTTCTACATCCTGACAGTTTTCCATTCTGACCTGAGATCAGATTAAAAAAAATGTCTTCTACATCCTGACAGTTTTCCATTCTGACCTGAGATCAGATTCTAAAAAATGTCTTCTACATCCCGACAGTTTTCCATTCTGACCTGAGATCAGATTCTATAAAAAAAAGTCTTCTACATCCTGACAGTTTTCCATTCTGACCTGAGATCAGATTCTAAAAAAAATGTCTTCTATACGTCAGTCGCTCTTTGATTTTTCAAAAACAGCAGACCTATACAAGCTCGTATAGCGCGCCACTCGCCACGCGCTATACGAGCTTGTAGATCTGCTATTTTTCAATAGCTATAAAGCACGACATGATGCCGACGCCTAAAAGGGGTTCCCGCGCAGAATGGGCTAAGGGGCCATGCTTTACGCCGCTCATTTGGCACCAGGGTGCTTTTCACAGGACCCACCGGAGGTAGGGAGAGAGAGAGAGGTAGAGAGAGAGAGAGAGAGAGAGACCCTGTATGGAAACTCACCCCCACCCCCCCCCCCCCCCCCAGGGCCCCCACGCCAATCTGAATGAGATAAAACAGCGGCGTGAAGGAGGAATGCAAGGCGATATATATATCCCATTCTGACCTGAGGTCAGATTCATACAAGGTTTCCACTGGACACACACTGGTCTGATTAACCCATTCTGACCTGAGATCAGATTCTAAAAATGTCAGTCGTTCTTCGATTTTTCAAAAATAGCAGACCTACAAGCTCGTAGCGCGCCACTCGGTGGCGCGCTATGAGCTTGTAGATCTGCTATTTTTCAATAGCTAAAGCATAACATGATGCTAACACCAAAATGGGTGCCAGGTCAGAATGGGATATATATATATATATATATATATATCACGCTCTAGCAGTTTCATCTCTGCCTCGGAGGAGAGAATCTCTCTCACTCATTTTTTCTGTCTCGCGTTTTTGTTTTTCATCTGCGTGTTGTTACAGGCGGCCGGCCGGGAGGGATCCGAGCCAGATGTTGAAGTTAATTGAGTTAGCGGCGGCTATAGATATAGGCCCTATGATTTAGCTATTGCAGTTCCTCAGAAACATACTGTTATGTTTTTGGGGGTTTTGAAATCTCATGCATGTCTGAGGTCTTTGCAGATGTATGTAGTCTCTCAGAGACACACAGATACACAGTCACACACACACACACACACACACACACACACACACACACACACACACACACACACACGCGTGCGTGCGTGCCCGCGCCAGTGCACTTACACGCGTCTCTTTCAAGGCCTGGAGGTAATTTTCAGGGGTGCTTAACACATTCTGAACGGGAACCCATTTTGGTGTTTAGCATCACGTTATGCTTTAGCTATTGAAAAATAGCAGATCTACAAGCTCATATCGCGCCACCGTGTGGCGCGCTACGAGCTTGTAGGTCTGCTATTTTTGAAAAATTCGAAGAACGACTGACATTTTTAGAATCTGATCTCAGGTCAGAATGGGTTCATCAGACCAGTGTGTTGTCCAGTGGAAACCTCGTATGAATCTGATCTCAGGTCAGATTGGGTTAACTGATCTAAGCCGCAATAATGATGTCCGCGTGTGGACATATTTTCATATTTTCAACAAAGTATCTCCCTCCTCCCCGTCGTCTGCTTTCCATACAGCTTTTTTCGCGGGCCCACCTCACTCTCGTCTGGAAAAACATCATCACGCTGAGCTACAGGGTGTGCATGGGGGAGGAGGACAGATCAGAGAAAAGAAAAGAATAAAAGAAAATGGAGAGGCAGGGGGTGTGGGGGGGGGGGGTTGAAAGAAACATGAAGGAGAAAAGTTGTAGTTCTCAGCCAGCAGCTCAGTGCTTGTTCAGCGTATACTGTCTATCGTTTACTATATACTTCTGGCACAGTGCAAATATACTGTATATCTAGTATTGTTAACTCAGCAGAGACCTGCACACAAACACAGCTCAGACCTTATGGCTGAGGTGAGTAAAGTCACAAGTATATATAAGCCTATACTGTCCCCTCCCTCGACATTATACCATCAAGGTGTTCTAGAGCATGGGTTCCCAACCTTTTTATACTGAATTATACCCACCATAATAACTGATGTTAAAATACAGGAGCATAAATACCTGCCCTTTTTGTTCGAGTCCTATGAGCCAATAATGCTGCTGCTCTGAAAATGTGATCCCTAATCAGCACAGCTGATGCTGTCATGCTCATTAAAGCATTTCAACCAATTGTTTGGTCGGAAGAACTAAATATTTCATTCCACTTTTTTCTAATTTTTTGGGAGCTCACTTACCACCACTATAGTACCAGTGGTGGGGGGGGGCCACATGCGGCCCTCAGGTTATCGGAATACTGATATATTATTGGTTTCAGCTGTTACAATTCCAACCACGCAAACATGACCCGCTTTAATTACTTACTTCAGTCTATATTAGTATAGCTGAATGACTATAGTATTAAAATGTTACCGTTTTTGTTTCATGTATTGTATATTTAGTTCATAAAGTTAACACAACTATATAACTAAATGCAGTTGCATTCAAATATAGCAAAAAACAGCAGATCTACAAGCTCAGAACGCAATGTGTAGCCCAACACAAACAGTCTGCGAACGCCGCGCGTCAAAACAGCCGCCTCCGTTATTTTTCGATGAACCTATCCCACACCGACGCGCGTTCACGCCTCGCCTGACGCTTCCGATACACCTATTTTCCAGGCGTTGTCGCGCTGTGCACCCGGTATGTGTTGGGCTTTACCCTCTGGAGTGAGTGTGGAAATATAGTGTACCCTCTCCATCGTCAAAGTTGCCCACCTGTTGCCCACCTGCCCCCCTGTTCTAGAGCACTGCATGGTTCCCAAACAGTGGGCCGGGACCCATTTGTGGGTCACGGACACATTGTTACGGGTCCCTATATTTTTGGTTTCCTATACATTTAGTTTGAATTATTATTATTTCAAAACATTTACAAAAAAAACATTCCCAAAAAAAAAGCTAGTCAGCAAAAGTGTTCAGTAATTTCATCAAGAAATCAAAGAAAATAAATCCCATAAATATTAGAAAACAAATATTGTTTGTGAGCCTGTATAGAGCCTGTAGATCTGCTATATTCTCACTATAGTTTGGGTCTCGTTGGAGAGAGACGTCGCATTTCTCTTTTGGGGTCACGGGCTAAAAAAGTTTGGGAACCGCACGTGTTCCAGCCAAACAAAACGTTGAGAACCGCTTTTCTAGAAACCTAGAGCGCATTAAGGCAGTTCATCCACTGCGGGCTCCTTATAGGTGGGACGGCGGTGGTGGTGTGTGATTTTATGACCCGTTCAATACTGTATATATAATATACAGTATATTCCTCTGTTTGTATAACACACTAGAACGTGTCGTGCAATGCTATATATAAAGCTGGTGGTGTTGTCGTCGTGTTCTCTGCGCGCGCGCGCACACACACACACGCACACACACACACACACACACACACACACACACACACACACACACACACTGGAGACTGACCACTTGGGTGGTCAACCCAAATCACAACAGTGTGTATAGGAGTGTGAAGTGGGGCATTGCTGTAAAAGGGCAAATATAGGGCTTCATATATATATATATATATATATATATATATAGGCTATTGTAAAAAAAAGAAGTTATTACAACATCTTTCTCACCCTCTGAAAGACATAGATTCATCCGACTTGCTGGTGGTGGATGTAACCATGCATAAACAACAACAGTATAGTATATATCCATGGCAACCAGGCCCCAAACATTCCCATAGTCAGTGTATAGAGCGGAGTGAGGCATCTAAAGAATCCCGGGACCACCGCCACGTGTGAGACCTCCCGTCTGCGTCCGACAGGAGAACGCCGTCACCCTGAAAGAGAGCGACGGAGACAAGAGACATTCAACAGTCGGCCCTTCTTCTGCAGAAAGACTATTCTCTCTCTCTCTATGCCCGCGTCAACTGGGGCCGCCTTTGATAGCTGGTAATTGTGAGCATTAAACTATACTACCTGTATTGGAATATGCATGGCCTCAGCCATGCCCTAATTGAGTGACATAACATTTATCTGCGTAAGCATATTGACAACCATGACATGATGGTCCAATACCGTATCAGAGGGACGGACAGTATACATACATGCTATAGTTCCTGCTCATTCTGTTCTTCCATAATAGGGACGTCATATAGATCCACTGTTCTTATACTGTATACAATCCTCTGTGTGTGTGTGTGTACTAATAAACTTTAGAATGTATGTGCAATGCATCGCTATGTGTTGGCCACATGCATGTTCTCCGCGCCCGTGTGACTCGACGGATCCTCACCCACCACGCCAAGGATTTTAGATGGAGACTTCTAGAGGCCTTAATAGGCTTAGATGATGGTATAGATATAGATCAGCGAAATCAACGACATTCCCCCCTTACGCTTGTTCTCGTGGTTCGACTCGTGCAGGCGATGACGGCGGTGCCGACGATGTGTGCCTATAATAATAGTGTCTCTGTAAGAAATATAACTTCTGTGTTTAACCACACGTTGTGCAAGACCTTTCTCCCGCAACCCCTCTGAACTCTGACATCTTCCCCTCGTGACCCCTGGTGTCTCTCTCAGAGAGAGAGAGAGAGAGACCACTAAGAGAGAGAGAGAGAGAGGGATCAAACTTCTGAGGTAGATAGGATGGGATGGGGGATGGGGGGGGGGGGGGGGGCATAGGAGCCGAGGAGAGGGGCTCCCACTCTAAGATGATACAGTCATCTGTCATCATAGTTGTCACGACGATATGGATCAACGGCTCCCATTTCCCCCATCTGTCGTGTGTGAGTACGTCTGTCTCTGTGTGTGTGTGTGTGTGTGTGTGTGTGTGTGTGTGTGCATCAGCGCAAATACCCCCCCCACACACACACACACACACACATGCAACACACATGCAAACACGACTATACACAACAACAAATATCTTAACATCTCAATGGTTTCACATGTGCGTCGAGCCAACCGAAATCCCTCGCCCGCGTGTTGCGAGGACCAATAGAGAGGAACAGAGTAAAGTGTACACACACACACACACACACACACACACACACACACACACACACACACACACACACACACACACACACACACACAGAGCACAGAAGTGTTCCTCCAGTTGACAGTCACTTCATCATTACTCACAGACAGCCCTTTTCTCCCCTTTGTTTCAGGGACCATGTTAAATTAGTTCAAAACAGATGGATCTTGTCTCGCTGCCAGAACTGTCTCAATGAGCGCAATGTGTGTGTCCCGCGAGTACGTGTGTGCGCGCGCGCACGCGCGCGCGAGAGAGAGAGAGAGAGAGAGAGAGAGAGAGCAATAGAAGATGAGAAAGAATTAATCTGCGTGCTGGTCTGCCTCTGTGTTTGTGTGTGCATGTACCATAGATTCATGCATTTGTACAGCTTTGCGTGTGTGCGGAGTGTGCGCACACGTGTGTGTGTGTGTATGTGTGTGTGCGTGTGCGTGTGTGGCCCGCTTTGCAACAGAGAAGTATACATAAAGATCTGCCTTTCTAGATTTTTCATCTCGGGTATAGCTTTACTGTCCAGCTGTCCTGTGTGTGTGTGTGTGGTTGCGTGTGTGCTCGCATGAGCATGTGTGCGCGCGGATGTGTTTGAATGTATTAGTGCAAACGTCTAGGCCTGTGTGCGTGCGCGTGTGTGTGTGAGCGTGTGCGTTCATCTAACTGTTCTGCAGTGCAGATGTCCTATGCTTGTTGTCATGCCAGTATAACAAGGGCTTTTGGACAGGCATTTGGGGAGCAGAGTTTATAGGAGAACAGGGAGGAGGGATTGGCAAACGCACGAGGTGCTATCCACAGGGAGTCAAGGTTGAGTCTGTGTGTGTGTGTGTGTGTGTGTGTGTGTGTGGACGGGTGTGTATGTGCATGATACGCAATCCACGGAAAGTGCGCCGTGCGTGCGTGCGGTGCAGTGCAGTGCGTGTGCGTGCGTGCGT